>NC_069501.1:330797034-331120784 GCF_027579735.1 Bombina bombina | reverse complement strand
ATTGTTTGCCCTATTTCTGTGCTATCTCACTTCTGAGGCAAGAACTATCAGTGCAGTTTCACCGTCCTCTGTACTTTTTTGTAGGGTAGTTATATCCACGCCTGCCTGCCCACTCTTCTCCCCCAATTGATCTTCTTCTTACGTTTACTTCAAATACTCCCATATCAACAAGCTTTTGCACTGTCAACAGTAACTGTTATATACTGTATATGCTGCAGTACTGTTATATCCTTACATATGCCACTACCAACAAATTGCTGTAATGCCAGCACTAACTGTTATATCCCTGTATACGCTATCAACAAGCAGCTGTTCTGTCAGCACTAACTGTTATATCCCTGTGTACGCTGCTATCAGCAAGTTTCTGTACTGTCGACACTAACTTGTTATATCTTTGTATAAGCCACTATAAGCAAGCTGCTGTACTGTGAGCACTAGCTGTTATATCCCTGTATACACCGATATTATCAAGCAGCTGTACTGTTAGAATTAACTCTTATATCTCTGTATACGCTGCTATCAACAAGCAGCTGTACTGTCAACACAAACTGTTATATCCCTGTATATGGTGCTATCCGCCAGCTGCTGTAGTGTCAGCACTAACTGTTATATCCCTGTATACTCCGCTATCAACAAGCTGCTGTACAGTCGGCACTGTTACAGTCCTGTATATACCACTATCCACAAGCTTCTGTACTGTCTACACTAACTGTTATATCCTGGCCTGTATACGTCTCTATCAAAAAGCTGCTGTACTTTCGGCACCCCTGTATATGCTGCTATCAACAAGCTGTTGTACTGTAAGCACATACTGTTATATCCCTGTACACACCGCTATAAACAAGCTTCTGTACTGTCAGTAGTAACTGTTATATTCTGTATACATTGCAGTACTTTTATAATCCTATATATAACCACTACCAACAAGCTGCTATACTGTCAGCACTAACTATTATATCCCTGTATACACCGCTATCAACAAGCTGCTGTACTGTCAGCACTAACTGTTATAATTTTTTATAAGTCGATATCAACAAGCTGCATTGCTGTCTGCACTAACAGTTATATCTCTGTATAAGCCCATATCAACAAGCTGCTTTACTGTCAGTACTAACTGTTATATCCCTATATAAGCCCCTATCAATAAGCTGCTGTAATGTCAGTACTAACTGTTATATCCCTGTATACGCTGCTATCGACAAGGTGCTGTAGTTTCAGTACTAACTGTTATATCCCTGTATACGCTGCTATCAACAAGCTGCTGTACAGTCGGCACTAACTGTTACAGTCCTGTATATACCACTATCAACAAGCACTAACTGTTATATCCTGGCCTGTATATGTCTATATAAATAGCTGCTGTGCTGTCAGCACCCCTGTATATGCTGCTATCAACAAGCTGTTGTACTGTAAGCACGTATTGTAATATCCCTGTACACACTGCTATAAACAAGCTTCTGTACTGTCAGTAGTAACTGTTATATCCTGTATACACTGCAGTACTTTTATAATCTTATATATAACTTCTATATATCCCTGTGTACACCGCTATCAACAAGCTGCTATACTGTCAGCACTAACTATTATATCCCTGTATACACCGCTATCAACAAGCTGCTGTACTGTCAGCACTAACTGTTATATTATATTATACGTCGATATCATCAAGCTGCTTTGCTGTCTGCACTAACAGTTATATCCCTGTATAAGCCCCTATCATTAAGCTGCTGTAATGTCAGTACTAACTGTTATATCCCTGTATAAGCCCCTATCAACAAGCTGCTGTACTGTCAGTACTAACTGTTATATCCCTGTATAAACCCCTATCAACAAGCTGCTTACTATTAATACTAACTATTATATCCCTGGCCTGTATAAGCCCCTATCAACAAGCTGCTCTACGGTCAGTACTACTGTTATATCCCTGTATAAGCCCCTATCAACAAGCTGCTTACTATTAGTACTAACTATTATATCCCTGGCCTGTATAAGCCCCTATCAACAAGCTGCTGTACTGTCAGTACTACTGTTATATCCCTGTATAAGCCCCTATCAACAAGCTGCTGTACTGTCAGTACTACTGTTATATCCCTGTATAAGCCCCTATCAACAAGATGCTGTACGGTCAGTACTAACTGTTATATCCCTGTATAAGCCCCTATCAACAAGCTGCTTACTATTAATACTAACTATTATATCCCTGGCCTGTATAAGCCCCTATCAACAAGCTGCTGTACGGTCAGTACTACTGTTATATCCCTGTATAAGCCCCTATCAACAAGCTGCTTACTATTAGTACTATTATATCCCTGGCCTGTATAAGCCCCTATCAACAAGCTGCTGTACTGTCAGTACTACTGTTATATCCCTGTATAAGCCCCTATCAACAAGCTGCTGTACTGTCAGTACTACAGTTATATCCCTGTATAAGCCCCTATCAACAAGCTGCTTACTATTAGTACTAACTGTTATATCCCTGTATAAGCCCCTATCAACAAGCTGCTTACTATTAGTACTAACTATTATATCCATGTATAACCTTTTGTCCACATGCTGCTGTTCTGCCAGTACTAACTGTTATATCACAGTATATGCTGCAATCAACAAGCTGCTGTACTGTTAGCACTAACTGTTATATCACTGTATATGCTGCTATCTAAAAGGTGCTGTAGTGTCAGTACAGACACAATACTAATGCCTTACCCATCTAAAAAGTCTGTTGGTCCAAAGAAGGCAAAAAACCCAGGGCACTGCTGCCGATTTGTACCACATGGGAAACATATCTTTTTGACCCCAAAAAAAGAGTGGTCAGTTATGCAACCTGGACAAAAAGAAGGGGCATTAGCAGTGTAAACCACCCTGTCCCTAACTCCCTGCCACTGATGTGCTATGTAGTGTGTATCTCATTTTTAGGAGGCATTCTGCTTACTATCCCTGTGATCGTTTGCCCTATTTCAGAGCTATCTCACTTCTGAGGCAAGCACTATCAGTGCAGTTTCACCGTCCTCTATACTTTTTTGTAGGGTAGCTATATCCATGCGCGCCTGCCCACTCCTCCCCATAAATTGATAAACGTCTTACATGGTTGGAAAACATTATGATAAGGATTAAGATTACTTTGCGGATGATCTTCTTTATAGAAATTTTTCCCAATGCTGACAAAAAGTCTTCATTAAACAGACCCATTCCCTGGCTATTATGACATCACAATGGCAAGTGTAGCACTTTAACAGTATTTATTAAGTTGTAACTAAATGTTGCTGCTAATAATTGTTTGTGACTGGAGTTTAGCATCTTGTAACAGGACTTGACTGGTTATTACATTTTGTGCCTGGTATGTCAGGGCAAGGATGATATTAAAAGGGATGTGGTCTATGATCAGGTGCTGGACTAAGAAAGGCTGAACGATATGTGTGTGTATGAGTATATATATATATATATATATATATATATATATATATATATATATATAAAGAAGAATGGGTCTAGCGCAAAACTGTATATCACCAAACACAAGGAAATAAAAGGGGGAGTTGATTAAACCTCCCTATGGATACAAATTGCTAAGGTATGTATTCAAGATGATAGGGAGAGGGTCAAATATTCACATGGAAACACTCTGGGCCCAGAATTTTGGGCAGAACATGTGGTGCTAGGTTTCTAAAATATAACTTTTATTACTTAATAAATTTAAAAAATATATATTTGATGACACAATTAAAAACGACACAGACACTCTAATGTGGTATAGTAATGGTTATATCACACTAGGGGAAATTAGTCATATATCTTTGCCTCTCTATAGTTAAATGAATAATTCCCCAAGCTGTATGGTAATAGCAAGCAGTATTTTATATGATATATTATAGTTTTTCATGTTGTGGTGAACAAAAAACTTATCGCTATAATATGTTCACTCTATATTTATTAAATATACAATGGCTCTGTCAGTATTAAAATACACCTTGTTCTCAGCTTAATCAATATTTGTAATGGAATATTCTATGTACTCCGGTATTACTCTGGACAGAAAATATGGCTTATATTCTAATTGTGGACAGTAGTCTTATCTCAGTAATAGATGGGTTACTAGGTTTGAATTATCCAAATCTATGAATAAATACAGCACCACTGAGTGTGCACGGTGGTAAGGAAAAACTACAATTCCTCAATATATAAATGTTATTCATGCAATCCACCAGCACTTGTAGGTATAAAAAGTATCTTTTATTGAAGATCAGGTTAAAACAAGTAACGTTTCGTGACCCTATGTCACTTAGTCATGCTTTCTGTTACATCCTAACAAGTTGAGTCTTTTAAACATTTGATTTCTCGCGCCCAACTGTTGCCCATACTGGACTCCTGGCGCCATCTACTGGTACCTTTTTATATTACATCTCATAATACTTTCTAACATTTTCATAGACAACTTGTGTAACAATTAAAAACAAATCACTGAATATAAATTTATATAGCAGCAAACAATGTATTATAGAACTATGCAACTTAATAGGATGTTGTTACACTTTACTGTGTTATGGCAAGGATGGCTTTCACTGGTATATTATTAAATTACAAAAAAGAAAGGTGAGGAAGTAAGGGTTATTTCACAAAAAAACATGATAGGTAAAAGTCCCTATTTAACCCTTTCGGTGCCATGGATTCCATTTTATGAATCCACCACACTTCCCTTTGTTTAAGCAGCTGCTCTCGATCTGATCCATTCCTAGGTGTTTGTACCTGTTCTGTAACCTGCCAGCGTAATTGGCTGATACCGTGCCATTTCTCTATGAAATGTTTTGCTAGGGGGGCCTCAACATTTTTTCTTCTGATGTTACTACGATGTTGTGTAAGGTGATCCCTGATTTTTTGGGTAGTTTCCCCCAAATAGATAAGCGAACACGGACATTTAATTAGATAGATGATGTGTGTGCTATCACATGCATAGAAACCTTCAATTGAAAATTTCACTCCACTCTGTGGGTGAAAGAAATGCGGGCCCTTGATAATGGAACTACAAGATATGCATCCCAGGCAGGGATAACTCCCTTTCTTTTTACTGCCTATGTATGTTTGTCTACATTCTCTGCTTGGTCCCACATCGGACCTTACCAAATTGTCCCCTATGTTTTTTACCCGCCTATAGGCCATAAGGGGTGGGTCTTGTAATTGTGGTATGCCTGGGTTGCAGTTTTTTAGGATATGCCAATTCTTTCTTATAATCCTGCTGATCTTATCGCTGTAGGGGTTATGTTGTGATACAAATATTATCCTATCTTTCTTGTCTTTGTTCTCTTTTTTTGGTTTAGGATATCTTACTTCCTCTAGCTTGTTTTCAATAAGACTAGCTGGATACCCTCTAGAGAGAAACTTTTGCTTCATTTGTTTCAATCTGTCTGTTCTTTCCCCCTCATCACTCACTATTCTTTGCACCCGAAGTAGCTGACTCTTGGGCAAGGAGTCCACAAGCCTCCTAGGATGAAAGCTATCAAATTTCAACAGAGTATTTCTATCTGTCTCTTTTACATACAAGTCAAATTTTAATCCATCAGTTGATTTACTTATCTTTGTATCTAGGAAGGTGACGGACTCCTCACTGTGTGTAATGGTAAAATGTAGGCCTCTTACCTCCACGTTAAGCTCTCTGACAAATCTCTCCAGGGTTCCAACGTCGCCCCACCACACGCCAAATATGTCGTCTATGTATCTCCACCAGACCGCTCCATACTTCCTGAAGAGGTGGTTTTCATAGACTCTTCTCTCTTCGAATTTGTTCATAAACAAATTGGCGTATGATGGGGCGACGTTGGAGCCCATTGCCGTGCCTTTAACCTGGATGAACCAATCATCCTGAAAAAGGAAATAGTTCCAATATAAGACAAGGCACAACAATTTCTCAATAAATTCACATTGCCCAGACGTGTATCAACTGCACACCATGAGTGTCTTTCTAATAATAGATATTCCTGTTTCATGATTAATGGAGGTATATAAGCTCCTGACATCCATGGTATACAGTAGATACCGGCTGGTTGGCAAATCCAACATTTTTGCTTTTTCTAGGAAATGGCCTGTGTCTTTCACAAAACTGGCCATTTTAGTAACCTCAGGTTGGAGTAGCTTGTCCAAAAATTTGGATATATTGGTAAAAATAGATTCCACACTGGAGACTATGGGTCTCCCCGGTGGCCTATTTAAGTCCTTGTGGACTTTTGGCACCGTGTAGAATATTGGTGTCCTTGGTTTTGCCACATACAAGTATTCTGCTAACTTTTTATCTATAATTCCCACTGTCATAGCCTTATCCAAAATACATTTTATTTCTTTTTGTATTTTATACACGGGATTCGCAGGTATTTTACTGTATGTATCAGGGTCCTCCAACTGGGTTCTAATCTCCTGTATGTAGTATGCCTTTTCCATTATTTCAGTGGCACCACCTTTGTCTGCCCCCTTCAATATTACATTTTTGTTAGACTTCAATGTTTTTAATGCTACTTTGTCGTTTTTAGAAAAGTTCTCCATCCTCACTTTTTTTGTCCTAGCATAATCTTTACTTTTAGTTGCAATCTGTAATTTCCTTATATCACTCTCAACTAGGCTCATGTATGTGTTAACACTGTGATTTAAGGTATTAGGACAGAAAGAACTTTTCTTTTTGAGACCAAAGTCCTGCAAAGTTAACATACTTTTATTACAACCACCTTTTACACCCTTGTTACCATCTATTGAACGGCTCGTGGACTCTCCATACCAAACTTTAAACTTGATATTCCTGAATAGTCTGTATAGGTCTTTTGATAATTCAAAGAAGTCAATATCTCTAAATGGACAATAAGATAATCCTTTATCCAGTAAATTTAGTTCTTGTATTGTTAAGTCCTGGCTAGAGATATTTACCACCGTCGTCTGACCATCTCTTACTTCCTCTGTGCGGCTTTCCTCTGGAACTTCCTCACTTTCTCCACCTGTTGTTGTTGTTTCTTTTTGTCTCCCTGTGTGGTGCTTGCGGCCTCCCCGGCGATATTGCTGTCGCCGCCGCTCTGCTCTAAAGGGGACCCGTATGCACCCTCTGATGACATTTCCGATCGGTCAGATCCACTGCTACTGCGTGTTTGCTGCTGTCTCCTCTGATTGGCCCTTTCCCGGCCTCTGCGCCTGTTGACGTTCCAGTTGCCATGGGGACCTGCACGCCATTTGTAAACTCTCCCCGTCTTATAATCATTTTCATCGCGCTGGAATTTTGTGCGCTTAACTTCTTTGATAATTTTCTGTTCGACTTGGATCTTGTCTTCAATCTTCTTATCGAAGCTTTCAATCTCCTCTTGGGTAAGTGTGGCTACCAACTCCGCTCTCTGGCCTTTAGACACCTCCGTCTGTGACTCTATTTCATTTAACAAAGCCTCTACTGTACATACCATAAGGTCAAGGGAACACTTGTTTAAGATGGCCTCAAACCGATCACAATAGCTTTTATTCTCCTTCAGTAGGGTTGGGCAGGTGTGCATTCTAAGGCCTCGAGGGATCCTCCTTACCCTATAGTACTCTGCCAGTGTTGTGGCGTGGAGGTCCCACTTCATCAATTTCATCTTTAACGCTTCATATTCTTTACCCACCATCTCAGATGGGGCTGCTCTTAGAAAGTACCTGGACCCTCTTGTTAATGCCGTTATTTGTGCCGCAATTTGTTTTTAATTGTTACACAAGTTGTCTATGAAAATGTTAGAAAGTATTATGAGATGTAACATAAAAAGGTACCAGTAGATGGCGCCAGGAGTCCACTATGGGCAACAGTTTGGAGCGAGAAATCAAATGTTTAAAAGACTCAACTTGTTAGTATGAAACAGAAAGCATGACTAAGTGACATAGGGTCACGAAACGTTGCTTGTTTTAACCTGAACTTCAATAAAAGATACTTTTTATACCTACAAGTGCTGGTGGATTGCATGAATAACATTTATATATTGAGGAATTGCAGTTTTTCCTTACCACCGTGCACACTCAGTGGTGCTGTATTTATTCATGGATTTGGATTATCTGAAATAAACTGCAGAATATGAGCACACTGATTAAAGGATATGGAGAATAAAGAAGATCATGTCACTGGAGCAGACAGCAGCAGAGTCTATGCATATAGTGATATTGATGTGGCACGAATAACGGCATTAACAAGAGGGTCCAGGGACTTTCTAAGAGCAGCCCCATCTGAGATGGTGGGTAAAGAATATGAAGCGTTAAAGATGAAATTGATGAAGTGGGACCTCCACGCCACAACACTGGCAGAGTACTATAGGGTAAGGAGGATCCCTCAAGGCCTTAGAATGCACACCTGCCCAACCCTACTGAAGGAGAATAAAAGCTATTGTGATCGGTTTGAGGCCATCTTAAACAAGTGTTCCCTTGACCTTATGGTATGTACAGTAGAGCCTTTGTTAAATGAAATAGAGTCACAGACGGAGGTGTCTAAAGGCCAGAGAGCGGAGTTGGTAGCCACACTTACCCAAGAGGAGATTGAAAGCTTTGATAAGAAGATTGAAGACAAGATCCAAGTCGAACAGAAAATTATCAAAGAAGTTAAGCGCACAAAATTCCAGCGCGATGAAAATGATTATAGGACGGGGAGAGTTTACAAATGGCGTGCAGGTCCCCATGGCAACTGGAACGTCAACAGGCGCAGAGGCCGGGAAAGGGCCAATCAGAGGAGACAGCAGCAAACACGCAGTAGCAGTGGATCTGACCGATCAGAAATGTCATCAGAGGGTGCATACGGGTCCCCTTTAAAGCAGAGCGGCGGCGACAGCGATATCGCCAGGGAGGCCGCAAGCACCACACAGGGAGACAAAAAGAAACAACAACAGCAGGCGGAGAAAGTGAGGAAGTCCCAGAGGAAAGCCACACAGAGGAAGTAACAGATGGTCAGACGACGGTGGTAAATATCTCTAGCCAGGACTTAACAATACAAGAACTAAATGTACTGGATAAAGGATTATCTTATTGTCCATTTAGAGATATTGACTTCTTTGAATTATCAAAAGACCTATACAGACTGTTCAGGAATATCAAGTTTAAAGTTTGGTATGGAGAGTCCACGAGCCGTTCAATAGATGGTAACAAGGGTGTAAAAGGTGGTTGTAATAAAAGTATGTTAACTTTGCAGGACTTTGGTCTCAAAAAGAAAAGTTCTTTCTGTCCTAATACCTTAAATCACAGTGTTAACACATACATGAGCCTAGTTGAGAGTGATATAAGGCAATTACAGATTGCGACTAAAAGTAAAGATTTTGCTAGGACAAAAAAAGTGAGGATGGAGAACTTTTCTAAAAACGACAAAGTAGCATTAAAAACATTGAAGTCTAACAAAAATGTAATATTGAAGGGGGCAGACAAAGGTGGTGCCACTGTAATAATGGACAAGGCATACTACATACAGGAGATTAGAACCCAGTTGGAGGACCCTGATACATACAGTAAAATACCTGCGAATCCCGTGTATAAAATACAAAAAGAAATAAAATGTATTTTGGATCAGGCTATGACAGTGGGAATTATAGATAAAAGGTTAGCAGAATACCTGTATGTGGCAAAACCAAGGACACCAATATTCTACACGGTGCCAAAAGTCCACAAGGACTTAAATAGGCCACCGGGGAGACCCATAGTCTCCAGTGTGGAATCTATTTTTACCAATATATCCAAATTTTTGGACAAGCTACTCCAACCTGAGGTTACTAAAATGGCCAGTTTTGTAAAAGACACAGGCTATTTCCTAGAAAAAGCAAAAATGTTGGATTTGCCAACCAGCCGGTATCTACTGTATACCATGGATGCCAGGAGCTTATATACCTCCATTAATCATGAAACAGGAATACCTATTATTAGAAAGACACTCATGGTGTGCGGTAGATACACGGCTGGGCAATGTGAATTTATTGAGAAATTGTTGTGCCTTGTCTTATATTGGAACTATTTCCTTTTTCAGGATGATTGGTTCATCCAGGTTAAGGGCACGGCAATGGGCTCCAACGTCGCCCCATCATACGCCAATTTGTTTATGAATGAATTCGAAGAGAGAAGAGTCTATGAAAACCACCTCTTCAGGAAGTATGGAGCGGTCTGGTGGAGATACATAGACGACATATTTGGCGTGTGGTGGGGCGACATTGGAACCCTGGAGAGATTTGTCAGAGAGCTTAACTTGGAGGTAAGAGGCCTACATTTTACCATTACACACAGTGAGGAGTCCGTCACCTTCCTAGATACAAAGATAAGTAAATCAACTGATGGATTAAAATTTGACTTGTATGTAAAAGAGACAGATAGAAATACTCTGTTGAAATTTGATAGCTTTCATCCTAGGAGGCTTGTGGACTCCTTGCCCAAGAGTCAGCTACTTCGGGTGCAAAGAATAGTGAGTGATGAGGGGGAAAGAACAGACAGATTGAAACAAATGAAGCAAAAGTTTCTCTCTAGAGGGTATCCAGCTAGTCTTATTGAAAACAAGCTAGAGGAGGTAAGATATCCTAAACCAAAAAAAGAGAACAAAGACAAGAAAGATAGGATAATATTTGTATCACAACATAATCCCTACAGCGATAAGATCAGCAGGATTATAAGAAAGAATTGGCACATCCTAAAAAACTGCAACCCAGGCATACCACAATTACAAGACCCACCCCTTATGGCCTATAGGCGGGTAAAAAACATAGGGGACCATTTGGTATGGTCCGATGTGGGACCAAGCAGAGAATGTAGACAAACATACATAGGCAGTAAAAAGAAAGGGAGTTATCCCTGCCTGGGATGCATATCTTGTAGTTCCATTATCAAGGGCCCGCATTTCTTTCACCCACAGAGTGGAGTGAAATTTTCAATTGAAGGTTTCTATACATGTGATAGCACACACGTTATCTATCTAATTAAATGTCCATGTTCGCTTATCTATTTGGGGGAAACTACCCAAAAAATCAGGGATCGCCTTACACAACATCGTAGTAACATCAGAAGAAAAAATGTTGAGGCCCCCCTAGCAAAACATTTCATAGAGAAAGGGCACGCTATCAGCCAATTACGCTGGCAGGTTATAGAACAGGTACAAACACCTAGGAATGGATCAGATCGAGAGCAGCTGCTTAAACAAAGGGAAGCGTGGTGGATTCATAAAATGGAATCCATGGCACCGAAAGGGTTAAATAGGGACTTTTACCTATCATGTTTTTTTGTGAAATAACCCTTACTTCCTCACCTTTCTTTTTGTAATTTAATAATATACCAGTGAAAGCCATCCTTGCCATAACACAGTAAAGTGTAACAACATCCTATTAAGTTGCATAGTTCTATAATACATTGTTTGCTGCTATATAAATTTATATTCAGTGATTTGTTTTTAATTGTTACACAAGTTGTCTATGAAAATGTTAGAAAGTATTATGAGATGTAATATAAAAAGGTACCAGTAGATGGCGCCAGGAGTCCAGTATGGGCAACAGTTGGGCGCGAGAAATCAAATGTTTAAAAGACTCAACTTGTTAGGATGTAACAGAAAGCATGACTAAGTGACATAGGGTCACGAAACGTTGCTTGTTTTAACCTGATCTTCAATAAAAGATACTTTTTATACCTACAAGTGCTGGTGGATTGCATCAATAACATTTAGGTTTGAATTATGTGGTTTTATGAGCATTCATATTTAAATTATATTGAATTGCAATAACCAAATATATAAACCAAACCTTTAATAAAGATAGTGATATAACAGAGGCTAAAATTCAAGCCCTAAATATTGCTGAGGATTCAGCAATGCGATAGCTGTTGACAAGGGTTTGTTAGAGTAGTGAGAATATATAGTGTGCCAACACAATGTGTATTGGATATAGTGGTTAAAAGTAACAGTTTATTTCTTTATGCTTGATACCACTGATTCTCTGGTAGAAAACACTCCATATATCTCTTGGCCTGGGCGGTTTAAATACCTCTTGTATGTAAGATATAGCTAGTGCACATAAGGAGTAAATCAAGTTTCCTCTGTTTACCCTGGTGTATGTAACAATTGTATTGCTATACAATCAATCATTTCATTATAAATTAAATGTGTCTGCCAATGACACAGTGTAACAATTCTTGATTTATTAATTAATATATTGTAAGCCTGCCTGTTTGGATTCTATTTGATTGTAATTTCCACACACATACAACAAACCATTACTGAAGTATAGTGATATCACTGAGGCTAAAATTCAAGCCCCAAATACTGCATTGTATTCAGCAATGTGATAGCTGATAACCTAGGTTTGTTGGGACTGTGAGTATAGTAAGTCAAAACCATATATATTAATATAGGTGGTTAAAAATAACGTTTTATATGTGCTTGATACTGCTAGTTCTCAGTTGAAAGTTGGCCAGGGCGAATAAAATAACTTTGGTCGTATGCTGGATGCAGCTAGTATACATAAGGTGAAAATAAAGTGCCTCTATTTACCCTTACCCTTGTAACAATTATGTTACTGTACAATCAAGCAATGCATTGAAGATCAAATGTGTCTATTGGTGACACGGTGTAACTGTATAGCAGATCAAAAGACCGGAGTATATAAGTTGTTTGTGTAATGGTATAAAATGCTAAGAAACTGAGGCTAAGTCAGGCACAACCCTTACTTATCTATTTGTTTACTGTACAGAGCAATATAATATGTCTAAAGTTGACACAGTATAACTATGTGGCAGATCAAACAACCAGAGTATTTGAGTAGTATAATGTGGATACACCACAAAATATTTATTTATTCATTACAAAAGGGAAAAGCCCTGGTGGTGCCATTGTTCTTGTGTTGTAACAGAGTGTCAAATATTACCTATGCACAGTTTGTAAACAATATTCCTGATAGATATGAAACAATGTACACCTAGAACACAATGGTAAAATACATTATAACAGAAAAAGTAGCGATAATAAAAATGTGTGTATAATGAATTGAAACAAATAAATAAATAAAAAAAAGTATATAAAAAGTGTATATAAAAAAAAGTATCTCGCTCAATGATTCTAAAACAAAACAGTTGGGTGGCTGTTAAAGAGATAGACCACTAGATCCAAAAAGAGGGATACATAACATCCTCAGGTTCAGAGAATAAACGGTATTAGACTCTCAAGTCCTTAGTTCTTAGTTCCCAAAATGTCCACTTAAGGGTTAGATACAGATTATATATCACTCTAGACACGTATAGATGCAGTCCCTCGTGCAGCCAGTCAAAGTGTCACAGAAATGGATTATAATTATCCTCCCCTCCTGGTCAGTTGTTCTTACAAGAGAGTACCTCAATCTTATGAGGTAAGTAGAGCCTTTTGATATACTGTGAATCCCGGACAGCCGTAGTGGGTATGAAGCTCACTGCCACCTCGCCGCACCACTGCAGACCACAGATCCACACTGCAGCTCTTCTAAAAGGACATGGGACTTGCTTTTTTTGAGTGGATACTGCCCCGACTCCTCATGTATATTGATGACTTGTTGGTCTTCAATGAAGTACTAATCACGTTCCAAAGAAATTCTATTCTTGGACGTACTTGTATATTGATGACTTGTTGTTGGTCTTCAATGAAGTAATAATCACGTTTCAACCAAATTCTGTTCTTGGAGCTCCACTCTAGACAGAAAACATATATATATAAAACAAAGAAACCGAGTGAAGTACTCACTGGACTTTCGATATCTGTGTAAAAGAATTTTATTTGTGATGTTTTGGGACCTCAAACGTCCCTTCTTCTGACAACCCAAATGTGCAAATAAACAAACTTATAAAGGCCTGTAGGCCCCTCCCTCACTCTGGTCACCGATCTCTGGAGACTGTGTGCAAACATCAGAGGGCTATACCATATAGGTAGCCCAACTGTGAATTAACTACAATAACTCCCTCACTCTGCAGAGATTGGTGACCAGAGTGAGGGAGGGGCCTACAGGCCTTTATAAGTTTGTTTATTTGCACATTTGGGTTGTCAGAAGAAGGGACGTTTAAGGTCCCGAAACGTCACAAATAAAATTATTTTACACAGATATCCAAAGTCCAGTTAGTGCTTCCCTCTGTTTCTTTGTTACATACTCCTTAAGAGCACCCTGGCAGCTGCAAGACGGTGGTGAGAGTGCATATACCCTTTGAACTTTTGCTTGCATATTTTCTGGCACAGTGCACCCACACAGGGGCTGACTCAGCCTGTTCAGCATCCTCCCTTCAGTTCATATACTTACTTTTTGCTTCAACATAAGATGGAGCCCATCATTGACCCAACAGAGGTGGATATGGCCACTGGAGGTGGTACCCTGGAAGATAAGGATGAAAACATCTTTATGTTCACTGACAAAGATGCGGATTTGATTAGATTTGGCTCAATCGAGGAACAACAGGTGGAGGAATCTAACCAATCCCTATACAACACATGGGCTAAGCTTAAACAATGTGAGATTGACCTGAACCTTCATGGTACCTATTTATCAGAGTACCACAAGAAAAGAATGCTGCCAAGAGGCTTCTGAGTTTGAAATGTCCCTACAATTGGAAGGTCAAGTATAGAGTTTTGCATCAATTGGTGCAAAATTCTGAACAAGTGTTCAATGGATCTAGTAATGTTGCTGGTGATACGTGAAGCTGGAAGATTGCTTCAGGAAGTTAAAACAGAGATCCAAACCTTTGAGAGTGAACAACTTAATATGTTGAGGTCAGATAACTCATGTGATTGGCTGGATAAATTGGCCAAACAAGTTAAAGCATAACAGGAGTTAATTTCCTTTAAAAATAGGAAACTCCTAACGGTGGGATTGGATTATACACACAAGAGTGTGTACCGCTGAATGCTAGCACCAGAGGAGAGAAGGAACCTTAGACCTAGAAGGGAGAGAAGGTATACAAAGAAAGCCATCAATACAGTGGACACCAGCTCTGGTGATAGTTCTGGCCCAGAGGGGTCTATGAACCCTGAAGTTCACCCATTTAAGGGTATTACAACTAGATCTAGAGGGACCAGCAATCCATCACAATGGGACAACACCCAAGAAGAGGGCTTTGTATGACCACCACTTGCTCCATATTCAACATCTAATCGTTTTTTAGGACAAGGACCCAGGCTTGTCCTAAAAATTTAGAGTTTTGCGTTAGAAGGGGTGCGTTATCTACGCGTGTTTTTTTTTCCCCCGCACCTTTTAAACAACGCTGATATAGAGTTCTCTGAAGGGATGCATTAGGCTCCAAAAAAGCAGCGTTCAGCTCCTAACACAGCCCCATGGTTTCCTATGGGGAAACACTTCCTAAGTCTGCACCTAACACTCTAACATGAACCCCGAGTCTAAACACCCCTAATCTTACACTTATTAACCTCTAATCTGCCGTCCCCGCTATCGTGACCCCTGCATATTATTATTAACCCCTAATCTTCCGCTCAGGACACCGCCGCAACCTACGTTATCCCTATCAACCCCTAATCTGCTGCCCCTAACACCACCGACCCCTATATTATATTTATTAACCCCTAATCTGCTCCCCAACGTCTCTGCTACATAACTACACTTATTAACCCCTAATCTGCCGACCGGACCTCGCCGCTACTCTAATAAATGTATTAACCCCTAAAGCTAAGTCTAACCCTAACACTAACACCCCCCTAAATTAAATCTAATTTAAATCTAATGAAATAAAATAAATCTTATTAAATAAATTAATCCTATTTAAAGCTAAATACTTACCTGTAAAATAAACTCTAATATAGCTACAATATAACAAATAATTATATTGTAGCTATTTTAGCATTTATATTTATTTTACAGGCAACTTTGTATTTATTTTAACTAGGTACAATAGCTATTAAATAGTTAATAACTATTTAATAGCTACCTAGTTAAAATAATTACAAAATTACCTGTAAAATAAATCCTAACCAAAGTTACAATTAAACCTAAGACTACACTATCAATAAATTAATTAACTAAACTACCTACAATTATCTACAATTAAATCAACTAAACTAAATTACAAAAAAAAACAAACACTAAATTACAAAAAATAAAAAAAGATTACAAGAATTTTAAACTAATTACACCTACTCTAAGCCCCCTAAAAAAATAACAAATCCCCCCAAAATAAAAAAATGCCCTACCCTATTCTAAAATAAAAAGTTAACAGCAATGTTACCTTACCAGCCCTTAAAAGGGCCTTTTGCGGGGCATGCCCCAAAGAAAACAGCTCTTTTGCATTTAAAAAAAACATACAATACCCCCCAACATTACAACCCACCACCCACATACCCCTAATCTAACCCAAACACCCCTTAAAAAACCTAACACTAAGCCCCTGAGGATCTCCCTACCTTATCTTCACCACGCCGGGTATCACCGATCCGTCCAGAAGAGGGTCCGAAGTCTTCATCCTATCCGGCAAGAAGAGGACATCCAGACCGGTAGACATGTTCATCCAGGTGGCGTCTTCTATCTTCATCCATCAGGCGCGGAGCGGGACCATCTTGAAGTAGCCGACGCAGATCCATCCTCTTCTTCTGGCGACTCCCGACGAATGAAGGTTCCTTTAAGTGACGTCATCCAAGATGGCGTCCCTCAAATTCCGATTGGCTTATAGGATTCTATCAGCCAATCGGAATTAAGGTAGGAAAAATCTGATTGGCTAATTGAATCAGCCCATTAGATTCAAGTTCAATCCGATTGGCTGATCCAATCAGCCAATCAGATTGAGCTTGCATTATATTGGCTGTTCCGATCAGCCAATAGAATGCAAGCTCAATCTGATTGGCTGATCCAATCAGCCGATCGGATTGAACTTGAATCTGATTGGCTGATTCAATCAGCCAATCAGATTTTTCCTACCTTAATTCCAATTGGCTGATAGAATCCTATCAGCCAATCAGAATTCGAGGGATGCCATCTTGGATGACGTCACTTAAAGGAACCTTCATTCGTCGGGAGTCGCCGGAAGAAGAGGATGGATCCGCGTCAGCTGTTTCAAGATGGTCCCGCTCCACTCCGGATGGATGAAGATAGAAGACGCCGCCTGGATGAACATGTCTACCGGTCCGGATGTCCTCTTCTTGCCGGATAGGATGAAGACTTCGGACCCTCTTCTGGACCTCTTCTTGTCGGATAGGATGAAGACTTTGGACCCTCTTCTGGACGGATCGGTGATACCCAGCGTGGTGAAGATAGGGTAGGGAGATCTTCAGGGGCATAGTGTTAGGTTTTTTAAGGGGTGTTTGGGTTAGATTAGGGGTATGTGGGTGGTGGATTGTAATGTTGAGGGGGGTATTGTATGTGTTTTTTAAAATGCAAAAGAGCTGTTTTCTTTGGGGCATTCCCCGCAAAAGGCCCTTTTAAGGGCTGGTAATGTAAAAGAGCTGTTAACTTTTTATTTTAGAATAGGGTAGGGCATTTTTTTATTTTGGGGAGCTTTGTTATTTTTTTAGGGGGCTTAGAGTAGGTGTAATTAGTTTAAAATTCTTGTAATCTTTTTTTTATTTTTTGTAATTTAGTGTTTGTTTTTTTGTAATTTAGTTTAGTTGATTTAATTGTAGATAATTGTAGGTAGTTTAGTTAATTAATTTATTGATAGTGTAGTGTTAGGTTTAATTGTAACTTAGGTTAGGATTTATTTTACAGGTAATTTTGTAATTATTTTAACTAGGTAGCTATTAAATAGTAAATAACTATTTAATAGCTATTGTACCTAGTTAAAATAAATACAAAGTTGCCTGTAAAATAAATATAAATCCTAAAATAGCTACAGTATAATTATTTGATATATTGTAGCTATATTAGGGTTTATTTTACAGGTAAGTATTTAGCTTTAAACAGGATTAATTTATTTAATAAGATTTATTTTATTTCGTTAGATTTAAATTATATTTAACTTAGGGGGGTGTTATTGTTAGGGTTAGACTTAGCTTTAGGGGTTAATACATTTATTAGAGTAGCGGAGAGGTCCGGTCGGCAGATTAGGGGTTAATAAGTGTAGTTAGGTAGGGGCGACGTTGGGGGGGCAGATTAGGGGTTAATAAATATTATGTAGGTGTCGGCGATGTTAGGGGCAGCAGATTAGGGGTACATAGGGATAATGTAGGTTGCGGCGGTGTGCAGTCGGCAGATTTGGGGTTAAAAAATGTTATTAGAGTGGCGGCGATGTGGGGGGACCTCGGTTTAGGGATACATAGGTAGTTTATGGGTGTTAGTGTACTTTAGAGCACAGTAGTTAAGAGCTTTATAAACCGGCATTAGCCCATAAAGCTCTTAACTCCTGACTTTTTTCTGCGGCTGGAGTTTTGTCGTTAGATTTCTAACGCTCACTTCAGCCAAGACTCTAAATTCCAGCGTTAGGCAGATCCCATTGAAAAGATAGGATACGCAATTGACGCAAGGGGATCTGCGGTATGGAAAAGTTGCGGCTGGAAAGTGAGCATTAGACCCTTTCCTGACTGACTCTAAATACCAGCGGGCGGCCAAAACCAGCGTTAGGACCCCTTAACGCTGGTTTTGATGGCTAATGCAGAACTCTAAATCTAGGCGAATGTTTTTAACATCAGCACAAGACCACTAAATGAAGCAGAAACGTCACTACTCAATAAAGGACTGTCATTTGTACCAACCACGAAGATGAGTGCTTTTAACTCATTTATCGACATCCAGAAATTTGGAAGATCGTTACGCTTAAAATAATTTTTCAGAAGTGAATTGGATGACACGTCAAGATTCAGAACAGCAGGGACATTTGATCCCACCTCTAGCAATCCTTCCATCACCTCCTATACGAATTATCTGACATGGCTAACCAAAAAACCTATAACCGTCAGAAGACGAAATTATAGTTTATCAATGGAGGAGAGGAGAGCGCTGAGGTTGCTCAGTGAAGATGCTACGACTGTGATACGCCCTGTGGATAAAGGTGGAGGTATAGTGGTGATGGATGTGGGGGATTACAAAAAAGAGATTTTACACCAGCTGTCTGACAATACAACCTATACTGTCTTGCAGAATGACCCCACCTCTGCATTGAAGCATGAAATTTATAACAGAATATCTGAATGGAAGGAAGCTGAGGTCATCTTTGAACAAGAAGCATGTTTCCTACAAAGGGATTTCCCAATAACACCGATATTGTACACATTGCCAAAAATTCATAAAGATATGAAGTGCCCTTCCAGAAGACCGATTGTCTCAACCAGAGGATCACTTTTACAACCATTGGTTGAATTCATAGATTACTTTCTGCAGCCCATGGTCAAACACATGAGGTCTTATGTACAGGATTAATCTACGTACCTCCTTAACCCCGGCACAGGCATATGACGTCTTCATACCTCGACCGTACTACATGCGTGCTACGTGACCGTTACCATGGTAACATTGTAAATCAAGCGTAGTTCCGTAACCACAGCAGGGAGCATGGATAACCGATCATGATGAAACATCCACAGAAGCTGTTATAGTGTTATACCACATAATATGCGCAAACTATAAACAAGTTAGTCGAATATTACAAACGTATAAAATGCAGCTTAAATAGAGAAGCTATTGACACCATCTACACACACACAGGTATCAAAGTGTCTAGCATATCCTTAGTCAGTTTGCCATAATAATACAATAGAAGTAATCACCATACTTGAATTATGATGAAACCTCACATTCTAACATTTAAAGTCAACCTCTATGCTTTACAATATACATAAAGTTAGTCTGGTAGTGATGACACAATTTATACACACTGGTATCAAAGTGTCACCATAGACCAGGCTAATATTCCATGACAACTATCACTAATGGTCATTTAGACTATCATAAGGTATTGCATTATAATTCCAACCAATGCATCATTTAATAGCCATACCCATTCTAATGCTCTAACCTCTAGCATATATACTCCATGTTTCAAGGTGTAGGTAGAAACAACATGGCTTATAACCATCATGGATGTCCTTTGCGATAACAAGTGAAATCAATATTCACATTTAATCCTTTTGGGGATACTGTGTCCAATGAAAAGATCCATCTTGACTCGATGCAGAAGAGCCAATCCTCTGTCACCACCCCTACTGGGGCGTGGGACATGATCAATTAGTATTGCCCTTAACATTGAGATAGAGTGAACTGCCATTAAGAAGTGTCTGGCCACAGGCTGGTCCGATCGACCTTTATCCAGTGCCTGTCGTATGGCTGATTATGATTTGCGAGTCTTTCGCGGAAGGAGGTCACAGTTTTGCCTACATAGTAGAGCATGGACAGGTGATGATGTATATCACGAAGTCCGATGTGCACTGTGGATAATCTCTATAAGTGGTTTAATGATTTGAACTCCCTGCAGTCTACGATAAACTTTAAGATGGAATGTGATATGCAGATTATACACTTCTTAGATTTGGAAATCTATAAGACTAGGGTAGATGATGGTTATGTGCTACATACTACTTTATTTCAAAAGAAAATTGACAAAAATTTGATTTTGCATTATAGTAGTTATCACCCTAGGTTCCAATGTGATGGGGTCAGTTCTTCGCAGCTCCTGCGGGTCTTGCGGAATAACACGGATGACCATCACAAGATGAATCAACTGACGGAAATGTCTGCATGCTTTCTACAATGGGGATACCCCCTGGACTTAATCACGGAACAATGTAATAGAGCACAAGAATGGACTCAGGATAGTCTTACTATACAGAGAAATATCAGCACTGATGATTAATATGATTGAATTTTATCACAACATACATGCTGGGTACTAAAGTCCTGGCCTCTACAATCAATAAAATTGGTATATCATCTCCGAGGATAACAGTCACCCTTTTCTATCGGGCTCCACCTCCAAGGTTGGTGTGCAAGAGAGCAAGCAATTTACTTGACCTGTTGGTGATTAATGACCCCACTCACTGCTATGAAAAGCAAACATGGTTACCCAGGGGCAAGCAGGGCTGCTTCCGTTGTGGGAGCTGTGTAACCTGCAATAATCTACCCACTTGGAGTACGTTTAATCATCCTCATACCAACAAGTGGTACAATATCAGACACAGACTCACTTGCACATCGGCATTTATCATTGCACCAGCAATTCTTGTGAACTACTGGTGCAATGCTGCCCCTGCAGATTTGCGCCCAATTGGCCGCTAGCAGGGGGTGTCAATCAACCCGATTGTATTCGATCGGGTTTATTTCTGTCGCCGCCTCAGAGAAGGCAGACAGGTTATGGAGCAGCAGTCTTTAGAGCTTGATAAATTTATGCCTCTCCCATTGAAGTTATCTTAGGGTTAAGAAGATTTAAGGACTGCTGAACCATTTTTTTTTTTGTCTGAAGATCCTCCACATTATCTAAGATTTTATAGCAGCTTTTCCTATCTGTTCAAGTTTAAAACTCCCTGCCATCAGCCTATAGATCTTCACCATCCTCTCCTTGTGCTCATTTAGCGATGGACGTTGCTATAGACTTGTTGAGATCCTAAGGGAGGTATACAATTTTGGTTGTGCATGACCTGTTCATTAAATAAGCCCATTTCATACGGTTGATCAGCATACCATTCTTACAAACTTTAGACAAGATATTTCTAAAAGATTGTTGATGTCCACTGACTGATTTCTAATGATAAGGTACAGCTTGTGTCTAGATTCTTGAGACCATTTATGTACCTACCACTGCTGGAATAAAGTAAACTTCACATAATAGCCACAATCAAATGGACAGAGTTTATATAAATTCTACATCTACAATATTTTAGTGATGAGGAGCAGGGCAACTGTTTTATATTTGGTACCACTGTTAGAACTGGTCTTTAACAAATCCTATCACTATTCCTTACAGTCCTTAATATTGTGTATTTTTAAAATAGCCTTTCTACTTGAACAATAACTTCTCAAGGCCTTAAAATGGCATGAAAGGCAAAATTAAACTTTCATGATTCAGGTAGGATATGCAATTTTAAATATCTTTTTTATATATTGTTATATAGCATATCTAGTTAGGCTTGGGGGCTTGCACATGTATTTTGCAAACACTGCTGCCCTCTAGTGTTTATTATATAATAGTGTAAAAAACATTGGGCAAGATTCATCTACATGTTCTAGCTGATTTGCATTGGACAATAACATGCTGTATATAGTTGTGTAAATGGCCCATATATCTTACACAGCAAAAGATAACCACTAGCAACATAGAAAATAAATAAAAAAACAAAACAATTACAACAGGATTGCAAAGGGGGATCTGTAAATGTGGGAATCTTCAATGGCATGTTGGTTTTCTTCTGTTAAAAGGACAGTAAATTTAAAATTAAGCTACCATGATTCAGATAGAGGTTGCGGTTTTAAGAGACTTTCCTATTTACTTATCTTATCAAATTGTGCATAGTGTTTTTACATACTTTCTGAGGTGTCAGCTACTAATGAGCATGTGCAATAATTCACAGAATATATATATATATATATATATATATATATATATATATATATATATAAGTCTGTGATTGGCTGATAGCTGTCACATGATACAAGGGGCCAGCAAATTGAAGTTTTGAAATTAGTTAGAAAATAAAATTACTGCTGATTTAAAATTCAGTGTAAACTTCTGTGTACTTCAGTTCCTGTGTAAAATTCTGATAAAGTTCTGTTTCTGTATGGATTACTCATAATGCAAACCTTGATACACCCGTTTCCATTAAACTACCTGTTTTCTTGATCCTATTCCCTCACAAATGTTACTTTCCCTTTCCTACACTTACACCACCCATTCTCACAGACATTCAACTTCTACCTTAAACCTGGTACATTTTCATCATCCCTTAAATATGCTCTAATTTCACCTATTCTTATAGAAATGTCACTTAATCAAGCATCCAACTATTATCCAATCTCTCTTCTTCCCCTTCGTCTCTAAACATCTTGAGTGAGTTGTTTTTAAAATGTGGCTTTTGCCCCAACACCCTACCAAACCTGCCATCATTACTGTCAAGTCTGAGTCACTACTCAATGCTTATCCTTTTAGACCTCTCTGTAGCCATTGACACTGTTGAACATCCACTGCTACTGTGCCTCTATTCCTACCTTTCTAACTTTCTCTCTTCCTACCATTCTAGGAAAAAGATGCTTGAAAGGTGACTTGATTTCTTTATATAAATATATTTAAGGTCCATATACAGAGACGGGAAGAAGCTCTGTTTATTCCAAGAAAAATTAATTTAAGGCTGGAGGAAATAAGATTTAATCTCTTGCAATGGAAAAGTTTTTTCACTGTAAGAGCAATAAAATTGTGGAACTCATTACCAAAGGAGGTAGTAAATGCCAATACCTTAGATACATTAAAAATGGTTTGGATACATTTCTGGCTAGAAACAGAATTAAGGGAAATGATTGCTTGTGTTAAATGGGTCACCTTTTAATGGAATTAATTTATGGTCAACTGGAGCTTTTTTGTAAGTATATTAGATTTGTATAGGTTGAACTTGATGTACTTCAATCTTTTTTTTAACCTCATCTACTATATTACTATGTTACCTTCTGTGGGCGCTATCACATATACGGCGCAGGTTTCGGCGCAAGCATGGTAACCTGCGCCGCCCGTAATTTCACCTCGCACATCGGGGTATTACATATATGGCACCGGCAGTTCATAAAGTGCCGTAAGTCGGATAAACTAGCGATCTCCAGAAATGAGCGTAACTGGAGTCGCTAGTGACTTACAGCACTTTAGAAACTGCCGGCACCTAAGAAAAGTAAAGAAAATAACAAATCTCCCGTAAAAGTCTATTCTGCCTCCCAAAAATAAGCCTGGCACATAAAACCCCTATATCCGCAATCCCCCCTCTCATTACTAATATTAAATGTATTAACCCCTAGACTGACAACCCCCCAAAACGCAATATGCCTATTTAAACTATGAACCCCTATATCCGCCATCAAACCCACACCGCAAGTAATAACTAAATTATTAACCCCTAAACCGCCATAGCCCACAAAGCCTATTAAATATATTAACCCCTAATCTGCTGATACCAACGTCGCTGCCACTATAATAAAGTTATTAACCCCTAAACCTGTCTAACCCTAACCCCCCTAACTTAAATATTATATAAATAAATCTAAATAATATTACTATTATTAACTAAATTATTCCTATTTAAAACTAAATACTTACCTATAAAATAAACCCTAAGATAGCTACAATATAATTAATAATTACATTGTAGCTATTTTAGGATTTATTTTTATTTTACATGCAAGTTTGTATTTATTTTAACTAGGTACAATAGCTATTAAATAGTTAATAACTATTTAATAGCTACCTAGTTAAAATAACTACAAATTTACCTGTAAAATAAATCCTAACCTACACAATTACAATTACACCTAACACTACACTATCATTAAATAAATTAAATTAATTAACTACAATTACCTAAAATTAAATATAATTAAATAAAATAAACTATAGTACAAAAAAAACACTAAATTACAGAAAATAAAAAAAATTACAAGAAGTTTAAACTAATTACACCTAATCTAAGCCCCCTAATAAAATAAAAAAGCCCCCAAAATAATAAAATTCCCTATCCTATACCAAATTACAAATAGCCCTTTAAAGGGCTTTTTGCGGGGCATTGCCCAAAATTAATCATCTCTTTTACATGTAAAAAAAGAAATACAACCCCCCAACATTAAAACCAACCACCCACCCACCCAACCTTACTCTAAAACCCACCCAACCCCCCCTTAAAAAAACCTAACACTAACCCCTTGAAGACCACCCTACCTTGAGCTGTCTTCACCCAGCCGGGCAGAAGTCTTCATCCGATCCGGGCAGAAGGTCCTCCAGCCAGACAGAAGTCTTCAGCCAAGCGACATCTTCTATCTTCTTCCATCCGATGAGGAACGGCTCCATCTTGAAGACATCCGACGAGGAGCATCCTTCCTTGCCGACGAATAACCGACGAATGAAGGTTCCTTCAAATAATGTCATCCAAGATGGCGTCCCTTCAATTCCGATTGACTGATAGAATTCTATCAGCCAATCGGAATTAAGGTAGGAAAAATCCTATTGGCTGATACAATCAGCCAATAGGATTGAGCTTGCATTCTATTGGCTGATTGGAACAGCCAATAGAATGTGAGGTCAATCCTATTGGCTGATTGCATCAGCCAATAGGATTTTTCCTACCTTAATTCTGATTGGCTGATAGAATTCTATCAGCCAATCGGAATTGAAGGGATGCCATCTTGGATGACGTCATTTAAAGGAACCTTCATTTGTTGGTTAGTCGTCGGCCAGGAAGGATGCTCCGTGTCAAATGTCTTCAAGATGGAGCCGCTCCTCGTAGGATGGAAGAAGATAGAAGATGCCGCTTGGATGAAGACTTCTGCCCCGCTGGAGGACCTCTTCTGCCCGGATCAGATGAAGACTTCTGCCCGGCTGGGTGAAGACAGCTCAAGGTAGGGTGGTCTTCAAGGGGTTAGTGTTAGGTTTTTTAAGCACGGGATTGGGTGGGTTTTAGAGTAAGGTTGGGTGTGTGGGTGGTGGGTTTTAATGTTGGGGGGGGTTGTATTTCTTTTTTTACAGGTAAAATAGATGATTACTTTGGGACAATGCCCCGCAAAAAGCCCTTTTAAGGGCTATTTGTAATTTAGAATAGGGTAGGGAATTTTATTATTTTGGGGGGGCTTTTTTATTTTATTAGGGGGCTTAGATTAGGTGTAATTAGTTTAAACTTCTTGTAATTTTTTTTATTTTCTGTAATTTAGTGGGGGGTTTTTTAACTATAGTTTATTTTATTTAATTGTATTTAATTTTAGGTAATTGTAGTTAATTAATTTAATTTATTTAATGATAGTGTAGTGTTAGGTGTAATTGTAACTTAGGTTAGGATTTATTTTACAGGTAAATTTGTAGTTATTTTAACTAGGTAGCTATTAAATAGTTATTAACTATTTAATAGCTATTGTACCTAGTTAAAATAAATACAAACTTGCCTGTAAAATAAAAATAAATCCTAAAATAGCTACAATGTAATTATTAATTATATTGTAGCTATCTTAGGGTTTATTTTATAGGTAAGTATTTAGTTTTAAATAGGAATAATTTAGTTAATAATAGTAATATTATTTAGATTTATTTAAATAATATTTAAGTTAGGGAGGTGTTAGGGTTAGACTTAGGTTTAGGGGTTAATAACTTTATGATAGTGGCGGCTATGTTGGCGGATTAGGGGTTAATAAATTTAATAGGCTATGTGGCCTATGACGGTTTAGGGGTTAATAGACTTTATTAGTTATTGAGGTGGTGGATTGCGGTTGACAGGTAGATAGACATTGCGCATGCGTTAGGTGTTAGTTTATTTTTGCAGACATTTTCGGGAGTTACGGTGCTCCCATACTCAGCGCAAGGCCTGCTACGGCTGCCTTTTATGGCGAGGTAAAAATGGAATAAGATTTCTCCATTTTCGCCAAGTAAGGCCTTGCGCTGGATATTGGATACCAATTTACGATGCGGTCCCATGTTAGCCTATGGGAGTAAAAATAGCGAGCGATGGGTGAAATATACGGACGTAACTTGTATGCTACGCCGTATATGTAATACCAAAATCCCATAAAATCTGGCGTCACCGGATTTTGCGGGCGACGCTCTATATATAATGGAGGCCTGTGTATCCTTCTCTGGCTTGTCTTCCTCCTATCTACCCCTCTCTATTGGGGTACCTCAAGGCTTCTTTCTAGGCCCCCTTCTTTTCTCAGTCTACACATCATCTCTAGGCTCTTTAATCAAGTCATGTGGGTTTCAGAATCATCTTAAAGAGACAGTCAACACCAGAATTTTTGTTGTTTAAAAAGAAAGATAATCCCTTTATTACCCATTCCCTAGTTTTGCATATCCAACAAAGTTATAATAATACACGTTTTACCTCTGTAATTAACTTGTATCTAAGCCTCTGCAGACTGCCCCCTTATTTTAGTTCTTTTGACAGACATGCAGTTTAGCCAATCAGTGCTCACTCCTAGGTCACTTTACGTGCATGAGCTCAATGTTATCTATATGAAACATGTGAACTAATGACCTCTAGTGGTCAAAATGTAATGCTAGGTTTAGCTTTCAACTAAGAATACCAAGAGAACAAAGCAAAATTGGTGATAAAAGTAAATTGGGAAGTTGTTTAAAATTGCATGCCCTGTTTAAATCATGAAATTTTTTTTGGACTTGACTGTCCCTTTAATGCTGATGACACCCAAACCTACCTCTCTGCTGCAGACATTTCTTTTTCCATGCTGACTCGTGCCCGTTGCTGCCTACCTAATAGTTTATCCTGGAAAGCTTCTCAATACTTAAAGTTGAACCTTTCTAAAACTGAACTTCTATTTCCTCCCTCTAACAATATCCCCATTCCCAAAATCTCACATACTGTGGCCAATTCTGTTATCACTTCAACCCCTCAGGCCCACTGCCTTGGAGCCACAATTGACTCAAGACTTTCTTTTGCTCCTTACATTATGTCCTTAGCTAACTCCTGCCGCTTCCACCTTAAAAAAACCTCTAAAATTTGTCACTTCTTCATTCAAAATACTACTAAGATTGCTATGCACTCCCTTATAATTTCCCACCTAAACTATTGCAATTCTGTCTTCACTGGTCTGCCAAGCTACTGCCTGCCCCCACTGCAATCCATCATGAATGCCTCTGTCGAGCATATTTTCCTTAAGCATTGCTCCACATCTGCTGCACCTCTTTGCCAACACCTCCACTGGCTTCCATTAGCCTCAATAATAAAATTCCAAATTTTGACCCTAACAGACAAAGTCCTGAACAACACAGCACCCTCCTATATTTCTGTCCTTGTCTGCAAATACTCCCCAGCTCATCTCATCCACTCTGCCCAAGATCTATTTCTCCCCTCCTCTCATTACAATTCTCTCACTCCTGTCTGCAAGACTTTTCTAGAACTGCACCTATCATATGAAACTCCTTGCCTCGCTCAGTCAAACTTTTCTTTAGTCTAAAACACTTCAAGTGTTCCTTAAAAAAACATATCTGTTCAGGGATGCTTACAACTTAGTAGATGTCTCTACTAATTATTTTCCAGCTCCCTCAACTTCCCCTTGTACTTACTTTGGTATGTAAGCTCCCGAGTCCCTCTGTCCTATCGATCATATTATGTAAAGATTGTTTACAGCATACAGTGACTAACCTTATTATTTATGTAAATGTTTTCAGATTATGGTACTCCATAACTGTATACTTAGGGCTAGATTACAAGTGGAGCACAAATGATTTCTCGACTGTTTGCTCTCCTTTTTTAAAGTGCTTATATTACAAATTGTGCGAAATTGCGAATCTGGATTTATGCGAGAATCCTTACCGTGATTTCAGAGCTGTGGTTAACTGTTTTGCAAAATTAAAAAGTTGCACAAAACACTTTAAAAATACATTACAAAGTACAGTTCCCATTATATAAACACTAAAATATTTAAAATCATATTTATGCAATATTCATATTTAATAAAGGTTTTAGCTATGTATTTACTGTAAATATTTCACATTCCAATGTTCTGTACATAGCAGAATATGTTCTAAGTATTTATAGATATTCCTATTTATGTCTGTATATATCTATACCTGTAAATAATCACACACACATATATATATATATATATATATATATATATATATATATATATAATGATAGAATATAAAGCACTCGCCGGACTTCAGTCAACTGTGAAAAAAGGATTTATTAAGGTGACGTTTCGGGGTAAAAGAACCCCTTCTTCTGACAGTCAAACAATGTGAAATACAAACATATATAGGCCTATTGGGCCCACACTAAAAGCAATTAACAAATCAGTGAGCATCGTGTGCAAAACCAATGTTACTGAGCATGTCTAAAAAATTTAAACATATCATAAAAGTGTTAACATATATAAATGATTGTATATTAAATATTGTGTATAATGGGATGCCATAACTTAGTCCATTGGTGTAGATCAATCCAGATAAAACGATTACATAAGAATAGTCACACAAAAACAAAACCTTTACTAATAAATTTACGGCTAGATTTAGAGTTCTGCGGCCAAAGGGGTGCGTTAGCTACGCATGCTTTTTCCCCCCGCACCTTTTAAATACCGCTGGTATTTAGAGTTCACAGAATGGTTGCGTTAGGCTCCAAAAAAGGGAGCGTAGAGCATATTTACCGCCACTGCAACTCTCGATACCAGCGTTGCTTACGGATGCTGCCAGCTTCAAAAACGTGCTCGTGCACGATTCCCCCATAGAAAACAATGGCGCAGTTTGAGCTGAAAAAAAACCTAACACCTGCAAAAAAGCAGCGTTAATCTCCTAACGCAGCCCCATTGTTTCCTATGGGGAAACACTTCCTAGTCTGCACCTAACACCATAACATGAACCCCGAGTCTAAACACCCCTAAACTTACACTTATTAACCCTTAATCAGCCGCCCCCGCTATCGCTGACCCCTGCATATTATTATTAACCCCTAATCTGCCGCTCCGTACACCGCTGCAACCTACATTATACCTTTGTACCCCAATCTGCTGCTCCTAACACCGCCGACCCCTATATTATATTTATTAACCCCTAATATGCCGCCCCCGTTATCGCTGACCCCTGCATATTATTATTAACCCCTAATCTGCCGCTCCGTACACCGCCGCAACCTACGTTATCCCTATGTACCACTAATCTGCTGCCCCTAACACCGCCGATTCCTATATTATATTTATTAACCCCTAATCTGCCGCCCCACAACAATTTTAAACTAATTACACCTACTCTAAATGCCCTCCCCTATTCTAAAATTAAAATAGAAAAGCTCTTTTACATTACCAGCCCTTAAAAGGGCCATTTGCGGGGCATGCCCCAAAGAATTCAGCTCTTTTGCCTGGAAAAAAAACATACAATACCCCCCAACATTACAACCCACCACCCACATACCCCTAATCTAACCCAAACCTCCCTTAAATAAACCTAACACTAAGCCCCTGAAGATCTCACTACCTTGTCTTCACCACGCCGGGTTCACCGATCCAAGCCTCCGAAGTCTTGATCCAAGCCCAAGCAGGGGGCTGAAGAGTGACGTCCATCCTCCGGCTGAAGTCTTGATCCAAGCGGGCTGAAGAGGACCAGCAAACATCTTCATCCAAGCCGCATCTTCTATGTTCTTCCATCCGATGACGACCGGCTGATCTTCAAGACCTCCAGCGCGGATCCATCCATCTTCACCGACGACTTCCCGACGAATGGCGGTTCCTTTAAGGGACGTCATCCAAGATGGCGTCCCTCGAATTCCGATTGACTGATAGGATTCTATCAGCCAATCGGAATTAAGGTAGGAAAATTCCGATTGGCTGATCCAATCAGCCAATCAGATTGAGATCGCATTCTATTGGCTGTTCCGATCAGATCGGATCAGCCAATCGGATCAAGACTTCAACCGGAGGATGGATGTCTTCAGCCCCCCGCTTGGGCTTGGTTCAAGACATCGGAGCCTGGACGGATCGCTGATACTCGGAGTGGTGAAGATAAGGTAGGAAGATCTTCAGGGGCTTAGTGTTAGGTTTATTTAAGGGGGGTTTGGGTTAGATTAGGGGTATATGGGTGGTGGGTTGTAATGTTGGGGGTGTATTGTATGTTTTTTTTCCAGGCAAAAGAGCTGAATTCTTTGGAGCATGCCCCGCAAATGGCCCTTTTAAGGGCTGGTAAGGTAAAAGAGCTTTTCTATTTTAATTTTAGAATAGGGAAGGGCATTTTTTTATTTTGGGGGTCTTTGTTATTTTATTAGGGGGCTTAGAGTAGGTGTAATTAGTTTAAAATTGTTGTAATATTTTTCTAATGTTTGTAAATATTTTTTTATTTTTTGTAACTTAGTTCTTTTTTATTTTTTGTACTTTAGTTAGTTTATTTAATTGTATTTAATTGTAGGCATTTTATTTAATTAATTTATTGATAGTGTAGTGTTAGATTTAATTGTAGATAATTGTAGGTATTTTATTTAATTAATTTATTGCCAGTGTAGTGTTAGGTTTAATTGTAACTTAGGTTAGGATTTATTTTACAGGTAATTTTGTAATTATTTTAACTAGGTAGCTATTAAATAGTTATTGACCATTTAATAGCTATTGTACCTGGTTAAAATAAATACAAAGTTACCTGTAAAATAAATATTAATCCTAAAATAGCTACAATATAATTATAATTTATATTGTAGCTATATTAGGGTTTATTTTACAGGTAAGTATTTAGCTTTAAATAGGATTAATTTATTTAATAAGAGTTAATTTATTTCGTTAGATTTAAATTATATTTTATTTAGGGGGGTGTTAGTGTTAGGGTTAGACTTAGCTTTAGGTGTTAATACATTTATTAGAGTAGCGGTGAGATCCGGTTGGCAGATTAGGGGTTAATTATTGTAGGTAGGTGGAGGCGACGTTGGGGGCGGCAGATTAGGGGTTAATAAATATAATATAGGGGTCGGCGGTGTTAGGGGCAGCAGATTAGGGGAACATAGGGTAACGTAGTTTGCTGCGGTGTGCGGTCAGCAGATTAGGGGTTAATAATTGTAGGTAGGTGGCGGTGACGTTGGGGGCGGCAGATTAGGGGTTAATAAATATTATGTAGGTGTCGGCGGTATTAGGGGCAGCAGATTAGGGGTACATAGGGATAACGTAGGTGGCGGCGGTGTGCGGTCGGCAGATTAGGGGTTAAAAAATTTTAATAGAGTGGCGGCGATGTGGGGGGACCTCGGTTTAGGGGTACATAGGTAGTTTATGGGTGTTAGTGTACTTTAGAGCACAGTAGTTAAGAGCTTTATAAACCTGCGTTAGCCCAGAAAGCTCTTAACTACTGACTTTTTTCTGCGGCTGGAGTTTTGTCGTTAGATTTCCAACGCTCACTTCAGCCAAGACTCTAAATACTGGCGTTAGAAAGATCCCATTGAAAAGATAGGATACACAAATGGCGTAGGGGGATCTGCGGTATGCAAAGTGAGCGTTAGACCCTTTCCTGACTGACTCTAAATACCAGCGGTAGCCCAAAACCAGCGCTAGGAGCCTCTAACGCTGGTTTTGACGGCTACCGCCAAACTCTAAATCTAGCCGAAAGTATGGCTAAGAGCGAGCAGAGACTCAGCTAATAGGTAAATAACATACCCCTCCCAACTAGGAAGATAGAATTACAATGCTCAATACACGCCCATATGGGGTGTCTTATAAAGATGTAATCAAAATAAACACATCTACTAGGGGGATGTGTCAGAGATCCACAAACCAGGAGTAACACACCTCGGCCAGAAAGATCCCATCAAGATGCACATCTATGCCCACATGCCGGGCCGTATGCAAAGAGGGGGGAGTGGCCGATCTGACAGATATGTAAACAAACAAACATGTGGAATTTCAATAGAATAATATCGAGGAACAACAAATGATATTACCGACCGGAAAAAAGGGAAATATATCAACAAACCTACAGAAGTACAAATTATGTACCTGTCAGTGTAAAAAATGAAGAATAGCTACTAGTAGTATATAACAAATATCTGTGCCATAATCACTGTAGACATAGTGATATAGAAATAACCATTAATAATTCGTAAAGTGGACCATATAAAAATAAAACAAATCAAAACAAAACAAATCAGGGAAAAGAATCCATAAAAGACAACAAAAAATTGTAGGAAATACACAATGCATAATAACAATATAATAAAAAAAACTGGTCGATCAGCAAACACCATGGACAATGAGAAATGTATCCAAAAGATAAAAAAGGGGACAGGTAGTGTCAAATGTGAGGGAAAATAGGGAAAAATATATATAAGACACATATCAAATGAATTGCAACACATCAAAGGACAGATATCAGACAATGCCATATGGGGCTTATATCATTGAAACTTATCTCTTAGTATAGACAAAACTGTGTGTGATAGCAGGTCAAGTACATAAAATTATGCTTCATATAGATAGATAGCTTACAAAAATTGGCTTACAAAAAATAAAACACATTTGAGGGGGTGGACACATAGCATTGTCAATATTAATAGAAGAAAAGGGGGCAAAAATTGATTCTATCTTCCTAGTTGGGAGGCATATCTTATTTACCTATCAGCTGAGACCCTGCTCAAGCTTAGCCGTACTTTGATACGGCTAGATTACGAGTTTTGCGGTATGAGTAAAAAAGCAGCATTAAGGCTCATAACACTGCTTTTTCACTACCACTGGTATTACGAACCTTGAAGTTTAGAGGCACCGCACAATTTTTTTGTGGCCATAGCGCAAATTAACTTACGCAATTTGCATAAAGTCTTTTTCAATGGGACTTCCATATCGCCGGTATTACAAGATTTTTCTGGGAGGCCAAAAAGTGAGCGGGACAGCCTATCCCGCAAGATTCGTAACGCAATCTAAAGTCAGTATTTATGAGTTTTACACTACAAAGCTGTAGCATAAAACTCATAACTAAAGTGTTAAAAAGTACACTAACACACATAAACTACCTATTAACCCTTAAACCGAGAACCTCCGGCATTGCAAACACTAAAATAAAATTATTAACCCCTAATCTGCCGCTCCCGACATCACCGCTACTATAATAAACATATTTACCCCTAAACCGCCGCACTCCTGCCTCGCAAACACTAGTTAAATATTATTAATCCCTAATCTGCCACCCCTAACATCGCCGCCACCTCCTACATTTATTAACCCCTAATCAGCCGCCCCCAACGTTGTTGCCACTATATTACATTTATTAACCCCTAAACCTAAGTTTAACCCTAACAGTAACACCCCTAATTTAAATATAATTAAAATAAATCTAAATAAAAATTCCTATCATTACCTAAATTATTCCTATTTAAAACTAAATACTTCTCTGTAAAATAAACCCTAAACTAGCTACAATATAACTAATAGTTACATTGTAGCTAGCTTAGGGTTTATTTTTATTTTACAGGCAAGTTTGTATTTTTTTTAACTAGGTAGATTAGTTACTAAATGGTTATTAACTATTTACTAACTACCTAGCTAAAATAAACACAAATGTACCTGTAAAATAAAACCTAACCTGTCTTACAATAAAACCTAACCTTACACTACAATTAATTAAATTAAATTAATTAAATACAATTACCTAAATTACAAAAAAAAAAACTAAATTACACAAAATAAAAAAAATTAATTATCAGATATTTAAACTAATTACACCTAATCAAATAGCCTTATCAAAATAAAAACCCCCTCTAGCCTAAAATAAACTACCAATAGCCCCAAAGAAATCAGCTCTTTTACTTGTAAAAAAATACAAACAACCCCCCAACAGTAAAACTTACCACCCACACAACCAACCCCCCAAATAAAATCTTAACTAAAAAAACCTAAGCTCCCCATTGCCCTGAAAAGGGCATTTGGATGAGCATTGCCCTTAAAAGGGCATTTAGCTCTTTTTCTATTGCCCAAACCCTAATCTAAAACCCACCCAATAAACCCTTAAAAAAACCTAACAATAACCCCCAAAGATTCACTTACAGTGTTGAAGACTGGACATCCATCCTCAACGAAGCCGGGAGCTTAGTTTTTTTAGTTAGGATTTTAATTGGGGGGTTGGTTGTGTGGGTGGTTGTTTGTATTTATTTTTTTTACAGGTAAAAGAGCTGATTTATTTGGGGCAATGCCTTTTAAGGGCTATTGGTAGTTTAGTTTAGGCTAGGGTTTTTTTATTTTTTGAGGGTGGGGGGGGCTTTTTTATTTTGATAGGGCTATTAGATTAGGTGTAATTAGTTTAAATATCTGATAATTTATTTTTTATTTTTGTAATTTAGTGTTTGTTTTTATTTGTAATTCAGGTAATTGTATTAAATTAATTTAATTTATTTAATTGTAGTTTAATGTTAGATTTTATTGTAAGACAGGTTAGGTTTTATTTTACAGGTAAATTTGTATTTATTTTAGCTTGGTAGTTAGTAAATAGTTAATAACTATTTAGTAACTATTCTACCTAGTTAAAATAAATACAAACTTGCCTGTAAAATAAAAATAAACCCTAAGGCCTAGATTTGGAGTTTGGCGGTAAAAGGGCTGTTAACGCTCCGCGGGCTTTTTTCTGGCCGCACCATAAATTTAACTCTGGTATCGAGAGTTCAAACAAATGCTGCGTTAGGCTCCAAAAAAGGAGCGTAGAGCATTTTTTCCGCAAATGCAACTCTCGATACCAGAGTTGCTTACGGACGCGGCCAGCCTCAAAAACGTGCTCGTGCACGATTCTCCCATAGGAAACAATGGGACTGTTTGAGCTGAAAAAAAACCTAACACCTGCAAAAAAGCAGCGTTCAGCTCCTAACGCAGCCCCATTGTTTCCTATGGGGAAACACTTCCTACGTCTGCACCTAACACTCTAACATGTACCCCGAGTCTAAACACCCCTAACCTTACACTTATTAACCCCTATTCTGCCGCCCCCGCTATCGCTGACCCCTGCATATTTTTTTTAACCCCTAATCTGCCGCTCTGTAAACCGCCGCAACCTACGTTATCCCTATGTACCCCTAATCTGCTGCCCTAACATCGCCGACCCCTATATTATATTTATTAACCCCTAATCTGCCCCCCTCAACGTCGCCGACACCTGCCTACACTTATTAACCCCTAATCTGCCGAGCGGACCTGAGCGCTACTATAATAAAGTTATAAACCCCTAATCCGTCTCACTAACCCTATCATAAATAGTATTAACCCCTAATCTGCCCTCCCTAACATCGCCGACACCTACCTTCAATTATTAACCCCTAATCTGCCGAGCGGACCTCACCACTATTCTAATAAATGTATTAACCCCTAAAGCTAAGTCTAACCCTAACACTAACACCCCCCTAACTTAAATATAATTTTAATCTAACGAAATAAATTAACTCTTATTAAATAACTTATTCCTATTTAAAGCTAAATACTTACCTGTAAAATAAATCCTAATATAGCTACAATATAAATTATAATTATATTATAGCTATTTTAGGATTAATATTTATTTTACAGGCAACTTTGTAATTATTTTAACCAGGTACAATAGCTATTAAATAGTTAAGAACTATTTAATAGTTACCTAGTTAAAATAATAACAAATTTACCTGTAAAATAAATCCTAACCTAAGATATAATTAAACCTAACACTACCCTATCAATAAATTAATTAAATAAACTACCTACAATTACCTACAATTAACCTAACACTACACTATCAATAAATAAATTAAACACAATTCCTACAAATAAATACAATTAAATAAACTAGCTAAAGTACAAAAAATAAAAAAGAACTAAGTTACAAAAAACAAAAAAATATTTACAAACATAAGAAAAATATTACAACAATTTTAAACTAATTACACCTACTCTAAGCCCCCTAATAAAATAACAAAGCCCCCCAAAATAAAAAATTCCCTACCCTATTCTAAATTAAAAAAGTTACAAGCTCTTTTACCTTACCAGCCCTGAACAGGGCCCTTTGCGGGGCATGCCCCAAGAATTTCAGCTCTTTTGCCTGTAAAAAAAAACATACCATACCCCCCCCAACATTACAACCCACCACCCACATACCCCTAATCTAACCCAAACCCCCTTTAAAGAAACCTAACACTAAGCCCCTGAAGATCTTCCTACCTTGTCTTCACCATCCAGGTATCACCAATCCGTCCTGGCTCCAACATCTTCATCCAACCCAAGCGGGGGTTGGCGATCCATCATCCGGTGGCTGAAGAGGTCCAGAAGAGGGTCCAAAGTCTTCCTCCTATCCGGCAAGAAGAGGACATCCGGACCGGCAAACATCTTCTCCAAGCGGCATCTTCGATCTTCTTCCATCCGGTGCGGAGCGGGTCCATCTTGAAGCAGGCGACGCGGATCCATCCTCTTCTTCCGTTGTCTCCCGACGAATGACGGTTCCTTTAAGGGACGTCATCCAAGATGGCATCCCTCGAATTCCGATTGGCTGATAGGATTCTATCAGCCAATCGGAATTAAGGTAGGAATTTTCTGATTGGCTGATGGAATCAGCCAATCAGAATCAAGTTCAATCCGATTGGCTGATCCAATCAGCCAATCAGATTGAGCTCGCATTCTATTGGCTGTTCCGATTGGCTGATAGAATCCTATCAGCCAATCCTATCAGCCAATCGGAATTCGAGGGACGCCATCTTGGATGACGTCCCTTAAAGGAACCGTCATTCGTCGGGAGACAACGGAAGAAGAGGATGGATCCGCGTCGCCTGCTTCAAGATGGACCCGCTCCGCACCGGATGGAAGAAGATCGAAGATGCCGCTTGGAGAAGATGTTTGCCGGTCTGGATGTCCTCTTCTTGCCGGATAGGAGGAAGACTTTGGACCCTTTTCTGGACCTCTTCAGCCACCGGATGATGGATCGCCAACCCCCGCTTGGGTTGGATGAAGATGTTGGAGCCAGGACGGATCGGTGATACCTGGATGGTGAAGACAAGGTAGGAAGATCTTCAGGGGCTTAGTGTTAGGTTTCTTTAAGGGGGGTTTGGGTTAGATTAGGGGTATGTGGGTGGTGGGTTGTAATGTTGGGGGGGGGGGGGTATGGTATGTTTTTTTTTACAGGCAAAAGAGCTGAAATTCTTGGGGCATGCCCCGCAAAGGGCCCTGTTCAGGGCTGGTAAGGTAAAAGAGCTTGTAACTTTTTTAATTTAGAATAGGGTAGGGAATTTTTTATTTTGGGGGGCTTTGTTATTTTATTAGGGGGCTTAGAGTAGGTGTAATTAGTTTAAAATTGTTGTAATATTTTTCTTATGTTTGTAAATATTTTTTTATTTTTTGTAACTTAGTTCTTTTTTATTTTTTGTACTTTAGCTAGTTTATTTAATTGTATTTATTTGTAGGAATTGTGTTTAATTTATTTATTGATAGTGTAGTGTTAGGTTAATTGTAGGTAATTGTAGGTAGTTTATTTAATTAATTTATTGATAGGGTAGTGTTAGGTTTAATTATATCTTAGGTTAGGATTTATTTTAAAGGTAAATTTGTTATTATTTTAACTAGGTAACTATTAAATAGTTCTTAACTATTTAATAGCTATTGTACCTGGTTAAAATAATTACAAAGTTGCCTGTAAAATAAATATAAATCCTAAAATAGCTATAATATAATTATAATTTATATTGTAGCTATATTAGGATTTATTTTACAGGTAAGTATTTAGCTTTAAATAGGAATAAGTTATTTAATAAGAGTTAATTTATTTCGTTAGATGTAAATTATATTTAAGTTAGGGGGGTGTTAGTGTTAGGGTTAGACTTAGCTTTAGGGGTTAATACATTTATTAGAATAGCGGTGAGGTCCGCTCGGCAGATTAGGGGTTAATAATTGAAGGTAGGTGTCGGCGATGTTAGGGAGGGCAGATTAGGGGTTAATACTATTTATAATAGGGTTAGTGAGGCGGATTAGGGGTTAATAACTTTATTATAGTAGCGCTCAGGTCCGCTCGGCAGATTAGGGGTTAATAAGTGTAGGCAGGTGTCGGCGACGTTGAGGGGGGCAGATTAGGGGGTAATAAATATAATATAGGGGTCGGCGGTGTTAGGGGCAGCAGATTAGGGGTACATAGGGATAACGTAGGTGGCGGCGCTTTGCGGTCGGAAGATTAGGGGTTAATTATTTTAAGTAGCTGGCGGCGACGTTGTGGGGGGCAGGTTAGGGGTTAATAAATGTAATACAGGGGTCGGCGGGGTTAGGGGCAGCAGATTAGGGGTACATAAGTATAACGTAGGTGGCGGTCGGCAGATTAGGGGTTAAAATATTTTAATCGAGTTCTTAACTATTTAATAGCTATTGTACCTGGTTAAAATAATTACAAAGTTGCCTGTAAAATAAATATAAATCCTAAAATAGCTATAATATAATTATAATTTATATTGTAGCTATATTAGGATTTATTTTACAGGTAAGTATTTAGCTTTAAATAGGAATAAGTTATTTAATAAGAGTTAATTTATTTCGTTAGATGTAAATTATATTTAAGTTAGGGGGGTGTTAGTGTTAGGGTTAGACTTAGCTTTAGGGGTTAATACATTTATTAGAATAGCGGTGAGGTCCGCTCGGCAGATTAGGGGTTAATAATTGAAGGTAGGTGTCGGCGATGTTAGGGAGGGCAGATTAGGGGTTAATACTATTTATAATAGGGTTAGTGAGGCGGATTAGGGGTTAATAACTTTATTATAGTAGCGCTCAGGTCCGCTCGGCAGATTAGGGGTTAATAAGTGTAGGCAGGTGTCGGCGACGTTGAGGGGGGCAGATTAGGGGGTAATAAATATAATATAGGGGTCGGCGGTGTTAGGGGCAGCAGAGTAGGGGTACATAGGGATAACGTAGGTGGCGGCGCTTTGCGGTCGGAAGATTAGGGGTTAATTATTTTAAGTAGCTGGCGGCGACGTTGTGGGGGGCAGGTTAGGGGTTAATAAATGTAATACAGGGGTCGGCGGGGTTAGGGGCAGCAGATTAGGGGTACATAAGTATAACGTAGGTGGCGGTCGGCAGATTAGGGGTTAAAATATTTTAATCGAGTGTCGGCGATGTGGGGGGAGCTCGGTTTAGGGGTACATAGGTAGTTTATGGGTGTTAGTGTACTTTAGGGTACAGTAGTTAAGAGCTTTATAAACCGGCGTTAGCCAGAAAGCTCTTAACTCCTGCTATTTTCAGGCGGCTGGAGTTTTGTCGTTAGAGCTCTAACGCTCACTTCAGAAACGACTCTAAATACCGGCGTTAGGAAGATCCCATTGAAAAGATAGGATACGCAAATGGCGTAGGGGGATCTGCGGTATGGAAAAGTCGCGGCTGAAAAGTGAGCGTTAGACCCTTTAATCACTGACTCCAAATACCAGCGGGCGGCCAAAACCAGCGTTAGGAGCCTCTAACGCTGGTTTTGACGGCTACCGCTGAACTCCAAATCTAGGCCTCAGATAGCTACAATGTAACTATTAGTTATATTGTAGCTATCTTAGGGTTTATTTTACAGGTATTTAGTTTTAAATAGGAATAATTTAGGTAATGATAGGAATTTTTATTTAGATTTATTTTAATTATATTTAAGTTAGGGGGTCTTAGAGTTAGGGTTAGACTTAGGTTTAAGGGTTAATAAATTTAGTATACTGGCGGCGACTTTGTGGGCAGCAGATTATGGGTTAATAAATGTAGGTAGGTAGTGGTGATGTTAGGGGCGGCAGATTAGGGGTTAATAATATTTAACTAGTGTTTGAGATGCAGGAGTGCGGCGGTTTAGGGGTTAATATGTTTATTATAGTGGTGGCAATGTCCGGAGCGGCAGATTAGGGGTTAATAAGTATAATGTAGGTGTCTGCAATGTTGGGGCGGCAGATTAGGGGTTAATTAGTGTAAGATTAGGGGTGTTTAGACTCGGGGTTCATGTTAGGGTGTTAGGTGTAAACATAAATTTTGTTTCGCCATAGGAATCAATGGGGCTGCGTTACTGAGCTTTATGCTGCTTTGTTGCAAGTGTTAGGCTTTTTTTCAGCCGGCTCTCCCCATTGATGTCTATGGGGAAATCGTGCACGAGCACGTAAAACCAGCTCACCGCTGACTTAAGCAGCGTTGGTATTGGAGTGCGGTATGGAGCTTAATTTTGCTCTACGCTCACTTCTTGCTTGATAACGCTGGGTTTATGAAAACCTGTAATACCAGCGCTGTAGGTAAGTGAGCGGTGACAATAACTGGCAAGTTAGCACCGCACCCCTCATAACGCAAAACTCATAATCTAGCTGATAATTAGTAAAGGTTGCGTTTTTGTGTGACTATTCTTATGTTATTATATACGATTATTTACACATGTTAACACTATCATGATATGTTTAAATTTTTTAGACATGATCATGCTCAGTAACTTTGTTTCTTTCCCTGATTTGTTAATTGCTTTTAGGGTGGGCCCAATAGGCCTATATATGTTTGTATTTCATATTGTTTGACTGTCAGAAGAAGGGGTTCTTTTACCCCGAAACGTCACCTTAATAAATCCTTTTTTCACAGTTGACTGAAGTCCAGCGAGTGCTTTATATTCTATCATTATTGACACCCAGATAGCACCCCGGCGGATGCAGTATTTTTGGTGAGAGTGCACACACAATGTGCTTGGTATATATATATATATATATATATATATATATATATAAATATACTATACTAGGTATAAATATATATTTCTTTTAAAAAGCATCAGATATATGTAGAAATATTTGTTTATGAATAACTAGTCCTAAAGCCCGTTCACACGGTCCATTTTTTTGCAGTACAGCGGTCCCACCCCTTGCTCTCTCTCTCCCCCATCTCTTTTGCGCTCTCTCTCCCCCTCTCTTTTGAGCTCTCTCCCCCACCTCTTTTGCGCTCTCTCTCCCCCCTCTCTTTTGAGCTCTCTCTCTCCCCCATCTCTTTTGCGCTCTCTCTCCCCCTCTCTTTTGAGCTCTCTCTCTCCCCCTCTCTCTCTCCCCCCTCTCCCCTCTCTCTCTCTCTCCCCTCCTCTCTCTCTTCCCCTCTTTCTCTCCCCTCTCTCTGTCCCCCTCTCTTTTGTGCTCTCTCTCTCCTCCTCTTTTGCTCTCTCTCTCCCACTCTCTCTTTTGTGCTCTCTCTCCCCCTCTCTTTTGCGGTCTCTCTCTCCCCCTCTCTTTTGCACTCTCTCCCCCCTCTCTTTTGCGCTCTCTCCCCCCATCTCCTTTGTGCTCTCTCCCCCCTCTTTTGCTCTCTCTCTCCCCTCTCTTTTGTGCTCTCTCTCTCCCCCTCTTTTGCTCTCTCTTTTTCTCTCCCCCTCTCTTTTGCGCTCTCTCTCTCCCCCTTCTCTTTTGCGCTCACTCTCTCTCCCCCTCTCTTTTGCGCTCTCTCTCCCTCTCTTTGTGCTCTCTTCCCCCTCTCTTTTGCTCTCTCTCTCCCCCATCTTTTTTGCATTCTCTCTTCCCCTCTCTTTTGAGCTCTCTCTCTCCCCCCTCTTTTGCTCTCCATCCCCCCTCTCTTTTGTGCTCTCTCTCTCCCCCCACTTTTGCTCTCTCTCTCCCCCTCTCTTTTGCACTCTCTCTCTCTCCCCCTCTCTTTTGCACTCTCTCTCTCCCCTCTCTATTGCGCTCTCCCCCCTCTCTTCGCGCTCCCCCCCCCTCTCTTTTGCTCTCTCTCTCCCCATCTATTTTGTGCTCTCTCTCCCCCTCTCTTTTGAGCTCTCTCTCCCCCCTCTCTCTCTCCCTCCCCCCTCTCTCTCTCCCTCTCTCTCTTCCCCCTCCTCTCTGTCTCCCCCATCCTCTCTCTCTCCCCCTCCTCTCTCTCTCCCCCTCCTCTCTCTCTCCCCCCTCCTCTCTCTCTCTCCCCCCTCCTCTCTCTCTCCCCCTCCTCTCTCTCTCTCCCCCCTCCTCTCTCTCCCCCTCCTCTCTCTCTCTCTCCCCCCATCCTCTCTCCCCCCCTTCTCTCTCTCCCCCTTCCTCTTTCTCTCCCCCCTCTCCTCTCTCTCTCCCCTCTTCTCTCTCTCTCCCCTTTTCTCTCTCCCCCTCTCTTTTGTGCTCTCTCTCTCCCCCCTCTTTTGCTTTCTCTCTCCCCCTCTCTTTTGCGCTCTCTCCCCCCCTCTCTATCGCTGATCTCTCTCTCCCCCCTCTCTTTTGTGCTCTCACTCTCTCCCCCTCTCTTTTTTGTGAGGGAATGGTCGCCCCCTTCACGACCATTTCTGCCCAGCCACACCCCCCTCACGTCGGCCATGCCCCCGCTCACACCAGGCCACGCCCAGCCACCCCGGGCACACCCACTTACGGCAGATCAGCTAGGGACTGGAGCAGGACTCAAAGGCCAGGTGTGTTTGTCCTCGTGCTGTCTCTACTGCGCATGACAGCTTCGGACAAACACACTTGGCCTTTTATATAATATGATTAGAACATATTTAGTTATGTAAAGAAAATTTGAATATGAAGTATTCATATTTTCATGTCGGGTTAAAACTAATGAGAATATATCATGATGTTTGCCCGAGAGTGGGGTGTTAGGTTTCTTCAACTTCTTTACTCCATTGACTTCTATGCAGAAATGCAGAAATTTTATCCTGATTTTCGAATTTTGACTTTTTGCACAATTTGGGTTACGGCTAGAGAAAAAAACTGTTTACTTTCAACTTGTAATACCAGCCCATCCCAACTAGCCAAAAATTAAAATCCTAGTGGAGATTTCTCTATAGTGAAAACGCAAAATACTGCTCCACTTAATATTACGGTGCTTTATAAATAAACAATAATAACTATCTGGTTCAGTACCTCAAAGAATGTATTAAAACCTGCTTCAATTCTTGTAGCTCAAGTTGTACAAGGAGCAGTCCCAATGAAACTACTTTAATATATTCCTAGAGTAGACTGCTTATCAGTCTATAGCTTGTTGTCTTTCCAGTCTGGATATCTCTCAGCAATGAGAGACCATCTTAAAGGGACACTGAACCCAAATTTTTTCTTTCATGATTCGGATAGAGCATGCAATTTTAAGCAACTTTCTAATTTACATCTGTTATCAATTTTTCTTCGTTCTCTTGATATCTTTATTTGATAAAGAAAGCATCTAAGCTAAGGAGCCAGCAAATTTGTGGTTCAGAACCATGGACAGCATTTGTTTATTGGTGCTGTCCAATCAGCAAGGACAACCCAGGTTGTTCACCAAAAATGGTCCGGCATCTAAACTTAAATTCTTGCTTTTCAAATAAACATACCAAGAGAATGAAGAAAATTTGACAATAGGAGTACATTAGAAAGTTGCTTAAAATTGCATGCTCTATCTGAATCACAAAAGAAAAAAATTGGGTACAGTGTCCCTTTAAGACCAACACATCTGACTTGGTCAAACACAGCCTTTTAGCTACAGAAGGATTTCCAGTTAATAAAAGAGTACCAGGCTCAGCCTACTTCCAGATCCCTTTTCACAGAGCTAAATACAAAATAATACAATTTTTTTTTATATAATTTATATGTTTTCATTCCTTAATATTTTTACATTATTTGTGTCTCTTTCTCAGTAAGGGGAGCTACAGAGTTTCAATATAAAAAATAAAAACAGCACCTTTTACTGTTCCTATGTTGCATATGACATTTGTTAAGATGTAGGGGCTGAATTATCAAGCTTCGAATATGATCGGGTTGATTGACACCGCCTGCTAGCGGCCGGTTATCCGCAAATCTGCAGGGGGGCGGTATTGCACAAGCAGGTCTGGTGAACTGCTTGTGCATTAATAAATGCTGACAGTGTATGCTGTCGGCATTTATCGATGTGCAGTGGACATGATATGCTACATTGTATCATGTCCACTAGCACTTTGATAAATATGCCCAATAGTATAAACATGAACTATTTTTAGTTAAATTGTGTATGTATTTATGTGAGTATGTGATTAACATTTACATGTTAAACATAGACAAATTGTTGATCTTAACCATTTATTACAAGTTACCATAAGTATAATTGCATATTTCAATCACTTTCCATACATTACTTGAATTCTCCTCGGCTTCTTATAAATATGTAATTTATTTTGTAATTTGTTATTCCGTTAAAGCCCAGTCAAAATGCATTCAGGTTGTACACAAGGCAGGTTGCAAATTATAGAGTTTATTTTTAAGTGAAGATATTCATTAAAAAGAAGTCAACTGTTTATAACAATGTGGTGTATTTTAAATGAAGGTCTTGTTTTCAAATATAGCTAAATATATTTTTAAAAAATGACATAAAGGCACAAAGTGTTATTGTATTGGGAAGTTAAAGTATGGTATTAAATGTGCCATCCAGAATATGAATTGCTGCTTCAAAATGTCCTTTTTCTTGTATTCATTTGTGATAATATTTAATTAGCAAACTTTATGCCTAGCATGTGTCATTGTCATAAAAAAATTAAGCATGCGGCTTAGCCAAGCTAAGAAACTTGGTAATTAAAAAGCCATCTCATGTGCTATTTTTAGCAAAAAAAAATGTCCAGCAAGTTACAAAATAAGAATTGCACACTGAGGATTCTCTGTAGGTCACAGAGTAAAGTCGACAGTAGAAAACTTAATAAAGAAACAAGTATCCCATGCAACAAAATATGTAAATGACTTTGCTTCCCTCTTGTGGATAACCTGAAAAAAAAAAAAAAAAAATAAGTCTTACACTGTATTTAAACATCTCTTGTTAGGAAAATAGAGAAAAGAGATTATTTTATATCACTAGTAAAACACTTCACCAAAAAATCTATATAAACTGTAACTGACAGATTATCACTATGCAACAATTCATCATACAATAGTGCATTGTAACATGACAAATATTGTAATACTTTTTTTAAAAGTAAGAGGAAAAAATAAAAAACAAATGCCCCATTTAATTCAAATTTAAATAAAAAGGTAGAATATAAAGACTAGTAAATCCACTATTAATTTTGAGTATAGTGTCTAAATATAGATACAATAAATTATTTAGCAAAAACATTTTAATACAATAAGTTCAGTTTTCAAGAATAAAAAACAACACATTACAGAGTTTACCTTTTTTAGTGACAGTAATAATAATAATAATTATTATTATTATTATTATTACTGTTTATTTATAACGCAGCAGCATATTATGCAGCACTGTAACATTAGGGCATCTATTTATCAAAGCGTCAACTAAAAAATCGCCCGAATTCCGCGTCGTACTTGTGGCGAGATTGCATCACCTTAGTTATCAAAGTCTTAAGATTGCAAGAATTCGAATTTTGTGACGTAACATACGTTCCGATGCTCTCATGTCGAAGCAGATCGATGCGAATAGAAAACATCTGTAATTTTCGCAGAATTCTGTGTATTCGCCGTGTTATTCGACACAATTAGAAGCTTTTCCAAAGTTATCAAAAAATGACCACTTACGCTTGCGTCTTATCCGACGCAGCGTATCTAGTTTTCAATCCGCCACCTTGGGGATCGTGGATGCTATAGTAGTCAATAGGAATTGCAAAAATTAAATCTTTGGTTTGATGTTGCTATATTGAAGCATATCACCTTATAAAACCCCATGTATAAAACATATACAAATATGTATACCCTTTTATAAACATCATTCCCTTCTTATAATTACAAGATTGTAAAAAGAAAATCACATTCACACAAAGGATAGCAAGAGAATGAAAACACTGCACAGCAATGAAAAAGATAGTAAAAAGAAAAGCACAATCACACAAAGGATAGCAAGAGAATGAAAAAACTGAACAGCAATGAAAAAGATTGTAAAAAGAAAAGCACATTCACACAAAGGATAGCAAGAGAATAAAAACACTGCACAGCAATGAAAAAGATAGTAAAAAGAAAAGCACAATCACACAAAGGATAGCAAGAGAATGAAAACATTGCACAGCAATGAAAAAGATTGTAAAAAGAAAATCACAGTCATACAAAGGATAGCAAGAGAATGAAAACACTGCACAGCAATTATGCTATCAATTAATTATACACAATACAAATTAGGCTATCGCTATCAATTAATTATGCACAACACCTGCATATTTACATAGGCATGACGAACTCTGATTTTATGTTTGGATTGCAGCATTGTGGAGGCTTAAAAGGTAAGCCAATCATATTACTTTTCTAATAAACAATGTCACGGTTTTCATTCAGTTGCTATGATCCTTTTTGGAACTAAAATGCCCTTTAAAATTTGGCTTTGCTTCATTTATGTCACTGTTTAACTTTGCGCTTTCAAAATACATTGAAATGATTTGTAAATGGTATTAGGAATCACATAAAGGATATCAAACAATATTTCACATCATAATGTTTGACATTGCATTCTTTTTGTTACTTAGGTTTGCAAATGTTAATACAACACTTTAAAATTTAATCTTAAAAACACAGTAATCACTGACCTTTTTAACCTGCCATCCAAACACAGAAAAGTCAGAAATAACATTGAAACTAGAGCCAAATACTCATGTGTTTTTCATAATTAATTTTGTTAATTGCACAAACACACCTGCATTTCTTACAGCTGATAAATACACCTGGATGACTTAATCAGACATTTGGACATCCCATCGTCCCAATGACACAAGAAATAACACAAATATGTTTTTTGGAATAAATTAGTCAATTAATTGCTTGTAAAATGACGTGATAGTAATCAAAATGTGCAAGTCATTTGTTAGGTAATATTTGGCGCATCATTTATCCAATTACTGAAATCATTCACATCTGTGAAACTAGGCATTATAAAAGGGGCTCTTCAATCACTTAATTTCATTATTATTTTGAGCATTGAGAGTGGACATCCTCAATGCTGTCCAGTTTGTACTTTTATTAAGGAGACGCAGGGCAAGACCGGTGTTGATGGCTGCGGTGCGACAAGGAAGACGCCAGCGAGTGCCAAGGGTTTTCTATCCAAGGATTCGGCTCCATGCCCTCAGTGACCAAGAGGTGATCAATCGATTTTGACTAAATAGGGCCTCTATTGATAGGCTCTAAGTCGAGATTGCGGACTCTCTCGAGCCACTCACTGCAAGAACTAGGGCAATCCCTGGGATGGTTAAATTGCCCTCGGTCCTCTATTTCTTGGCAACTGGGTCATTCCAGGCTGTGACAGGTCTAGGCATTGGTATGAGCCAGGCAACCTTCTCACGTCATCTGAAGATTGTTCTGAATGCTTTGCACCAACGCCTAGTCCATCATGTCCACTTCCCAAATACACCGGAGGAGTGGCATGCTGTCAAGCTCCAGTTCTACCTAAGAGCTGGATTGCCAAGGGTATTGGGGGTCATAGACTGCACCCATGTCTTGGTGCAGACTCCCAGTGGTACAGAGGAGCCCTACCGGGACAGGAAATTCAACCACTCGCTGAATATCCAGGTCATCTGTGATGCCAGGTTGGGGATAATGAGTGTACGCTCCGGACTCCCTGGCTGCAATCATGATTCCTTCATCCTCCAGAACTCTGCCATCTACCATCGGTTCCAGGAGGGCCAAATGCCAGAGGAAATCCTGATAGGTAAATATCTATTAGATACTCTAACATATGTATATGATATATTTTAATCATTCAGTTTGCTAATGTCAATGATCTATTTTGTTTACGCAGGTGATTCTGGATATTTGTGTCTTCCGTGGCTGTTCACACCCATCCAAAACCCCAACGGAGTGGAAGAGGTGCGCTTCAACCAGGCACACATCACCACAAGATCGGTGATTGAGCGCACCTTTGGCGTATTGAAGAAACATTTCCGCTGCTTGGACATCTCTGGTGGTGTTCTTCAGTACGCCCCCTCCAAAGTCTCCTTAATTTTTATGGTTTGCTGTATGTTGCATAATATTGCCTTAAAAATCCCAGATATAGATCTGGAGAGCTTGGATAACCAGGAGTATGGTGAATACATTGATCCATTCCTGGAGCATGATGCTCTGGGAGTCCAAGCTCGAGCAGACTATATCCAGGCGGTTTTTGGGCAATAATGTTGATTGTGCAACATACAGTTTTTAATTTTGTTTTTATTTACTTTACATTATTATTTCTAATTTAAAAGATGATATATTTTGGATTACTGTTGAGCAAATATTGTCATTTCAAGGAATGATATTGTATATCATTGCAAAGCCATTGATTGAAAGTGGTTCATTTTGGCAAATGTTGCAATTGTTCAATGTAAAGTTGATGAAACACATGTTTAATAAAATCTCATTAAATAAAAAAAATTGAGATCTACACTTGACTCTGTTGTTATTTGTAAGGCTATAACAAGAAATATTTTTTTAATATGTGTTTAGCTTCTATCTTTCCTTTTTAAAAATGACCGCTTATTTCATTTCTTTCGGCATACTTGCATTTTAGACAATCACTGTTATCTATGGGATAACTTAAAGGGACACTGAACCCAAATATTTTCTTTCGTGAGTCAGATAGAGCATGCAATTTTAATCAACATTATAATTTATTCCTAATAACAAATCTTCTTTGTTCTCTTGCTATCTTAATTTGAAAAAGAAGCTTGTTTTTGGGTTCTTAACTCCGGACAGCACTTTTTTTTTTATTGGTGGATGAATTTATACACCAATCATCAAGAACAACCCAGGTTTATCACCAAAAATGGGCTGCAATATAAACTTACATTCTTGCATTTAACTTGAGAATTTGAGAATAGGAGTAAATTAGAAAGTTGCTTAAAATGTCATGCTCTATCTGAATCACAAAAGAAACAATTTGGGTTCAGTGTACCTTTAACGTGCATGAGCTCAATGTTATCTATATGAAGTTTAAAATATTTATTTATTTAAAAAAAAAAAAAAATGTCACTGTCACATTAAACTAATATAAAAGTAAAAATAAAAAATATTGGTATGATTTCTGGAAGTAGCAGCAATGCACTACAGGTTTATAAATTTATAATTGTGTTTCTCGCACTCTCTGTCTGTCTGTCTCTATATCACAGTCTCTCTCTCTCTCACAATCTCTCTCACAATCTCTCTCTCTGAATCTCTCTTTCTCACACACAATCTCTCTCTTTTTCACTCTATTTTATATTACATATTGAGAAATATAAGGTTTATTTACATGTGCACCCTTCATTTCTTCACATATTGGTTGGATTTATAGCTTACATTGTCTGTCAGTTTTAGGGGGACACTGTTTTTTTTTAAAGAACACTGCCAAGGTACCTGTGTTTGTACCATTTGTCTAAATGGGTTAACTAAAACTTTGATAATTTCTTTCATCTTTGCTGTGCAATTATGAGTTAGTTATGTATTTTTAATCTTTCTTTATTTCAAATTTTATCTTTAATATTTTCTTGAGCAGAGGCCTGTCAATGCTTAAAGTGACTTTAAACATCATATCTTTTTTTTAAATAAAGGTGTTTAATTGTTTGGTTTATACACATTCTTCAGACTCACCAAAAACACAAGTTATGAAGCAGCGGTCACAAAGACTGCTGCTCCATAACCTGTCCACCTGCTCTGAGCAGGCGGACAGACATCGCCGGAAATCAAACCGATCAAGTGCGATCGGGTTGATTGACACCCCCCTGCTGGTGGCCCATTGGCCGCGAGTCTGCAGGGGGCGGCGTTGCACCAGAAGCTCTTGTGAGCTGCTTGTGCAATGCTGAATATGGCAAGCGTATTGCTTGCCGCATTCAGCGAGGTCCGGCGGACCTGATCCGCAGTGTCGGATCAGGTCCGCCAGACCTTGATAAATAGAGGCCAGAGCATGCAATTTTAACCAACTTTCTAATTTACTCCTATTAAAAAAAGTTATTCATTCTCTTGGTATCTTTATTTGAAAATAAATTATATAACTTTAGATGCCGGCCCATTTTGTTGAACTACCTGGGTTGTTCTTGCTTATTGGTGTATACATTCATCCACCAATAAATATGTGCTGTCCAAGGTTATGGACTTTCTTTTTCAAATAAAGATAGCAAGAGAACAATGAAAAAATTATAATAAGAGTAAATTAGAAAGTTGCTTAAAATTGAATGCTCAATCTGAATCACGAAAGAAACAAATAGGGTTCATTGTCCCGTTAAATGCTCAATTTTGTTTAAAATAATTTGGTTGTTGGTGTTCACTTTCATTTTTTTGTTTTAATATTTTTATTTTTAAATTTTGAAAATGATAACATTTACACAATTTAAGAAAAGATACATATAAATGAATATCACATGTTAATGATGAATTGTTAAATAATAATTATTGATTCATGTAACCTTTATTCTAATTGAGTTGTTTATCCAAAAGGTGAATATTATATTTTAATTTCAAAATTCAATATAAATATGTTTATTAAATTTAACCTTTAATAATAAGAATAGATAATATCTTACACCTGCATTGAATTTGAACATCAGTCATTTGTAACGTGTGAATCAAGTAATAACAATAACAAACACATATATTTCTAATTAAAAAATATTTTATTCATATTTTTTATAAAAAATAAAATAAAAACTGAAATACATTTATTCATAATTAAAAAATATTTTATTCATATTTTTTAATTAAAACCAATAAAAACATAAACACATTTATTCATAATTAAAAAATATTTTATTCATATTTTTTAATTAAAAATAATAAAAACATAAATACATTTATTCATAATTAAAAAATATTTTATTCATGTTTTTTAATTAAAACCAATAAAAACATAAATGCATTTATTCATAATTAAAAAATATTTTATTCATATTTTTAATTAAAAATAATAAAAACATAAATACATACGGATAGACAAAATAAAACAAATACAAAATACAAATTACAAATAAAAATAAGGACAGACATAATAAAACTAATATTAAAAATAATGGGCAAATTAAAACACCATGGACAGAGGGGGGGGGGTGATCTCTCCCTTGTTCCCCTTCTCCACAAAGTTAAAAACAATTGACGATTAAAAACCCTGTTGTCTTCATCTGCCCTCTCCCAACACTGGCGTTCTAACTGCTCCTCAGCTGCCCTGGCTCTTTCCAATTCTAATCTTTCCCTATCAAAGTTTAGTCTATCACTATCCCTCTGCCTTTCATAAAAAAATCTATCCCTCTCTAATTCTAATCTCGCACTATCCCTATTACATTTATATACAAATCTTTCCCTCTCTAAATCTATTCTAACTGATTCTATCCTCAACCTTTCCCTCTCTATATCTAATCTTTCCCTATCTACTCTAATGCCCCTCTCTAATATCTGCCCCTGTTGCTCAACAGATGATCTTAATGCCCCATGCAACTCATGGTGATCATCCCGGTACTGCCTGGCCAGATTTAACATTTCCCCAACTGCCTCATCATCATTGATGGGAGGCAGTTCGTGGCCAGGATCAGCACATCCATGAGCAGATGGAGCATGACTAACAGGGGCAGGAGGGGCACCAGGGTCCAGAGCAGCTGGGTCTTCTGGGTCAGGAGGGGCAGCACAGATGAGAGATTCCAAATCCGATGTCCCCTGGGAGATTCCCAGTTCCTGGGATTCGGGATATTGTGTCTCTCCCAGGGACGACTCCTCCGTCACATCTCTCATCAGTCGAAGACAACAGTCGATCTCCTCTGAAACATTAAATGCATGTTCCATATCTAAAGAAATAAGAAATAAAATATATATTGTTATCTAACTTAATGGAAATTGAAGGATTAAATGCATATGATATTACACATATATCTTCTATAAATCATATCAAGATCGAATATTATTTTAACATGAAAGATTTTTATAGTTTATGTTATGTTAAATGGATAAAATAAATACAAATGTTGATATATATTTTTAATTTAAAAGGGGCTTATTATAAAAAATATATCATATTTAACATTGTAATAAAGTATTCACCATTTCAACACATCACTTTTCTTAATTGAACATTTTCTAAACCTGTTTAGACTTTTTCTTAATCACTGACATGATTACAAGCACCACTAATGGTGTGAGAAGCTTTAATAGTGACAATGGTGTTGCGCTGAGAATATCTTAGAGGCCTATTTATCTTAGGTCTGTTGGACATAATCCGACAGTGCGGATCATGTCCGCCATACCTCACTGAATGCGGAGAATGCCCCCTTCAGAGTCGCGGACAATGGCCCATCAGCAGAGGGCGGTCAATAAAGAAGATCCTCGATTGGGGTGAATAGCGGCAAGGGTATGGAGCAGCGTTCTTTATACTTAGAACTGCAGTTTCTTGAAAGCCTGCAGGCTCGCAAAAAACTGGTTATCTTCATCTCCATTTGTAGATTAATACATGAGAGAGAGAGGCCCATTTATCAAGCTCCGTATGGAGCTTGAAGGGCCGTGTTTCTGGCGAGTCTTTAGACTCTCCAGAAACACCAGGTATGAAGCAGCGGGCTAAAGACCACTGCTCCATAACCCTGTCTGCCTGCTTTCAGCAGTAATCACTGCAATTCAACCTGATCAAATACGATCGAGTTGATTTTACACCTCCCTGCTGGCAGCCCATTGGCCGCGAGTCTGCAGGGGGGGAGTTGCACCAGCAGATCTTGTGAACTGCAGGTGCAATGCTGAATACAGAGAACGTATTGCTCTCCGCATTCAGCTATGTCTGTCAGACCTGATCCAAACGACAGACATTTGTTAAATAGGCCTCAAAGAATTGTCATGCAATACACAGGTGATGATCCAAAACTTTGATTTATTTGAAGTTGAAAAGGACTGTCAATTCAAATATGTTCTTTCATCATTAAAGAGATAGTCTAGTAAGAAAAAAACTTTCATGATTCAGATAGATCATGAAATTTGAAGCAGCATTATTATCTAATCATATTATAAATTCTTATTAGTTCTCTTGTTATCTTTTGTTGAAAATAGATAGAAAGTAATTTTAAAAGCAGGCATATTTTTGTTTTGGCAAATGTATACCGTTTGTTGACTGGATGTTTACATTTAGACACCAATCAAAAAGCGGTACCCAGGTGCTGAAACAAAAATGGGCTGTCTTTTAAGCTTACATTCCTGGTTAGCAAATAAAGATAACAAGAGAATAAATAAAAATTGATGAGAGGAGTAAATTTGAAGCTTTATTTAAATTGTATGATCTATCTGAACCATTAGATTTTAATGTTAACTATACTATCCCTTTATGCTATAGAATACAAAATACATTTCAAATTAAATATAGTTCTATTTAATTGTAATAATTTACTCTGTATCTTTTTTTGAAGGAGCAACAATGCACTACTGTTTGCTCACTGAACAGATTGGTGAGACAATCACAATCAGTATATACAGTGGGGCAAAAAAGTATTTAGTCAGCCACCAATTGTGCAAGTTCTCCCACTTAAGAAGATGAGAGAGGCCTGTAATTTTCATCATAGGTATACCTCAACTATGAGAGACAAAATGTGGAAACAAATCCAGACAATCACATTGTCAGATTTGGAAAGAATTTATTTGCATATTATGGTGGAAAATAAGTATTTGGTCACCTACAAACAAGCAAGATTTCTGGCTCTTACAGACCTGTATCTTCTTCTTTAAGAGGCTCCTCTGTCCTCCACTCATTACCTGTATTAATGGCACCTGTTTGAACTTGTAATCAGTATAAAAGACACCTGTCCACAACCTCAAACAGTCACACTCCAAACTCCACTATAGTGAAGACCAAAGAGCTGTCGAAGGACACCAGAAACAAAATTGTAGACCTGCACCAGGCTGGGAAGACTGAATCTACAATAGGCAAGCAGGTTGGTGTGAAGAAATCAACTGTGGGAGCAATAATTAGAAAATGGAAGACATACAAGACCACTGATAATCTCCCTCGATCTGGGGCTCCACGAAAGATCTCACCCCGTGGGGTCAAAATGATCACAAGAATGGTGAGAAAACATCCCAGAACCACATGGGGGGACCTAGTGAATGACATGCAGAGAGCTAGGACCAACGTAACAAAGGCTACCATCAGTAACACACTATGCCGCCAGGGACTCAGATCCTGCAGTGCCAGACGTGTCCCCCTGCTTAAGCCAGTAAATCAGTAAAGTCCGGGCCCATCTGAAGTATGCTAGAGAGCATTTGGATGATCCAGAAGCATATTGGAGAATGTCATATGGTCAGATGAAACCAAAGTAGAACTGTTTGATAGAAACACAACTCATCGTGTTTGGAGGACAGAGAATGCTGAGTTACAACCAAAGAACACCATACCTACTGTGAAGCATGGGGTGGCAACATCATGCTTTGGGGCTGTTTCTCTGCAAAGGGAACAGGACGACTGATCCATGTACATGAAAGAATGAATGGCGCCATGTATTGTGAGATTTTGAGTGCAAACCTCCATCCATCAGCAAGGGCATTGAAGATGAAACGTGGCTGGGTCTTTCAGCATGACAATGATCCCAAACACACCACCCGGGCAATGAAGGAGTGGCTTTGTAAGAAGCATTTCAAGGTCCTGGAGTGGCCTAGCCAGTCTCCAGATCTCAACCCCATAGAAAACCTTTGGAGGGAGTTGAAAGTCCCTGTTGCCCAGCGACAGCCCCAAAACATCACTGCTCTAGAGGAGATCTGCATGCAGGAATGGGCCAACATACCAGCAACAGTGTGTGACAACCTTGTGAAGACTTACAGAAAATGTTTGACCTCTGTCATTGCCAACAAAGGATATATAACAAAGTATTGAGATGAACTTTTGATATTGACCAAATACTTATTTTCCACCATAATTTGCAAATAAATTCTTTCCAAATCAGACAATGGGATTGTCTGAATTTGTCTCCACGTTTTGTCTCTCATAGTTGAGGTATACCTATGATGAAAATTGCAGGCCTCTCTCATCTTCTTAAGTGGGAGAACTTGCACAATTGGTGGCTGACTAAATACTTTTTTGCCCCACTGTAAATATATCTGTCTGTCTATCTATCTATCTATCTATCTATCTATCTATCTATCTATCTATCTATACATGTATGCATGTACCAATCATCATCTATAAGCTTGGTTCTTTGATACTACAGAGCTTTCAAAGTTAACCTTTTCATCAAAAGTATAACAATTGAATGATGCAAATTAATTAATATACTTATATTTCTTTCATGTAATTAGCAAGAGTCCATGAGCTAGTGACGTATGGGATATACATTCCTACCAGGAGGGGCAAAGTTTCCCAAACCTCAAAATGCCTATAAATACACCCCTCACCACACCCACAAATCAGTTTTACAAACTTTGCCTCCTATGGAGGTGGTGAAGTAAGTTTGTGCTAGATTCTACGTTGATATGCGCTCCGCAGCAGGTTGGAGCCCGGTTTTCCTCTCAGCGTGCAGTGAATGTCAGAGGGATGTGAGGAGAGTATTGCCTATTTGAATGCAGTGATCTCCTTCTACGGGGTCTATTTCATAGGTTCTCTGTTATCGGTCGTAGAGATTCATCTCTTACCTCCCTTTTCAGATCGACGATATACTCTTATATATACAATTTCCTCTACTGATTCTCGTTTCAGTACTGGTTTGGCTTTCTACTACATGTAGATGAGTGTCCTGGGGTAAGTAAGTCATTTTCTGTGACACTCTAAGCTATGGTTGGGCACTTTTATATAAAGTTGTAAATATATGTATTCAAACATTTATTTGCCTTGTCTCAGGATGTTCAACGTTCCTTATTTCAGACAGTCAGTTTCATATTTGGGATAATGCATATGAATAATCATTTTTTCTTACCTTAAAATTTGACTTTTCCCTGTGGGCTGTTAGGCTCGCGGGGGCTGAAAATGCTTCATTTTATTGCGTCATTCTTGGCGTGGACTTTTTGGCGCAAATTTTTTTTTCTGTTTCCGGCGTCATACGTGTCGCCGGAAGTTGCGTCATTTTTTGACGTTTTTTTTGCGCCAAAAGTGTTGGCGTTCCGGATGTGGCGTCATTTTGGCGCCAAAAGCATTTAGGCGCCAAATAATGTGGGCTTCCTTTTTGGCGCTAAAAAAATATGGGCGTCACTAATGTCTCCACATTATTTAAGTCTCATTATTTTTTGCTTCTGGTTGCTAGAAGCTTGTTCACTGGCATTTTTTCCCATTCCTGAAACTGTCATTTAAGGAATTTGATCAAATTTTGCTTTATATGTTGTTTTTTCTATTACATATTGCAAGATGTCCCACGTTGAAGCTGAGTCAGAAGATACTTCTGGAAAATCGCTGCCTGGTGCTGGAGCTACCAAAGCTAAGTGTATCTGCTGTAAACTTTTGGTATCTGTTCCTCCAGCTGTTGTTTGTACTGTTTGTCATGACAAACTTGCTAATGCAGATATTTCCTTTAGTACTGTTACATTACCTGTTGCTGTTCCGTCGACATCTAATACTCAGAGTGTTCCTGATAACATAAGAGATTTTGTTTCTAAATCCATTAAGAAGGCTATGTCTGTTATTCCTCCTTCTAGTAAACGTAAAAAGTCTTTTAAAACTTCTCATTTTTCAGATGAATTTTTAAATGAACATCATCATTCTGATACTGATATTGGTTCTTCTGATTCAGAGGATTCTGTCTCAGAGGTTGATGCTGATAAATCTTCATATTTATTTAAAATGGAATTTATTCGTTCTTTACTTAAAGAAGTCCTAATTGCATTAGAAATTGAGGATTCTAGTCCTCTTGATACTAAATCTAAACGTTTAGATAAGGTTTTTAAATCTCCTGTAGTTATTCCAGAAGTGTTTCCTGTCCCTGGTGCTATTTCTGAAGTAATTTCCAGGGAATGGAATAATTTGGGTAATTCTTTTACTCCTTCTAAACGTTTTAAGCAATTATATCCTGTGCCATCTGACAGATTAGAATTTTGGGACAAAATCCCTAAGGTTGATGGGGCTGTCTCCACTCTTGCTAAGCGTACTACGACAGATGGTACTTCCTTTAAGGATCCTTTAGATAGGAAAATTGAATCCTTTCTAAGAAAAGCTTACTTGTGTTCAGGTAATCTTCTTAGACCTGCTATATCTTTAGCGGATGTTGCTGCAGCTTCAACTTTTTGGTTAGAAGCTTTAGCGCAACAAGTAACAGATCATAATTCTCATAGCATTATTATTCTTCTACAACATGCTAATAATTTTATTTGTGATGCCATCTTTGATATCATTAGAGTTGATGTCAGGTATATGTCTCTAGCTATTTTAGCTAGAAGAGCTTTATGGCTTAAAACTTGGAATGCTGATATGTCTTCTAAGTCTACTCTGCTTTCCCTTTCTTTCCAGGGTAATAAATTATTTGGTTCTCAATTGGATTCTATTATCTCAACTGTTACTGGAGGGAAAGGAACTTTTTTACCACAGGATAAAAAATCTAAAGGTAAATTTAGGTCTAATAATCGTTTTCGTTCCTTTCGTCACAACAAGGAACAAAAGCCTGATCCTTCATCCTCAGGAGCAGTATCAGTTTGGAAACCATCTCCAGTCTGGAATAAATCCAAGCCTTTTAGAAAACCAAAGCCAGCTCCCAAGTCCACATGAAGGTGCGGCCCTCATTCCAGCTCAGCTGGTAGGGGGCAGATTACGTTTTTTCAAAGAAATTTAGTTCAATTTCGTTCACAATCTCTGGATTCAGAACATTGTTTCAGAAGGGTACAGAATTGGCTTCAAGATAAGGCCTCCTGCAAAGAGATTTTTTTCTTTCCCGTGTCCCAGTAAACCTAGCGAAGGCTCAAGCATTTCTGAAATGTGTTTCAGATCTAGAGTTGGCTGGAGTAATTATGCCAGTTCCAGTTCTGGAACAGGGGCTGGGGTTTTATTCAAATCTCTTCATTGTACCAAAGAAGGAGAATTCCTTCAGACCAGTTCTGGATCTAAAAATATTGAATCGTTATGTAAGGATACCAACATTCAAAATGGTAACTGTAAGGACTATCCTGCCTTTTGTTCAGCAAGGGCATTATATGTCCACAATAGATTTACAGGATGCATATCTGCATATTCCGATTCATCCAGATCACTTTCAGTTTCTGAGATTCTCTTTCCTAGACAAGCATTACCAGTTTGTGGCTCTACCGTTTGGCCTAGCTACAGCTCCAAGAATTTTTACAAAGGTTCTCGGTTCCCTTCTGTCTGTAATCAGAGAACAGGGTATTGTGGTATTTCCTTATTTGGACGATATCTTGGTACTTGCTCAGTCTTCACATTTAGCAGAATCTCATACGAATCAACTTGTGTTGTTTCTTCAAGATCATGGTTGGAGGATCAATTTACCAAAAAGTTCATTGATTCCTCAGACAAGGGTAACCTTTTTAAGTTTCCAGATAGATTCAGTGTCCATGACTCTGTCTTTGACAGACAAGAGACGTCTAAAGTTGATATCAGCTTGTCGAAACCTTCAGTCACAATCATTCCCTTCGGTAGCTTTATGCATGGAAATTCTAGGTCTTATGACTGCAGCATCGGACGCGATCCCCTTTGCTCGTTTTCACATGCGACCTCTTCAGCTCTGTATGCTGAACCAGTGGTGCAGGGATTACACAAATATATCTCAATTAATATCTTTAACACCGATTGTACGACACTCTCTGACGTGGTGGACAGATCACCATCGTTTAGTTCAGGGGGCTTCTTTTGTTCTTCCGACCTGGACTGTAATTTCAACAGATGCAAGTCTGACAGGTTGGGGAGCTGTTTGGGGGTCTCTGACAGCACAAGGGGTTTGGGAATCTCAGGAGGTGAGATTACCGATCAATATTTTGGAACTCCGTGCAATTTTCAGAGCTCTTCAGTCATGGCCTCTTCTTAAGAGAGAATCGTTCATTTGTTTTCAGACAGACAATGTCACAACTGTGGCATACATCAATCATCAAGGAGGGACTCACAGTCCTCTGGCTATGAAGGAAGTATCTCGAATTCTGGTATGGGCGGAATCCAGCTCCTGTCTAGTTTCTGCGGTTCATATCCCAGGTATAGACAATTGGGAAGCGGATTATCTCAGTCGCCAAACGTTACATCCGGGCGAATGGTCTCTTCACCCAGAGGTATTTCTTCAGATTGTTCAAATGTGGGGACTTCCAGAAATAGATCTGATGGCCTCTCATCTAAACAAGAAACTTCCCAGGTATCTGTCCAGATCCAGGGATCCTCAAGCTGAAGCAGTGGATGCATTGTCACTTCCTTGGAAGTATCATCCTGCCTATATCTTTCCGCCTCTAGTTCTTCTTCCAAGAGTAATCTCCAAGATTCTGAAGGAATGCTCGTTTGTTCTGCTGGTAGCTCCAGCATGGCCTCACAGGTTTTGGTATGCGGATCTTGTCCGGATGGCCTCTTGCCAACCGTGGACTCTTCCGTTAAGACCAGACCTTTTGTCGCAAGGTCCTTTTTTCCATCAGGATCTCAAATCCTTAAATTTAAAGGTATGGAGATTGAATGCTTGATTCTTAGTCAAAGAGGTTTCTCTGACTCTGTGATTAATACTATGTTACAGGCTCGTAAATCCGTATCTAGGGAGATATATTATAGAGTCTGGAAGACTTATATTTCTTGGTGTCTTTCTCATCATTTTTCCTGGCATTCTTTTAGAATTCCGAGAATTTTACAGTTTCTTCAGGATGGTTTGGATAAAGGTTTGTCTGCAAGTTCCTTGAAAGGACAAATCTCTGCTCTTTCTGTTCTTTTTCACAGAAAGATTTCTAATCTTCCTGATATTCATTGTTTTGTACAAGCTTTGGTTCGTATATAAAACCTGTCATTAAGTCAATTTCTCCTCCTTGGAGTTTGAATTTGGTTCTGGGGGCTCTTCAAGCTCCTCCGTTTGAACCTATGCATTCGTTGGACATCAAATTACTTTCTTGGAAAGTTTTGTTCCTTTTGGCCATCTCTTCTGCCAGACGAGTTTCTGAATTATCTGCTCTTTCTTGTGAGTCTCCTTTTCTGATTTTTCATCAGGATAAGGCGGTGTTGCGAACTTCTTTTACATTTTTACCTAAGGTTGTGAATTCTAACAACATTAGTAGAGAAATTGTGGTTCCTTCATTGTGTCCTAATCCTAAGAATTCTAAGGAGAGATCATTGCATTCTTTGGATGTAGTTAGAGCTTTGAAATATTATGTTGAAGCTACTAAAGAATTTCCGAAAGACTTCTAGTCTATTTGTTATCTTTTCCGGTTCTAGGAAAGGTCAGAAGGCCTCTGCCATTTCTTTGGCATCTTGGTTGAAATCTTTAATTCATCATGCTTATGTCGAGTCGGGTAAAACTCCGCCTCAAAGGATTACAGCTCATTCTACTAGGTCAGTTTCTACTTCCTGGGCGTTTAGGAATGAAGCTTCGGTTGATCAGATTTGCAAAGCAGCAACTTGGTCTTCTTTGCATACTTTTACTAAATTCTACCATTTTGATGTGTTTTCTTCTTCTGAAGCTGTTTTTGGTAGAAAAGTACTTCAGGCAGCTGTTTCAGTTTGAATCTTCTGCTTATAATTTCAGTTTTTTTCATTATAAAATTTAAACTTTATTTTGGGTGTGGATTATTTTTTAGCGGAATTGGCTGTCTTTATTTTATCCCTCCCTCTCTAGTGACTCTTGCGTGGAAAGATCCACATCTTGGGTAGTCATTGTCCCATACGTCACTAGCTCATGGACTCTTGCTAATTACATGAAAGAAAACATAATTTATGTAAGAACTTACCTGATAAATTCATTTCTTTCATATTAGCAAGAGTCCATGAGGCCCACCCTTTTTTTGTGGTGGTTATGATTTTTTTTGTATAAAGCACAATTATTCCAATTCCTTATTTTTTATGCTTTCGCACTTTTTTCTTATCACCCCACTTCTTGGCTATTCGTTAAACTGATTTGTGGGTGTGGTGAGGGGTGTATTTATAGGCATTTTGAGGTTTGGGAAACTTTGCCCCTCCTGGTAGGAATGTATATCCCATATGTCACTAGCTCATGGACTCTTGCTAATATGAAAGAAATGAATTTATCAGGTAAGTTCTTACATAAATTATGTTTTTCAATATGATTAATCTAGGATTCTCTATCCTAATCCACTGAATAAGGGTTTGTGTTTCATGTCCCTCTAAATTTATGACTAACTAAAGATAATAAAAATATTTAAATTTTACAATAGTTACATTTCCGTATGTGTATCTAAAATAAATGTTCTATGTAAATGAGAACTTACATCATTTGACTGTACTATTCTTTGAAATACTATGAAATGATAGATTATCTAAACAATCTATGTTATTTCACATTAATGTTTTTGAAAGTGATGTTCTTCATTAATACAAATTTAGCTTTCACATTGAGCTATTGACAATCCTGATAATCTGAGCACACATAACATTCATGTTTGATCTTGTTTTTGTTACCTGAGGAGGAGATTGTAGATCTTGGAGGGGGTCCCAAAGCCCTTCGGACCTCAGCTGTATAATAAAATTACATAACATAGTTAGAAATGTGAACAATCATACAAGTAAGAACAAGTCAATTTAAAGCAAAGTAATAATAAAAAACATACCTGTAGAACGGCCAATGCTTGCTCCATCAGAGGTGCTGCACATAATGGCCGAGGAGAAGCTGTGGCTGGATTCAGTGTGGATACTGATGGGCAATAGGAGGGTCTCATCTCCATCGGTTGCAGCATCATCAGCTGTAACTGCAGCAGCAGCAGCTGCAGCACTGGTAGATGCTTAAACAAAATACATGAAATAAAAGATTCTCTCTCTCTCTCTCTCTCTCTCTCTCTCTCTCCCTGTGTCTTTTTGGTAATGAACCAATGGGGAACACAGCCAATCAAAAACCAAACCATCCGGGGGGTGTAGCCTACACTCAATGCGGCAAGACGTGTCTCAATGAAGCTCAGACGTTATTTATATGAGTTTTTCATAGTTAATCTCGACACTTCTTATCCTGAAATTGCTATCTATTACTTTTAATAACTATACTCAAGGAGTGGAAGTTTTGACAGAGCTCATGCCTATGTTTGTTGAGGCAGCTACGCAACAAACTTTTTCTCAGGATTGGAAACCATTTTAACAAACTCCTGCATCTGCGTAGTAAGTTTAGACACAGAAGAAGTTCCTGTAAAGGATCTGGAGCGTAGGTCTGGGGCTGCTGCAATACTACACCCCCCCCCCCGAACTCCAGGGTTACGATATCCTGAAACAGGATAGTTGAACACGTGAAATATAAATTCCACAAAATCAAAAAGAAAGTACAGCACTTGTATACTGAGCTGGAAGACAGTAGGATGAAAAATAAAATGTTATTGTTGTGCGTCTTATTCTTAGACATCTTCAATAGTTACCAATTTTCAATTCTTAACCTTACACTAATGATTATTCTTTATTGATATTGCATTATTAATCAAATCAAGTGGTGGCAGAACACATTTTAATAAAAAATAAATAAATAACTGACAGAAAGCCAAAGGGCACTGCTGTTCCTGAGCAATGCATTGTATGCTTTTCAACAAAGGATACCAAGAGAATGAAGTACATTTTATATCAGAAGTAAATAAAAAAATCTCTTAAAACTACATCCTCTATCAGAATTTTAAATGTTTAATTTTGACTTGAATGCCCATTTAAATAATTACTTATCACGTGGTTATATATGAAATATGTTAGGTACAAATGCAGAAGGAAATTGTGTTAATGCTTAGACTAAACATAACCTTTTCATGTTATTTAGAATATTATTTATTTATTTATTTTTCTTCTATTTTAAAAGGAATGGTTATTACATCAAAATCTATGTTTACTATTGGTACAGCAAGAAGTGGTATGCTTATAGCAAACCTGATTGATATTTAAGATACCCTAAATATTTTATAATGTAAGCTTTTGTAATTTATATTGAGTTGTCAAGTGAAGTCATGAGTGGCAGGCTGTTTCTACCACTTATCCTTCTCTCCAGCAGCAGGTATAATGTGACACTCTAATATTCTTATGCTGAAATGTTCTTGTTCTGTGCTTGCCTTGTACTAAAAAGCCTTGGAAATTCAGCGCTAGATCATAAATAATCTGCAACAGGGTCACTGCACAGCTTTCATGCAGGGTGTGCATGAGATCAAAAAGCCATAGTTGAGTAGCTGCATAAAATATTGCTGTCTATGAGAGAGGCTATCCCATAGTTTTGTCAGTACCCTGTGTTTTGACTCTGTTTATAGTTCTTGTACCAGCCTCAAGGCAGCTGGAAAATCAGTGTGAATGATAATGAAAATAAATGATCCTCTGTTTAGAGTTAACACCCACCACAATAAATCCAAATAATCCAGCCCTTCAAATAAAAAATATCCACAACCATTACCCAGCTCCACTGCTATTCCCTAACTCTGTATGATCTAGCCCCACAAATTGCAACTATGCTGGCTTCATGTGACCCTCACTACATTCCCCCAGGTAATCCTTCACATTTCCTTGTCACCTACTATCTAACAATATTTGCCCAACAAAATCAATTAACCCATCAATTTTCACACTAACAGCTAACGATAAACCTGAATGACTAATCACTAATATTTAAAAAAAATCCCTAAAATAGTCCATCCATTATAAATTCCTCTGCCAGGCTGTTCTTCATTACACATCGCCCCTTTTCCTGCTGCACCTCTCTGCCAGGCTGATCTTCATTATACATCGCCCCTTTTCCTGCTGCAACTCTCTGCCAGTCCCTTCACTGACTTCCTCTAACCTCCAGAATTAAACATAAAATCCTGACTTTTAAAGCTCTCAATAACACTGCTCAACCCTATATCTCCGACCTAGTCTCCAGATACTTTCCCTCCCATCCCATTTACTCTGCTCATGACCTCCTTCTATCCTCCTCTCTTGTTACCTCCTCATATTACCATCTACAAGACCTCTCCAGACTGGCCCCTATTTTGTGGAACTCATTGCCTCGCTTTACACGACTCTCCCCTAGTTTTCAAACTTTCAAGTGCTCCTTATAGACCCTACTGTTTAGGGATGCATTTAATATACACTAACATTTTTCTATCTTATTCCCTTTCCTCCTTTAGCTATTCCCTTGAATCCCCTTAGCATGCAAGCCTACAAGTCTAGCTGCTTAGTAGATCGTCTTCATGAGAACTAATTTACAACAGTGAAACTCTTGGCAGGGCCCTCTATCCCTTTTTCTCCCATAATTGTGACCTTGCATATAAGACCCATGTCTTTAGCATTGCAGAACCTGTTGGTGCTCTACAAATAACTGATATTAAAAATAATAATCTCATGACAAGGAAGACCATTAGAGTACAGTTCACTACTGACCAGAAGAGCCTGAATAAAGAAGAATCTTAGTCTGGATTTAAGAGCTTGGCTAGTGTTTTTTTTTTTTGGGGGGGGGGTTAAACTATTAAATAACTGATTTTGTATGGGTTAGTATTAGAGTTTTTTTTTTTTTTTTTTTTTTTAAATTGGATAACAAATGAAGGTTGTTAGATTTTTATAGCTGTTTGGGAAATATATTAGGTAAAGATCGGTATTGCAGTGGCATAAGAAGCCACTTCTATTCAGTAATATTTAAATAACATGCTATCACTAAATAGCAGAATTTACTTATCTACACAATTCATTTGAAGAGCTTGATTGAGATCTAGTCATCAAAGGCTAAAGATTAACATCTAGAATTCTCTCTTTGTTGGTTACTGCTCTGTAACTAGTAGGAACTTCTATTGCATAACTAGTAACATCACCAACTCAAAAATGCAACCCCAGAAATGGATAAATCACCATAATGTACCAGTCAGTGGAAACATAGTTTATAGTCTACTCAATATTACATTTTTTTTAATCAAAAATAAGAAGAAAAGAAGTGTTCACTGATTATTTTAAATTGATTTCTTAAATTTAAAGTGTTCTTCAAGTTAATATTTCATTCTGTTAAGTTTATTTAGAAAAGTATTGAGAGATTTAGCACAATTTTGGCTGGAGAGAAAACTCACACATTATTAAAAAGGAATGGTTTTCTCTTACTTATGTGAACGTAGCATATTTCACAATTTAACAATCTGTGTATATGAGTCGCCTGTGAATTCACTAGATGCTAATGATATATCTGCTGCATTGGATAGAATAGACTAAATTATTTTATGAAAATCTGTTTACTCTTAGATTGCTGCAACCAAATGGAAATAATGGAAAATGTACCAATATTAAATGGTAAAACTAACACATAGAAAGTGTCTGGAAATCAATGTTAGACAAGGTAATGGTGCAGGTTGTTGAAAAAAGAATTAAGTGAATACAACATTTAAAAATGATTAATTGATATTTACCACTGTGAGTTTGAGAAAGAATCAATACAATTTATTAATATCCTTGTATGAAAAACTAAAATCCAGTTATGGGAGCTGATTCATCAAGCTCCGTATGGCGGCATGTGGCGGCATTGCACAAGCAGTTCACCACTTAAGTAAGTGAAAATATGGAAAATCATATTTATGCAATATTCATATTTTAAAAAGTGTTATACTGTGTATTTACTCTAAATATTTCACATTCCAATGTTCAGCACATATCAGAATATGTTCTATGTATTTATAAATAGATATTTCTATATAAAACTGTATGCATTTATAATATAATCATGTATATATAGGTATAAATATATATTGTACCAAAATACCATATATATATATATATATATATATATATATATTTATGAATAAATGGAACATATTCTGCTATGCAAAGAACAAAGAATTTTCATGTCGGTTTAACGCACTTGAGAACATGTGATAGTGTTTGGGTGCAAGTAGGGTCCTAGGTTTTTCCCCCCACTTTTTTGCTCCATTGTCTTCTATGGGGGAATACGTTATTGTGCGTGTGATATTCTAAATTCCTAAATTAGGCTTTTAACGCCTTCAAAAGGGAATGATATGTTAATAAAAGCATTTGTGTCTGTTTTCACTCAGGGGTAATAAAACAAGATCTCCCCCCAAAGCCTTGCATTTCCTTGTTTTAAACAGTTCTGATAAGGAGTTGTAAATTGCAGCTACATACAACAGAAGAGTAAAAGCAAAATAAATGAACTCCTTATATCCTAGAATTTTAATGTCAATGTACTATTCATGTAGCAATTTCTTTCTGTTAATGTTTGATTACAATTCACATTCGCATTTTCATGCCAGTTTTAGTACAGGCTTCTTCATAACCTGGTTTTCAAATAGGACCATACCTTTGTGACTGGGTTTTCAAATAGGATCACGCCTTTATGACCACAAAGTCAAACCACCATGATGGCAGTGTGTTTTCCAGTTTTGTGTCTACATTATTCAACTCCCGGTCCTGTTTGAATGTTTGGTCACAAACAGTGTTCCTTGTTCGATCCCTGCACTCTTAGATGAGTTGAGGGAGTACGGAGCAGTTTCAAATTTTTCTCTTAACCTAAACAAGTCAGAAATCTTAAATGTCAACACCGACCCGAAGATAGTACAAAATTTACAGCGAACTTTCAAGATTCCCTTAGCAAAGGAGAGGCTTAAATACTTGGGTATTAATCTAACCTCCAATCCCTCAGATCTTTTTAAATATAATTATACTCCTCTTAAGAATGACATTATGGCCGATCTTTCTGCATGGAAAAATAAGTCAATATCCTGGTTGGGTAGAGTTGGTGTCGTCAAAATGAATATTCTACCGAGAATATTGTATCTCCTCCAAACCTTACCCATCGCTCTCCCTAAGAACTACATCTCCCAATTGCAACATCTAATTGAGCAGTTTGTTTGGGCTAATTCCAAACCTCGAATATCTAAGCGCTCCATGTATATACCAAGAGATAGAGGAGGTTTGGGCTTCCCACATATTTATTCATATAAGCAGGCAATTGGATTACAGTGAATAGCAGAGTGGGCGCAGAACTCACCCACCAAAGCCTGGATTGATTTGGATAGACAGATCTTTAAAATTAATAATATGGGTTCTCTAGCATGGCTTCCGCCCTCAAAACGCCCTGTTTCTGTATCTAGGTACCACCTGATTGAAGAAACACTTAATATATGGGACGCTACTATAGCCACCTCCACACATATTTCATCCAGGCACTCCCCTTTGACGCCCATCCTTGAAAATCCTGAGATTCCCTACTATAACAGGAGCATATATAAACTTGCTCCTTACAAAATTAAAGAGGGCTCCGTCTTCGGGGTAGTGGTAGATGGGAAGCTAGCCCCCCAGTCTGAATTAGAAAAATCTCAACCCACGATTTTTTCCTCTTGGCTTCAATATCACCAACTTCTACACTTTATTACAAGACACAAACACAGACAGGACTTAGGTAGAACGCTTACGGCATATGAGAAATTATGTGCATCAGACACTGACCATAGACACATGATTTCTCTCCTATACAAAATGATTATATTACAGGGGACTGATTCTTTACCGACCTACACGTCACGCTGGACTGAAGACCTGGGAATAGACTTAGATTTGGAATCCTGGTGCAGGGCTTTTAGACTACTTAAAAAATCTTCGGTCTCTTCCTCAATCCAAGAAATGCACATTAAATATTTGAGTAGATGGTACTTAACCCCTGTAAAATTGCATAAAATTTTTCCGTCGGTAGGCCAGCTGTGTTGGAGGGGCTGCGGAGAAAGTGGATCAGTCTTACACATATGGTGGCACTGTCCGCTTCTGTCGCCCTATTAGAGGGGAGTTCTGAAAAAGATGGGGGAGGTTTTAAAGATTACCATACCAGATACACCTGAGATTTTACTTTTTCTGAATCTACCAAAAACGCAGAGCTCTGCACATTTGGCCTTGCTCCTAATTATGATTACCTGCGCAAAAAAAGTAATTCCAAAAAGATGGAAGTCTCAGGATCCTCCCTCGCTGGCTGATTGGCTTGTCCAAGTCAAGGAGATCCTGTTACTAGAGAGATACCATTATCTGAAAATTCATAACCTTACATTATACGAGATGGTGCTGGCAATATGGCGAGGCACTATTTAACATCTTTGGCCTTGATATGCGGATTGCCTTGGGAGGGGGAGGGAAAAACAGGGTGTTGTTTTTTTTGTTTTTTTTTTCTCCCCTCTCTCTCTTTCCCCCTGACTCCCCTTTTCTAATCTTTTCCCCTTCCCCTTCTTTCTTATTTCAGGTACTATGCAGTGTGGAATTTTGCCCAACAGGTTGGGCGTAGTACTAAAAAACTAACTAAAAATGTTCATATTTGTAGTTTCCCTTCCGGGCGGCTCGCCCTCAGGTGGGGCAGAATCACAGATGAGGCGAATGTATAGTGCGGAGTTTACTGTTTTTCTTATGATCTTTTTTCTTATGTTAAGTACAACTGATGCTGTGATGTATAAGTTTTACATTTACTTGTTGTACATTGTAACAGCTTTGTCACTATTGTATTTGTTTACTTCAATAAAGCATTAAAAAAAAAAAAAAAAACAGTGTTCCTTCTAAGGCCACATTTTGTGAGCGGCACAGCAGTGAAACACTACACTATGCAGACCACAAGGTATGGTTCCCTAATTAACTGTTTCATTGCTGGGCCGTTTTAGCGGAAACACTGATCATGAAAGTTTGGTTCCTTTTGAAAACCCGGTCACAAAATCACAATCCTGAATTAGCAATGCATTAAGATAAACTAAAATTTACAAACTGGTGATTATTCAAAAATACATTTCGGTTTTTCTTATATTACTTCATTCCCCTGTAAAGTAAAATATATGAATTTTTTTATATTTCATTAATTATTTTTCTTTTTCCTTAACTTCAAAGTTTTCACATATTATTTTTTAAACTAATTGGTATGGAAGTAAACAATCATCTTTAAAATAGATATTTTTAAAATCTAAAACTTTTTCTGTTTTCTAGTACATAGTTTCAGAGGAAATATTTTGATATATCATAAGGTTCATTGGATCATTTTTCATTGGGGACAAACTGCTCAGTACAGGGAGTGCAGAATTATTAGGCAAATGAGTATTTTGACCACATCATCCTCTTTATGCATGTTGTCTTACTCCAAGCTGTATAGGCTCGAAAGCCTACTACCAATTAAGCATATTAGGTGATGTGCATCTCTGTAATGAGAAGGGGTGTGGTCTAATGACATCAACACCCTATATCAGGTGTGCATAATTATTAGGCAACTTCCTTTCCTTTGGCAAAATGGGTCAAAATAAGGACTTGACAGGCTCAGAAAAGTCAAAAATAGTGAGATATCTTGCAGAGGGATGCAGCACTCTTAAAATTGCAAAGCTTCTGAAGCGTGATCATCGAACAATCAAGCGTTTCATTCAAAATAGTCAACAGGGTCGCAAGAAGCGTGTGGAAAAACCAAGGCGCAAAATAACTGCCCATGAACTGAGAAAAGTCAAGCGTGCAGCTGCCAAGATGCCACTTGCCACCAGTTTGGCCATATTTCAGAGCTGCAACATCACTGGAGTGCCCAAAAGCACAAGGTGTGCAATACTTAGAGACATGGCCAAGGTAAGAAAGGCTGAAAGACGACCACCACTGAACAAGACACACAAGCTGAAACGTCAAGACTGGGCCAAGAAATATCTCAAGACTGATTTTTCTAAGGTTTTATGGACTGATGAAATGAGAGTGAGTCTTGATGGGCCAGATGGATGGGCCCGTGGCTGGATTGGTAAAGGGCAGAGAGCTCCAGTCCGACTCAGACGCCAGCAAGGTGGAGGTGGAGTACTGGTTTGGGCTGGTATCATCAAAGATGAGCTTGTGGGGCCTTTTCGGGTTGAGGATGGAGTCAAGCTCAACTCCCAGTCCTACTGCCAGTTTCTGGAAGACACCTTCTTCAAGCAGTGGTACAGGAAGAAGTCTGCATCCTTCAAGAAAAACATGATTTTCATGCAGGACAATGCTCCATCACACGCGTCCAAGTACTCCACAGCGTGGCTGGCAAGAAAGGGTATAAAAGAAGAAAATCTAATGACATGGCCTCCTTGTTCACCTGATCTGAACCCCATTGAGAACCTGTGGTCCATCATCAAATGTGAGATTTACAAGGAGGGAAAACAGTACACCTCTCTGAACAGTGTCTGGGAGGCTGTGGTTGCTGCTGCATGCAATGTTGATGGTGAACAGATCAAAACACTGACAGAATCCATGGATGGCAGGCTTTTGAGTGTCCTTGCAAAGAAAGGTGGCTATATTGGTCACTGATTTGTTTTTGAATGTCAGAAATGTATATTTGTGAATGTTGAGATGTTATATTGGTTTCACTGGTAAAAATAAATAATTGAAATGGGTATATATTTGTTTTTTGTTAAGTTGCCTAATAATTATGCACAGTAATAGTCACCTGCACACACAGATATCCCTCTAAAATAGCTATAACTAAAAACAAACTAAAAACTACTTCCAAAACTATTCAGCTTTGATATTAATGAGTTTTTTGGGTTCATTGAGAACATGGTTGTTGTTCAATAATAAAATTAATCCTCAAAAATACAACTTGCCTAATAATTCTGCACTCCCTGTATAAAACTAGTAATCATTAAGAGGGCACAATTATTTAAAGGGACATTAAACACTAAATACATGCTAGATAGAATATTTTGCTCTCTCTTCCCCCTCTCTTTTGCTCTCTCTCCCCCCCTCTCTTTTGCTCTCTCTTCCCTCTCTTTTGCTCTCTCTTCTCCCTCTCTTTTGCTCTCTCTCCCCTTCTCTTTTGGTCTCTCCCCCTCTCTTTTGCTTTATCCCCCCTCTTTTTTGCTCTCTCTTCCCCCTCTCTTTTGCTCTCTCTCCCCCTCTCTTTTGCTCTCTCTCTCTCCCCTCTTTTGCTCTCTTCCCCCTCACTTTTGCACTCACTCCCCCCTCCCCCCCTTTTGCTCTCTCTCCCCCTATCTTTTGCTCCCTCTCCCCCCTCTCTTTTGCTCACTCTTTGCACATAAACACATATGTGTGTGTGTGTATATATATATATATATATATATATATATATATATACACACATCTATAGATATATGTATGTATCTCTATGTCAAATCCCTTTGCCTGCCTTTTTTTTTTCTTACACCTCATATATTTAAGCCTTAATAACTTTTGTGTGCAATATTTTTTTTTAAATAATTGTATTAGATAGTGTTATTATGAGTGTAACTATACTTCATAATGTATTATTGATGTGTTTTTATACAACTTTTTAGTTTTGCGAAATATGAATATTGCATACAATATTCCCTCGCACTCCAACATCGCCCACACTATAATAAAGATATTAACCCTTGTTTCGCCTCTCCCCAACATCGCCGTCACAAAATAAAGTTATTAACCCCTAAACCTCTGGCCTCCCACATCACCGCCACTAAATAAACCTATTAACCCCTAAACCGCCAGCCCCCACATTGCAAAAACTAAATTAAACTATTAACCACTAAACCTAACAACCCCCTAACTTCATATTAAAATTACAAGATCCCTATCTCAAAATAAATAAAAATCTTACCTGGGAAATTTAAAAAAACTTTTAACTGTATATTAAACTAACATTACTATTATACTAAAATTAAAATTAAAATTTTAGACCCCCAAGACTTACACTGTTGGTAAGGTTAGGCGATTATCTTTCAAATGGTGGGTCTTGGGGGTCTGTAGCTGCATAGATGCCTGATATACAGGCTTCTAAGCAGCATGCCCCTGCTCCTAAACTTAACATTGTTAAGTATAAATAAAGTTGCGCAGTGACGTCATTACGTTATTGTGCATGACGTCACCACCCAAAATGGAAGCCCCGGCTATGCCTGTCACTCTACAGGCATGGTCGCCGGGGTAGGAGCGGGTGGGAGCCCCCAGATCTCCCTCAAGGTGGGAGAGTGCTAGTGACGGCTCTGAGCCGTCATTAGCACCAGAGTGGGAAACTCTGTGACGGCTCAGAGCCATCATTAGTACTCAAAGGGTTAAAATAGATATTTTTAAAATCTAAAGCTTTTTCTGTATTATAGTACATAGTTTCAGAGGAAATATTTTTTTATATCATAAGGTTCATTGGATCATTTTGCATTGGGGACAAACTGCTCAGTATTAAACTAGTAATCATTAAGAGGGCACAATTATTTAAAGGGACATTAAACACTAAATAAATGCTAGATAAAATATTTTGCTCTCTCTTCCCCCTCGCCTCTCTTTTGCTCTCTCTCCCCCCTCTCTTTTGCTCTCTCTTCCCTCTCTTTTGCTCTCTCTCTCCCCCTCTCTTTTGCTCTCTCTCACCCTCTCTTTTTCTCTCTCCCCCCTCTCTTTTGCTCTCTCTTCTCCCTCTCTTTTGCTCTCTCTCCCCTTCTCTTTTGCTCTCTCCCCCTCTCTTTTGCTTTATCCCCCCCTCTTTTTTGCTCTCTCTTCCCCCTCTCTTTTGCTCTCTCTCCCCCTCTCTTTTGCTCTCTCTCTCTCTCCCCTCTTTTTGCTCTCTCTTCCACCTCACTTTTGCACTCTCTCCCCCCTCCCCCCCTTTTGCTCTCTCTCCCCCTATCTTTTGCTCCCTCTCCCCCCTCTCTTTTTCTCACTCTTTGCACATAAACACATATGTGTGTGTATATATATATATATACATCTATAGATATATGTATGTATCTCTATGTCAAATCCCTTTGCCTGCCTTTTTTTTTCTTACACCTCATATATTTAAGCCTTAATAACTTTTGTGTGCAATATTTTTTTAAAATAATTGTATTAGATAGTGTTATTATGAGTGTAACTATACTTAGTAATGTATTATTGATGTGTTTTTATACAACTTTTTAGTTTTGCGAAATATGAATATTGCATACAATATTCCCTCGCACTCCAACATCGCCCACACTATAATAAAGATATTAACCCTTGTTCCGCCTCTCCCCAACATCGCCGTCACAAAATAAAGTTATTAACCCCTAAACCTCTGGCCTCCCACATCACCGCCACTAAATAAACCTATTAACCCCTAAACCGCCAGCCCCCACGTTGCAAAAACTAAATTAAACTATTAACCACTAAACCTAACAACCCCCTAACTTCATATTAAAATTACAAGATCCCTATCTCAAAATAAATAAAAAACTTACCTGGGAAATTTAAAAAAACTTTTAACTGTATATTAAACTAACATTACTATTATACTAAAATTAAAATTAAAATTTTAGACCCCCAAGACTTACACTGTTGGTAAGGTTAGGCGATTATCTTTCAAATGGTGGGTCTTGGGGGTCTGTAGCTCCTTAGATGCCTGATATACAGGCTTCTAAGCAGCATGCCCCCTGCTCCAAAACTTAACATTGTTAAGTATAAATAAAGTTGCACAGTGACGTCATTACGTTATTGTGCATGACGTCACCACCCAAAATGGAAGCCCCGTCTATGCCTGTCACTCTACAGGCACGATCTCCGGGGTAGGAGCGGGTGGGAGCCCCCAGATCTCCCTCAAGGTGGGAGAGTGCTAGTGACGGCTCTGAGCCGTCATTAGCACCAGAGTGGGAAACTCTGTGACGGCTCAGAGTACTCAAAGGGTTAAAATAGATATTTTTAAAATCTAAAGCTTTTTCTGTATTATAGTACATAGTTTCAGAGGAAATATTTTTTTATATCATAAGGTTTATTGGATCATTTTTCATTGGGGACAAACTGCTCAGTATTAAACTAGTAATCATTAAGAGGGCACAATTATTTAAAGGGACATTAAACACTAAATAAATGCTAGATAAAATATTTTGCTCTCTCTTCCCCCTCGCCTCTCTTTTGCTCTCTCTCCCCCCTCTCTTTTGCTCTCTCTTCCCTCTCTTTTGCTCTCTCTCCCCCTCTCTTTTGCTCTCTCTCCTCCCTCTCTTTTGCTCTCTCCCCCCTCTCTTTTTTGCTTTCTCCCCCTCTTTTTTGCTCTCTCTTCCCCCTCTTTTTTCACTCTCTCCCCCCTCTCTTTTGCTCTCTCTCTCCCCCTTCTTTTGCTCTCTCTTCCCCCTCACTTTTGCACTCTCTCCCCCCTCTCTTTTGCTCTCTCCCCCCTCTTTTGTTCTCTCCCCCTCTCTCTTTTGCTCCCTCTCCCCTCTCTCTTTTGCTCATAAATACATATGTATATATATATACATACACATCTATAGACATATGTATGTATCTCTTTGTCAAATCCCTTTACCTGCCTTTTTTTTTTCTAACACCTCATATATTTAAGCCTTAATAACTTTTGTTTGCAATAGTTTTTTTAAAATAATTGTATTAGATTATGAGTGTAACTATACTTCGTAATGTATTATTGATGTGTTTTTATACAACTTTTTAGTTTGGCGAAAATATGAATATTGCATAAAAATTGTTAACCCCTATTTCCTCGCACTCCAACATCGCCCACACTATAAAAAAGATATTAATCCCTGTTTCGCCTCTCCCCAACATAGCCGCCACTAATTAAAGTTATTAATCCCTAAACCTCTGGCCTCCCACATCACCGCCACTAAATAACCCTATTAACCCCTAAACTGCCAGCCCCCACATCGCAAAAACTAAATTAAACTATTAACCCCTAAACCTAACAACCCCCTAACTTCATATTAAAATAAATAAAAACTTACCTGGGAAATTTAAAAAAACTTTTTTTTTTTTTTTTAATTTTTTATTGAGGTTGTGAAATGATACAGCATTAAGGAAAACACATAGTTTGTAAGTCAACAATTAAGGGCATATAAAGCAACATCCCAGATTAAGATATTAATATCTACAGGTTACAGCATGTTTTGCAAATAATAATACATCAGAGTGAGGAAGAGGAGGACTAACAATCTAAATTGAGTAGCAATTCACTAATAAAGAATTGTTTATATATATTTTGCAAACTTCATAGTTCTCCATTACACAAACCACGGTAAAGCGTAAACAATGACAACCTGTATGTAAAAGCTAGGAAATCAGACATTCTAAATAACAATAAGTAACTGTAATAGGGATAATATTAACAAAAGCACTAAACAAACTGAATTGGGACCTCTTTTTTCTCGTAGGGGGTATTGGGGAAGGAAGTCAGTGGGCAAGAGCCACTCGAATAAAGGAGAAGAAGGGGAGATAAGGTAAAATGTTTTCTAGTTGGGCTAGTTAGTGTACTATAACATGGAGGGGGAGGTTAGTATATTCATATAGAGGGAGTAGTATATGCCTAGGATATGTATATATATGTATTCTTAAATAGGTCAGGGTACAGATGTAATAACAGATCAATTATAGACATAATGCGTAATGCTAAAGGAGAGCTGATAGTGGCTAAGGACCTAAATAACACACATTAAGGTATAAAATATGGGGTGACTATAAGCTAGGAGTGGGTAAGGTGAAGACCCCAATCCTCGCGTCTAAGAAGGGAACCTTTAGCAAAAGTTATAACAGTTATCTACGTCAAAGTAATATTGCTCCCTGTTTCTCTCGTGTGGTACTTAGAATATCTATCCAATAGTTGTGAAAAAGGGGGACATAATCCTAGATATCTAGCAGCAACAATTATTATGATTTGTCATCACCTTCCATCTGTAAGATAACGTATACCTTCACTATATGCTAGACTGAAGACTCAACAGTAAATGTTATAAATTTTATACAACAGCTTTGGATGTAAAACAATTAATAAAGCTATTCTAATACTATTCAAGCTGAATAAAGCCAATGGCTGGGGAGGTAAAAGAGCTATATCAAAAGTTAAGAGCGTCAGCATGAATAATGAACGGAGCATCAAGCTCAGAAGTGCAAAGCATACATACATATAGGGATTCGCATCAACAAGTATGGCTCAGAAGCATAGACATGTAAAAGAGGGGATTGTAACCTAGATCAGCAATGTCCAGTACTTCACGTGGGAAAGTGGGTCCTTATGATTAACCTACCCCACTCCTGAAGAGGTGGTCTGGATCAGGACAGTTACTTCTGTGAAAATCAACAGCCCCACTTGGAGGCCAAGTAACCGATAATCCTTCATAGATCAGGGCTTGATATGTGGGTAGTTGTACGCAACTTGTGAAGATATTCACCACATACCTCATTCCGCTGGATCGCCACCCACCACTCCGCTGTTTATTTGCAAAGAGGAACTGTGTCCCTGAGGCCTTATCACCCCTCCGGAGGCTGGCCGCACCATCCAGAGAGACGACCAAGGGGAGTCCGGTGGCATTCTTCGGCTGATAGAGATGAGTGCAGGAGGCGGCTCCAGGCAGATAGTCAATATCAATGTTGCTCAAGACTCGGATGATCTCTGGTTTCTCTATACTGTTGGCACTCTGAAAGTCACTATGCGCTGTAGCAAGAGGATGAGTACTGGATCCGGTCTGTATCGGTACGTGTTCTTGTGTATAGAAGGCCCCCTGCAGGGCTACTAGGTCCTCCATTTCCAGACCAGGCTGAGGATCACAAGCAAGGCTTAGTGAGCGGTTTTGCCCATCTAGGTTAGATATCTCCTGCTGCGTAGCGATTCCCATTGCTTCTGCCGCTCCTGGTAACTCGTGATCAGTCTTACCCCCAGCAGATTGCAGGGTACAGTGCAAGTCCTCAAAGTTGCGGAGCATCTGTAGCTCTAGTCCCTCTAGCATCAACTGTATCTGCCCCTGAAAATCCCCCTCCATGTCTAAGCATAGGGTGTCGAGTGAAAGTTAAGATAGGCACTAGCGTGAGACTATTGTACCTGGCTGTTATCAAACCGGGGGGGGGGGTAGCTGAATGTAAAGTAAATATGAGGTCGCAGCCGTCGATCTTTGAAACCTCAGAGTATTTTGCTGCCGATGGAAACAGGGTAATCTGTGGTATCAAACAACTCCTTGGCTTTTCCTCTATTAAGTTCACTATTTATGCGTGAATATAGTTGGATGGGAGGAAAATAACTGACAAAATGTAGAGTTTATAGAGGGAGCTTCACCATCTTGCGACTTCTCCCAGCTGCGGCTAGGACACGCCCCCTCTTTAAAAAAACTGTTAACTGTATATTAAACAAACATTACTTTTATACTAAAATTAAAATAGCTATCAATTAAAGTAATTAAATTACACATTAAAAAATCTAACACTACTAAAAAAATCCACAATTACAAAGAATAAAAAAAATAAAAACAATAATAACAAACTAAATTATGAAAAATAACAAACAAAACTATCCAAAGTAAAAAAAAAATTACACCTAATCTAATAGTAAAAATAATAAAATAATAAAAAAGTCCTCCCCAAAATAAAAAACCCTAGCCCACAATAAACTAAATTGTCTACACTAGATGGCACTATTTTATAATTTATGTGTAATTGACTTACACCTGTGTAATTGATTTACATATATGCATGTGTATAAAGGTAGTCTCTCTGTATATTAAGGTAGACATGACTAAGGACCTAATATAGGTCTGAAACGTTTTGGTTTTTTTTCCTTTGGAGTACCAATGATGTGGAGGAGGTGGCTGCCTCCTGGCTCCTGTGCCTAATTGATTGGTTGCTGTTCCCCACATTTTGAGTACTACAATAAACTACCAATAGCCCTTAAAGGGGCCTTTTGTAGGGCATTGCCCTAAAGAAATCAGCTCTTTTACCTGAAAAAAAATACAAAGATCCCCCACAGTAAAACCCACCACCCCATTCAAACCCCCCAAAATAAAAAAAAACCTAACTTTAACAAAAACCTAAGCTACCCATTGCCCTGAAAGGGGCATTTGTTTGGGCATTGCCCTTAAAAGGGCATGTTCAAATCAGCCAATAGAATTTCAGTAGCTCTCATCCTATTGGCTGATTTGAACAGCCAATAGGATTTCAGTAGCTCTCATCCTATTGGCTGCTTTGAATTAAAAAAATTAAATCAGCCAATAGAAATGCAAGGGACGTCATTTTAAAAAAGCTCCCTTGTATTGAAGATTCAGTATATGGCGGCAACCGTATAAAGGGGATGCTCCTCGCTGGATGTCTTCAGGATGGACCCGCTCTGCGCCGCCGGGATGAAGATAGAAGATGCCATCTGGATACAGATAGAAGACGTCGCCTGGATGGATGAAGACCTCACCATCTGGATGTCTGGACTTCAGAAACTGTAAGTGGATCATTGGGGGTTAGTGTTAGTTTTTTTAAAACTTTTTTCGGGTGGGTTTTTTTTTAGATTAGGGTTTGAGCTTTTCTAAAAAGAGCTTAATGTCCTTTTAAGGGCAAAAAACGAGCTGAATGACCTTTTAAGGGCGATGCCCATACAAATGCCCATTTCAGGGCAATGGGTAGCTTAGGTTTTTGTTAGAGTTAGGTTTTTTATTTTAGGTTGTTGGTTGGGTGGTGGGTTTTACTGTTGGGGGATCTGTATTTTTTTCAGATAAAAGAGCGGATTTCTTTAGGGCAATGCCCTACAAAAGGCCCTTTTAAGGGCTATTGGTAGTAAATTGTAGGCTAAGGGTTTTTTTATTTTATGGGGGCTTTTTTATTTTTTATAGGGTTATTAGATTAGGTGTAATTTTTTTATTTTAGATAATTTCATTTGTTATTTTTTGTAATGTAGTGTTTGTTATTCTTTGTAGTTTAGTGTTTTTTATTTTTGTAATTTAGTATTTTTTATTTTTTGTAATTGTAGATTATTTTTTTTAGTAGTGTTAGGTTTTTTTAATGTGTAATTTAATTTATTTAATTGATAGTTATTTTAATTTTAGTGTAATAGTAATGTTAATTTAATGTACCGTTTAAACTTATTTTTTTTAATTTCCCAGGTAAGTTTCTATTTATTTTAAGATAGGGATCTTGTAATTTTAATAGAAAGTTAGGGGGTTGCTAGGTTTAGGGGTTAAAAGTTTAATTTAGTTTTTTGCGATGTGCGGGGCTGTCGGTTTAGGGGTTAATAGGTTTTATTTAGTGGCAGTGATGTGGGAGGCCAGAGGTTTAAGGGTTAATAACTTCATTTAGTGGCGGCGCTGTCAGGGAGCGGCGGAATAGGGATTAATATCTTTATTATAGTGTGGGCGATGTTGGGGTGCGGAGGAATAGGGGTTAATAACTTTTATTAGTGGTGGCGATGTCTGGAGCGGCAGATTAGTGGTTTATAACTTCAATATAGTATTTGCAATGCGGGAGGGCCTCAATTTAGGTGTTAATAGGTAGTTTATGGGTGTTAGTGTACTTTTTAACAGTTTAGTTATGAGTTTTGTGTAACAGTTTTGTTGCGCAAAACTCATAACTACTGGTTTCAGATTGCAGAACGGATCGGGTCGGTATAGACTGTAACACAATCTTTTTAGCCTCACCGCAAAACTTGTAATGGCAGCGCTGTGGAAAACCCACGCAAAAACTTATTTTTTTTTAGTGCAGGACTGACGTTGCATTATAGGCTAAAATGCTTGCGGTATAGCTATACCGACAAGACTCGTAATGGCTGCATTACTGTTTTAACACTGAAATGGCCATTTTTTTCAGCGTTAAAACATGAACGCAAAACTTTTAATCTAGATGTATATGTTTTATGTGTGTACATTTGTATCTATGTGTTTATATGTGTATGTATGTCAATACATATATACACATATAAATATATATATATATATATATATATACACACACATTTATATACATCTTTAGACATATTTATGTATCTCTATGTCAAATCCCTTTGCCTGCCTTTTTTCTTTTCTTACCCCTGAGATCTCATATTTAAGCCTTAATCATTTTTGTGTGCAATATTTTTTTTAAATAATTTTTTTAGATAGTTTTATTATGAGTGTAACTATACTTAGTAATGTATTATTGATGTGTTTTTGTGCAACTTTTTTGCGAAACAGTTTACCAGCGTTTTGAAGTTGCCGTAATCATTATAGCATAAATCGCGACTGCCCTCAAGCAATCACATTTACTTTCAACTCGTAATACGAGTGATAAGCCAGATGAGTGCAAACATTTGTGATAAACCCCTTATCGCTTGCGGGCAAACGTTTGTGCACTCATAATCTGGCCCTTATTCATTTATACACAACTAATGATCAATGTTTTAAATAAATACATAAATAATTTGAACAAACAAATATTTGTTTAAATATTTATTAATTTATTTTTGTTCCTAAAGTATGTAGCCATACATTTGCTATATTACAGCTGTGTGATCCCCTGCCTCCAGCATCGGAGACAGATTGACTGATTGGCACGGTATTGTCTTGTACCTGATGCTATGGTATCTCCCATGGTCATTTCCTAGCAGGAAAAATATGGGAAATCACCATTTCAATGTATACCCTCATTCATCTTAGCTGTAATATTATATAAAATGAAATAAGTCTACCATTTAGATGTGTAGTTCTGCTTATGGTACTGTTACTGATAGTTTAGAGGGCACAAAAATGTTTGTGTTTATCAAAAAGCTTATACAATGCACATCCAGCTTTATATGAAATCTAAAAAAAAAATTCATGATATTTCACAAATGTGTTAGCCAAAAACAAGAAAAAACATTTCCGATTGAATGAATATACATAAAAGTAAGTGTCCTGACAAAAAAAAATTCTAGACCTTTTATTCTAATCCAGTAATCTTGTCTTCCTCTTACCTCTTCTTTTCTATTTCCTTTCCTATTTCTTCTACTCTTCAACTCTATACATCTTCCTTATCATCCCAAACACCCATATTCTTCCTCATCATCTACTTCTATCTACTAGTCCTCTTTTCTTACCTTTCTTTCCTTGTCCTGCCACCACTACACATCCCTTCCAGTTCATCTTGTGATTGGGGAATGAATGAAAATGGATTATATGAAAGAAGTAAGAATTCTTTGAATGTAGCTATTAAAGTGTGAAACTGTGATGGGGTGTTCCTGGAGTAAGAAAGTTTGAATGGAGTTATGCAAAATGCATGAATAGAATGAAAGGGGAATTGCCAATAACACAGATGATGCTTTGATGTGGGGTTATAGCTCATATGAGTTGAAATTAGTATACTATGGTAACACTTTTGTTTGTAGTACTATACAAACTAAGGACTAGCTTTTATTGAGGTGGTAAAGTTTGCAAACTAGTGGTAACATAGAAATTCTCAATAGACTTTAATGGAGAGAAATGTTTTTACCACGAGTTTCCAAACTTTACCATTTCAAAGGAAACTAGCCCTTAATTGAGCCATAAATTAATTTGAGCAAGGTAGCAAAACAATAAATATGCTGTTGGAAGCCATTACGCTTATTGACAGTTTCTGATGGCGCATTATCCATAAAAAAAAATAGCATTCCCAAAGAAAAGCACAAAATTAAACCCGGTTTCCATTGAACACACAAAATGTTAAAACACTGGTGGAAGCTGTCGACAAGGTGTCTAACTTTTCCTCATGCTCAACTAAGTGTAAAAGAGGAAAATTAAGCTTTTTGAGGCCTAGTTCACATTGAGATATCAAAGTTTGAAACAATGGAAGTGTTTTCACTTTATAAATATATTGTTATATGTATTATTTAGTGCGGGGCAATGTACAGTATATGATTAGTTGCAGTTATGTTTTTATGTAAATATAAAACAAATTTATTTTAATAAAGTAATGAGAAAGTCATCTATTAGCGTTCCCAGGAATTTTCATGATGCCTATATCCTGAGGAGTTCTGATGTGTGGAGACTCTTTGAGTCAAATCAATTGCCTGATGGACATCTCCTTGGTAAGTGTATTAAAAATAATTTTTGATGCTATTATTTGTACAATGTTCTGTCAGGCCAAGTGTCCATTGAGTTGTTTAAAATTTGACACTTGTTTCAATTATAAAATATATTTAATTAAGCATATGCATTTGTGATATAACCACCATTTTACAATTAATTAATGAATGAATGAATGAATTAATTAATTAATTTAAAAAAATGTTTTAAATTACTTTAATAAAAAACAAATGTTTGTGTGTCACACCTATGCAAAATGTATACATTTTTGTTGATTATATTTTTTTTTTCTGATTTTTAAGATATTTTAAAAAGCTATTTATTTGCTTAACAGTAACAGCTTAATATCCTTTTCTTTCATGTAATTGGCAATAGTCCATGAGTTAGTGACGTATGGGATATACAATCCTAGCAGGAGGGGCAAAGTTTCCCAAACCTCAAAATGCCTATAAATACACCCCTCACCACACCCACAATTCAGTTTTACAAACTTTGCCTCCTATGGAGGTGGTGAAGTAAGTTTGTGCTAAGATTTCTACATTGATATGCGCTTCTCTGCATTTTGAAGCCCGATTCCTCTCAGAGTACAGTGAATTTCAGAGAAATGTAAAGGGAGTATCACCTATTGAATGCAATGGTTTTCCTCACCGGAGATCTATTTCATAGGTTCTCTGTTATCGGTCGTAGAGATTCATCTCCTTCCTCCCTTTTCAGATTGACGATATACTCTCATATTCCATTACCTCTACTGATAACCGTTTCAGTACTGATTTGGCTATCTGCTATATGTGGATTGGTGTCTTTCGGTAAGTATGTTTTCATTACTTAAGACACTCTCAGCTATGGTTTGGCATTTTATGTATTTATATAGAGTTCTAAATATATGTATTGTACTTATATTTGCCATGAGTCAGGTTTAAGTATATTTCCTTTTGCAGACTGTCAGTTTCATATCTGGGAAATGCATTTTTTAGGAAAAAATTGTTTCTTACCTGGGGTATAGTCTTTTTTCAATTGACTGTTCTTTAAATTTGCGGGCAAAATTAGACTCGCAAGGGTGCAAAATGCCAAAGTATATTGCAACATTTTTGGTGCGAGATTTTTTTGGCGCAAAGTTACATTCGATGATGCAAATTCATAATTTCCGGCGTCTTAGTCGACGCAGAGTCCTTTCACAAGGTTGCGTCTTTGATGACTCGAGTGTGTCATTTCCGGATGTTGTTAGTGCCAAACAATTTTCTGTTTGTGTTGTTTATCATACTTGGTGCCAATTTTTTTCATTATTTAAAACCCCATTCCTATATGCCTCTTGCCTTTTTTTCTCTATCAGAGGGCTATGCTGTTTGCATTTTTTTTCCCATTCCTGAAACTGCCATATAAGGATATTGATAATTTTGCTTTATATGTTGTTTTTTCTCTTACATTTGCAAGATGTCTCAATCTGATCCTGTCTCAGAAATCACTGTTGGAACCCTGCTGCCTGATAACAGTTCTACCAAAGCTAAATGCATTTGTTGTAAACTTGTGGAGATTATTTCTCCAGCTGTGGTTTTTAATAGTTGTCATGATAAACTTTCACATGCAGAGAATGTGTCCATCAGTAATAGTGCATTGCCTGTTGTTGTTCCTTCAACATCTAATGTACAAGATATACCTGTGAATTTAAAAGATTTTATTGCTGATTCTATTCAGAAGGCTTTGTCTGCCATCCCACCTTCTAATAAATGTAAAAGGTTTTTAAAACTTCTCATAAAGTTGATGAAATTTCAAATGACCGACAACATACTGAATTATCCTCCTCTGATGAGGATCTATCTGATTTAGAAGATCCTTCCTCAGATATTGGCACTGACAAATCTACTTATTTATTTAAGATGGCGTACATTCGTTCTTTGTTAAAAGAAGTGTTGATTACATTGAATATTGAGGAAACTAATCCTCTTGTTATTAAGACTAGTAAATGTTTAAATTCTGTTTATAAACCTCCTGTGGTTACTCCAAAGGTTTTTCCAGTTCCTGGTGCTATTTCTGATATGATTTCTAAGGAATGGAATAGGCCTGGTACTTCTTTTATTCCTTCTTCAAGGTTTAAAAACCTGTATCCTTTGCCAGCAGGTACATTGGAGTTTTGGGAAAAGATCCCCAAAGTTGATGGGGCTATCTCTACTCTTGCTAAACATACTACTATTCCTATGGAAGATAGTACTTCTTTTAAAGATCCTTTAGAAAGGAAACTTGAATCTTATCTAAGGAAAGCCTATTTATATTCTGGTCATCTTCTCAGGCCTGCAATTTATTTGGCTGATGTTGCAGCTGCATCAACTTTTTGGTTGGAAAATTTAACGCAACAAGAAATGGATTCTGATTTGTCTAGCATTGTTCGCTTGCTTCAACATGCTAATCATTTTATTTGTGATGCCATTTTTGATATCATCAAAATTGATGTTAAATCTATGTCTTTAGATATTTAAGCTAGAAGAGCTTTGTGGCTTAAATCTTGGAATGCTGACATGACTTCTAAGTCTAGATTGCTATCTCTTTCTTTCCAAGGTAATTTAGTTGGTTCTCAGTTGGATTCGATTATTTTAACTGTCACTGGGGGGAAGGGAGTTTTTTTGCCTCAGGATAACAGACCTAAGGGTAACTCTAAAGCTTCTAATCGTTTTCGTTCCATTCGACAAATTAAGGAACAGAAACCTAATCCTTTCCCCAAGGAATCTGTTTCCAATTGGAAACCTTCTTCAAATTGGAATAAATCCAAGCCATTTAAGAAACCAAAGCCAGCCCCCAAGTCTGCATGAAGGTGTGGCCCTCATTCCAGCTCAGCTGGTAGGGGGCAGATTAAGATTTTTCAAGGATGTTTGGACAAATTCTGTCCAAAATCAATGGATTCTGAGTATTGTTTCTCAAGGGTATCAAATAGGATTCAGAGCAAGACCTCCTGTGAGAAGATATTTTCTCTCACGCATCCCAGCAAATCCAGTAAAGTCTCAGGCTTTCCTGAAGTGTGTTTAGGGGTAATCATGCCAGTTCCGTTTCGGGAACAGGGTCTGGGGTTTTATTCAAATCTATTCATTGTCCTAAAGAAAGAAAATTCATTCAGACCAGTTCTGGGTCTAAACATTTTGAATCGTGTAAGAGTACCAACTTTCAAAATGGTGACTATAAGGACTATTCTGCCTTTTGTTCAGCAAGGGCATTATATGTCCACAATAGACTTGCAGGATGCATATCTTCATATTCCGATTCATCCAGATCATTATCAGTTTCTGAGATTCTCTTTTCTAGACAAGCATTACCAATTTGTTGCTCTTCCATTTGGCCTAGCGACAGCTCCAAGAATATTTTCAAAGGTTCTCGGTGCCCTATTCTCTGTAATCAGAGAATGGGATATTGCGGTGTTTCCTTATTTGGATGATATATTGGTACTAGCTCAGTCTTTACATTCTGCAGAATCTCACATGAATCAACTAGTGTTGTTTCTTCAAAGACATGGTTGGAGGATCAATTTACCAAAAAGTTCCTTGATTCCTCAGACAAGGGTCACCTTTTTAGGTTTCCAGATAGATTCAGTGTCCATGACTCTGTCTCTAACAGACAAGAGATGATTAAAATTGGTTTCAGCTTGTCGGAACCTTCAGTCTCAATCATCCCCTTCAGTAGCTATGTGCATGGAAGTTTTAGGTCTCATGACTGCAGCATCGGATGCGATCCCCTTTGCTCGTTTTCATATGAGACCTCTCCAGCTTTGTATGCTGAATCAATGGTGCAGGGATTATACAAGGATATCACAATTAATATCCTTAATTCCCAATGTTTGACTATCTCTGACTTGGTGGTTAGATCACCATCGTATAGTTCTAGGGGCCTCTTTTGTTTGTCCAACTTGGACTGTGATCACAACAGATGCGAGTCTTTCAGGTTGGGGAGCTGTTTGGGGATCTCTGACAGCACAAGGGGTTTGGAAATCTCAAGAGGCAAGATTACCAATCAATATTTGGAACTCCGTGCAATTTTCAGCGCTCTTAAAATTTGGCCTCTATTGAAGAGACAATATCACAATTGTGGCATATGTCAATCATCAGGGTGGGACTCACAGTCCCCTAGCTATGAAAGAAGTATCTCAGATACTTTCTTGGGCGGAATCCAGCTCTTATCTAAGTTCTGCGGTACATATCCCAGGTGTAGACAATTGGGAAGCGGATTATCTCAGCCGTCAGACTTTACATACGGGGGAGTGGTCCCTCCATCCATATGTGTTTCTCAGATTGTTCAGATGTGGGGTCTTCCAGAAATAGATCTGATGGCTTCTCATCTAAACAAGAAACTTCCCAGGTACCTGTCCAGGTCCAGGGATCTTCAGGCGGAAGCAGTGGATGCATTGACACTTCCTTGTTGTTACCAACCTGCTTATATTTTCCCGCCTCTAGTTCTTCCAAGAGTGATCTCCAAAATCATCTTGGAACAATCCTTTGTGTTGCTGGTAGCATTGGTATGCAGATCTTGTTCGGATGTCCAGTTGCCAAACTTGGCCACTTCCATTAAGGCTGGACCTTCTGTCTCAAGGTCCGTTTTTTCAGTCAGGATCTCAAATCATTAAATTTGAAGGTATGGAAAGTGACCGCTTAGTGCTTAGTCATAGAGGTTTCTCTGACTCAGTGATTAATACTATGTTACAGGCTCATAAATCTGTTTCTAGAAAGATTTATTATCGAGTTTGGAAGACTTATATTTCATGGTGTTCTTTTCATAAATTCTCCTGGCATTCTTTTAGAATTCCTAGAATTTTACAGTTTCTTCAGAAGGGTTTGGATAAGGGGTTGTCTGCAAGTTCCTTGAAGGGACAAATCTCTGCTCTAACTGTCTTATTTCACAGAAAGATTGCTAAGCTTCCTGATATTTACTGTTTTGTACAGGCTTTGGTTCGTATCAAGCCTGTCATCAAATCAATCTCTCCTCCTTGGAGTCTTAATTTGGTTTTGAAGGCTTTACAGGCTCCTCCATTTGAGCCTATGCAGTGTCGTTCCTTTTGGCCATCTCTTCTGCTAGAAGAGTTTCTGAATTATCTGCTCTTTCTTTTGAATCTAGTTTTCTGATTTTTCATCAGGATAAGGCGGTTTTGTGGACTTAATTTAAATTCTTACCTAAGGTTGTGAATTCTAACAACATGAATAGAGAAATTGTTGTCCCTTCATTGTGTCCTAATCCTAAGAGTTATTTGGAGAGATCCTTACATTCTTTGGATGTGGTAAGAGCTTTGAAATATTATGTTGAAGCTACTAAAGATTTCAGGAAGACTTCTAGTCTATTTGCTATCTTTTCTGGTTCTAGGAAAGGTCAGAAGGCTTCTGCCCTTTCCTTGGCATCGTGGCTAAAGCTTTTGATTCATCAAGCTTATTTAGAGTCGGGTCAAGCCCTGCCTCAGAGAATTACAGCTCATTCTACTAGATCAGTCTCTACTTTATGGACTTTTAAGAATGAAGCTTCAGTTGATCAGATTTGCAAAGCAGCAACATGGTCTTCTTTGCATACATTTACTAAATTCTACCGTTTTGATGTATTTGCTTCTTCGGAAGCAGTTTTCGTTAGAAAAGTTCTTCAGGCAGCTGTTTCAGTTTGATTCTTCTGCTTATATTTCAAGTTTTTCCTTTCATTCATGAGAATAAACTTATATTTTGGGTTGTGTGGTTTTTTTTTGTTTTTTTTTATCCCTCCCTCTCTAGTGACTCTTGCGTGGAGTTCCACATCTTAGGTATTGTTATCCCATACATCACTAGCTCATGGACTCTTGCCAACTACATGAAAGAAAACATAATTTATTTAAGAACTTACCTGATAAATTCATTTCTTTCATATTGGCAAGAGTCCATGAGACCCACTCTTTTTATGGTGGTTATGATTTTTTTTGTATAAAGCACAATTATTTCCAAATTCCTTTGCTGATGCTTTTTACTCCTTTCTTTATCACCCCACTACTTGGCTATTCATTAAACTGAATCGTGGGTGTGGTGAGGGGTGTATTTATAGGCATTTTGAGGTTTGGGAAACTTTGCCCCTCCTGGTAGGATTGTATATCCCATACGTCACTAGCTCATGGACTCTTGCCAATATGAAAGAAATTAATTTATCAGGTAAGTTCTTACATAAATTATGTTTTTTCACATGATGTCAATTATAATACATGTGTACATTGGTTAAAAATGTGTGTCTCACTATTTAAACACTAAAAAAATATCCTTATTTGAATGAGCAGCTAGGCACTAGTGAGAGCTGGCTGAACATATCCGCTAAAATCATATAAAGATGCACTGATGTTCAAGTGCAAATCAGACTTTTCACCTTGAAAGCATTAATTATCCAGAGCTTACCTAGGTATGCTTTCCACTGAGGAAAAAAAATTAGTGCCAGATTACAAGTGGAGAGGAATTTAACGCTCCCACTCAATTGCCAACTCCGCTAGAAGCAAGCTTTATGCACCAAGTAGTGTTGATATTACAAGTTCAAAGTAAACATTTTTAGCTTGCTCACTAAATTGATGTACGTACAAATCTAAACTTTCAAAATCGCATGTACTACAATGTATTCCCCTATAGAAGTCAATGGAGCAAAAAAATAAAACCTAATACCCTACTCGTGCGCAAACACGATCGTATATATTCTCAAGTGTGCTAATATTTCACATTCCAATATTCTTCACATAGCAGAATATATTCTATTTATTCATAAATACATATTTATATATATATATATATATATATATATATATATATATACTGTGTAATATATATATATATATATAATGGTATTTTGGTACAATATATATTAATACCTGTACATACATAATTATATATAGGTATAGATAAATACAGACATATATATATATATATATATATATATATATATATATATATATTTATAAATACATAGAACATGTTCTGCTATGTGCAGAACATTGGAATGTGACATATTTACTGTAAATACACAGTATAACACATTTTAAAGGGACAGTAAACCTAAAAAATAATGTTATATAATTCTGCACATAGTATTAGCCTTATCTTTATAAAACGTAATATTCCCTTTGAATTTAAAAAAAAAAACTGTGACTATACAGCTGGCCTGATGCGCTGTGTGAATAAAACAGACCCGCTCAGAAGGGAATATTACGTTTTATAAAGATAAGGCTAATACTATGTGCAGAATTATATAAAATTATTTTTAAGGTTTACTGACACTTTAAATATGAATATTGCATAGATATGCTTTTTCATGTTTTTATCTACTTAACTGCAAGTGTCTCCAATGCACTTATATATATGTCTATATGGGTGTATATGTATTTATGTGTTTATATGTGTATACATGTCAGTAAATACATATTTACACATATAAATACATAAATACATATGTACACACATATAAACAATATATACATACACATCTTCAGACATGTATATGTATGTATGACTATGTTAAAACCCTTTGCAGCCTTTTCTTCTAACATCTGAGACCTCATATCTTTCAACCCTTTAAAACTTTTTTGTGCAGCATTTTTTAAAATAATTTTTATTAGATAGTGTTATTATGAGTTAAACTGTACTTTGCAATGTATTTGTGATGTGTTTTCTGACACTATTCCTATACATATATATTTTTAATTTGCTGCCCAACGATGAGTGACTTACCCCCTGCCCTGTGCTAGGTTCTTTGCCATGCCTTACAGCAACAGAAGGAGGCTCCCATTGGAGCTTATGGAAGTGCACTCTCGTGAGCTAAAAGCTTCCAGGAAATGTGAATGCGAGGTTGTGTTCATATTGCGCCTAACTTGTAATACCAGCGCGCACATTTGCATGCGCTGGTATTACTGAGTGGAACACAAATATTATGCTCGTGAATGTGCTATTTTGAGCTCCTCTCATAATCTAGGCCTAAATATATTGACTGGTTTGAAAAGCCATATTTGTCCTTAATTAAAAATGCAAATATGCAAATGTAATGCTTTCCAGCAACATAAGCACATATTAACATGTAATTTAAACATTCACATTCAAATGTTTACTTTTCTAGCCCTTTAAAGCGACATGAAACCCAGAATGTTACTTTCATTATTGAGAAACACCTAGATTACGAGTTATGCGCGCTATAGGGAAATTAACAAATGCAACAAAAGTTGCACTATCTAAACCTCTTTAGCGCAGCCATTACAAGTGTTGAAATAGTCGGCATGTGCGTGTAATATGGGGCTTTTAAGCTCCATACTGCACAAAATACAAGCACTGTTTTGACTTGCTCGTGCATGCTTTCCCCATAGACATCAATGGGGAGAGCGGGTCAGAAAAAAGCCTAACACCTGCGATCGTGGAATGAAAAGCTCTGTAACGCAGCCCCATTGATGTCTTTGGGGAAAATAAAAGTTAGGTTTAAACCTAACACCATAACATAAACCCCAAGTCTAAACACCCCTAATCTGCTGCTCCGACATTGCCGCCACCTACATAATGTTATTAACCCCTAATCTGCCGCGCCCGATATCGCTGCCACCCAAATAAAGTTAACCCCTAATCTGCCACTCCCGATATCGCCGCCACTATATTAAAGTTATTGCCCCCTATTCCGCAGCAGCTCAACATCGCCGCCACTATATTAAAGTTATTAACCCCTATTCTGCCGCTAATCGACATCGTTGCCACTAAATAAAGGTATTAACCCCTAAACCTCTTGCCTCCCACATCACTACCACTAAATAAACCTGTTGACCCCTAAACCACCAGCCCCCCACATTGCAACAACCTAAATTAAACTATACTAACCCCTAAACCTAACTCTTACAATAAAGAAACCCTAAATGTAACCATAAACCTAAACCTAAACCGTAACACCCCCTAACTTTAACATAATTAACATAGAGCTAAAATAAAGTTACAATTATTAACTAAATAATACTTATTTAAAACTAAATACATACTTACCAGTGAAATAAAACCTAAGCTAGCTACTTTATAACTAATAGTTTTTAATAGGTTTTATTTTTATTTCCCAGGTAAGTTTGTATTTATTTTAAACTAGGTAGACTAGTTAGTAAATAGTTATTAACTATTTACTAACTACCTAGTTAAAATAAATACAAACTTACCTGTGAAATAAAACCTAAGCTGCCTTACACTAAAACCTAACATTACAAAAAAATAAAAAAAACGTACCATTACAAAAAAGTAAAAAAACACTAAAATTACACAAAATAAAAAAAAACTACCATTATAAAAAATAACAAACAAAATTAAAAAAAAAAAAACAATAAAAATTATACCTATTCTAATACCCTTTAAAAATAAAAAAACACCCCAAAATAAAAAAAAACTCATTTATAATAAACTACAAAGGACCCTTAAAAGGGCCTTTTGTAGGGTATTGCCCTAAAGTTATCAGTATAAAAACTCCCACCCCCCCAAACCCACAAAATAAAAATAAAGTAAAACCTAACCTACCTATTGCCCTGAAAAGGGCATTTGTATGGGCATTGCCCTTTAAAGGGCATTTAGCTCTTTTGCTGCCCAAGCCCTAATCTAAAAAAAAAACTACCCCAAAACGAAAAAAATACATTACACAAAATAACAAACAAATTATCAAAAATAATAAAAATTATTCCTATTCTAATACCCATTAAAAAAAAACACCCCAAAATAAAAAAATCTAATCTAGAATAAACTACCAATAGCCCTTAAAAGGGCCTTTTGTAGGGCATTGCCCTAAGTTAAACAGATCTTTTACCTGGATGATTCATCATCCAATAGAATGAGAGCTGCTTAAATCCTATTGGCTGATTTGAACAGCCAATAGGATTTTAGCAGCTCTAATTCCTTTTGGCTGATTAAGTGTATGGCGGTGACCATATGAAGAGGATGCTCCATGCTGGATGTCTTCAGGATGACCTGCTCCGTACCGCCGGGATCAAGATAGAAGATGCCGTCTGGAAGAAGATAGAAGATACCGTCTGGATGAAGATAGAAGATGCCTTCTGGATGAAGACTTCTCGCCACCTGGATGAAGATCGTACAAGCGGGACTTCAAAAACTTTAAGTGGATCATCATTGGTTAGAGTTAAGTTTTTTTTTAAGGGTTTTTTGGGTGGTTTTGTTTTTAGATTAGGGTTTGGGCAGCAAAAGAGCTAAATGCCCTTTTAAGTGAAATGCCCATACAAATGCTTTTTTTCAGGGCAATGGGTACATTAGGTTTTTTTAGAATTAGGTTTTTTTATTTTGCGGGGTTGGTTGGGTAGTGGGTTTTACTGTTGGGGGGGAGGTTGTATTTCTTTTCAGGGAAAAGAGCTGATATCTTTGGGCAATGCCCCACAAAAAGGCCATTTTAAGGGCCATTGGTAGTTTATTGTAGGCTAGGGTTTTTTATTTTGGGTGGGCTTTTTTATTGTTATAGGGCTATAAGATTAGGTGTAATTCTTTTTTATTTTGAATAATTTCGTTTGTTATTTTTCGTAATTTAGTGTTTGTTATTTTTTGTAATTTAGTCTTTTTAGTTTTTTGTAATTAGATAGTTTGTAATTTTTACAGTAGTGTTAGGATTTTTTTAGGTAAAGAAGTTGTAGCTGCGACAGCTACCGATACACTCCACTGAAACAACGTCCCATAGGAATGACGTCATCTGCAGTAGCGGTCACGGAGTCCTCCAGCAGTTTAGATCTCAATCCTGGCAAGGTGCAAGGCTCTGGGGTGCAGGAACCATCCGCCCAAAGTCATATCCACAATAGAAGAGCCGCACACAGTATGAATGCCAAACTTAGCAAATTTATTGCATAAGAAATAAAATTCACAAACACAGAAACAAGGTGTCTGACGCGTTTCCCGCCCTCTAGTGGCGCTTCATCAGAGACATAATGCACATGTACACACTCCATCCTTATATTGTGCAGTACCTGCCCTCACACTTGCCCATACTTCAATTTAAAAAGATAGTGACAACAAGTAAAAACGGAACCCAAGTACATCTCATTAACAGTGCTGCTTTTAAACTAATACTAAATGTTCTAATAGACTAAAATGGCTCATCTGTCTATTAGAACATTTAGCCAATCAGATTGAGCTAGCATTCTATTGGCTGATCGGAACAGCCAATAGAATGCGAGCTCAATCTGATTGGCTGATTGGATCAGCCAATACGATTGAACTTGAATCTGATTGGCTGATTCAATCAGCCAATCAGATTTTTCCTACCTTAATTCCGATTGGCTGATAGAATCCTATCAGCCAATCGGAATTCGAGGGACGCCATCTTGGATGACGTCATTTAAAGAAACCTTCATTCGGACTTAGGACGTCGTTAGAAGAAGATGGATCCGCGTCGGCTGCTTCAAGATGGTCCCGCTCCGCGCCGGATGGAAGATAGAAGATGCCGCTTGGATGAAGATGTTTGCCGGTCCGGATCTCCTCTTCTGGACGGATGAAGACTTCGGACCCTCTTCTTGCCGGATAGGAGGAAGACTTCGGACCCTCTTCTGGACGGACCGGTGATACCCGGCGTGGTGAAGAGAAGGTAGGAAGATCTTCAGGGGCTTAGTGTTAGGTTTTTTAAGGGGGTTTGGGTTAGATTAGGGGTATGTGGGTGGTGGGTTGTAATGTTGTGGGGGGTATTGTATGTTTATTTAAATGCAAAAGAGCTGTTTTCTTTAGGGCATGCCCCGCAAAAGGCCCTTTTAAGGGCTGGTAAGGTAAAAGAGCTGTTAAATTTTTATTTTAGAATAGGGTAGGGCATTTTTTTATTTTGGGGGGATTTGTTATTTTTTTAGGGGGCTTAGAGTAGGTGTAATTAGTTTCAAATTCTTGTAATCTTTTTTTATTTTTTGTAATTTAGTTTAGTTCATTTAATTGTAGATAATTGTAGATAGTTTATTTAATTAATTTATTGATAGTGTAGTGTTAGGTTTAATTGTAACTTAGGTTAGGATTTATTTTACAGGTAAATTTGTAATTATTTTAACTAGGTAGCTATTAAATAGTTCTTAACTATTTAATAGCTATTGTACCTAGTTAAAATAAATACAAAGTTGCCTATAAAATAAATATTATTCCTAAAATAGCTACAATATAATTATTATTTATATTGTAGCTATATTAGGGTTTATTTTACAGGTAAGTATTTAGATTTAAATAGGATTAATTTATTTAATAAGAATTATTTTATTTCGTTAGAATAAATTTATATTAGGCATTAGGGTATTAGGGTTAGAGTATTAGGGTTAGAGTTAGACTTAGCTTTAGGGGTTAATACATTTATTAGAGTAGCGGTGAGGTCCGGTCGGCAGATTAGGGGTTAATAATTGTAGGTAGGTGGCGGCGACGTTGGGGGCGGCAGATTAGGGGTTAATAAATATAATATAGGGGTCGGCGGTGTTAGGGGTAGCAGATTAGGGGTACATAGGGATAACGTAGGTTGCGGCGGTGTACAGAGCGGCAGATTAGGGGTTAAAAATAATATGCAGGGGTCAGCGATAGCGGGGGCGGCAGATTAGGGGTTAATAAGTGGAAGGTTAGGGGTGTTTAGACTCGGGGTACATGTTAGGGTGTTAGGTGCAGACTTAGGAAGTGTTTCCCCATAGGAAACAATGGGGCTGCGTTAGGAGCTGAACGCTGCTTTTTTGCAGGTGTTTTTTTCAGCTCAAACTGCCCCATTGTTTCCTATTGGGGAATCGTGCACGAGCACGTTTTTGAAGCTGGCCGCGTCCGTAAGCACCGCTGGTATTGAGAGTTGCAGTGGCGGTAAATATGCCTCCCTTTTTGGAGCCTAACGCAGCCCTTCTGAGAACTCTAAATACCAGCGTTGTTTAAAAGGTGCGGGGAGAAAAAGCACACGTAGCTAACCCACCCCTTTGGCCGCAGAACTCTAAATCTAGGCGAATGTTTGTACAACCAGCATAAATATTATTGCAGTGGATATGCTTTGTAAATATATCTGTATTCTTTAAAACATATACATCATCCTAAATGTTCACACACAGATTTCTCTCTATGCTTTCATCAGCTAAAACAGTTAATTTTCTCCTACTAATAAATTACAAAGTAAATTTAAATTACAATATATTATTTTATTCCTATAAAAAATATTGCTTTATTTTCCGTATGACACATAATAAAACTCTTGATAATTACAATTATGTTCATAAAATAATGCAAACACAATGATGCATGCACATACCATGGTTTTTGAAACCTATACTCTACAATGGAAAGCTCATGAAGAACAGACCATTTTATTAAAAAAATTACAACATATAAAACATTGCAAGAAGTATGAGACTGATTTGATGAAATTATACCTCACAAACACATTAAAAAAAAAAAACAGTCACTGGTAAGAACATTCCCCTATCACCTAATAGATAAGTATAGTAGTTTTCTGGAATAGTAAAGAATGTATTCATGTTTAGAAGGTTCACATCTTTGCCAGGATTCATTGCAGATAGTGTTTATCACATTTGTCTGTAAGACTACCCAAAGTGACAAGCTGTACTTATTCATACCATTAAATATCAGTTTCACAGAAAGTTTCCATATTTTTCCCTGTTTCATAAATGCTGACTGAAAGGCTGTCAAAATATATATGCAGGTTCCATAATATGCTGAAATCTTTTTCAAATATATCTGTTAACTAGAAAATCCATATCCGTTTCGATGTGCTAGTTGATTTTGAATCATTTACAAGCTATATTAGCATGTTCTTTAGGAATATATGCACATCTCTCCTAACCTCTAAAATAATGACTATTTTATTAACCTTCTACTAAAGCTGTTTTTAGACTTTAGTGCTACTTTAGTGCTACATTTATCAAGCTGCGTATGCAGCTTTGGAACGCCGATAGTTAAGAAGCATGAGACCGCTGCTTCCTAACCTGTACGCCAGCTCTTAGGTGGCATATTAGAATTATCTCAGACACATTTGCCCGGGGTGATTGACAGTCCACACATCCTGGTTGTTAGACAATGATGTGTGCTAAAGGCATATGTGAGTCGGTATATTTCACCTATCCAGAGGGAGGAGCTAATGCTCACATAAAAACATGAGTGAAATAATAGCCCTGAAGAAGCCCCGTCTAGCCAGATGACAAGGGGGTGAAACATTCGTTGGATTGGCTGATCCAGTCATGTGATTGCAGTGATCCTGACAGGCTCATTTGGAGTAAGATGCCGGTGGCTTGAATGGTGGAAAGGATACAGTTCCTTTGCTTTGCTACCTACCTACCTGAATGTGGCAGATACGGCTGAGATTGAGAGGAGGACTGGATTGACACGTGAGTTTTGCTGTAGTACATTGTGACTATCCCTGTGGATTACCACTGTGTTTCCGTTTTCAAGCATTTGATTGCCATTTATGTTCCTGGCTGCAGTGTGTTGAAATAATGGTGCAACTGGTGAATAAATACATCTTACATAAACCCACATGACTTTCTCTCCATTTTCTGCATCTCAATACGCTGCTTGGAGTACACTGCTTTCATACTTAATACACACCTCTGTCGTTGCTTGGTACTTTAAGAAAATTTGGTCTCCACCTATGCAGTAATGCAACACTGTGTATACTAACTCACTAACTTTGCTTTTGAAACCTGTATCCATTTTAAGCCTGCATTACCCTAATGCTTTGTGCTGTCTAGTAAAGTGAAAGTGTGTCTTTGTACTTATTCGTATCTCTTTTTAAGACTATTTACATCCCTGGTTGTTATCTGCCAGGACATACCTCCCTGAAGTTCACTTGGGGGTTCTGTGTGCAGTTGGCCGTAGTAGGTCGGATATTTATTGCCTTTCTTAGCTTGAGCCGACACTCCACCACTACTGTTTTAAGCTACAGCTGTCTGTTATTGTCATATGACCAGTCATTACATGTGTCTTTATTTTATTTATTTATTTGTGTTTAGACTTATTTATGTATGGATTTATTTTGTGTGTTGTCTGAGGCATCTGACATTGCCATCTTTTCATACTTAGAGCAATTTTTTTTAAATCAATAAATATATCATTTTTACTTTTGCATAATAAGCCTGTTGTTTAATTATTTGTATAAAAGAGTGCTGTATTCACAATTCTTTTTAGGTTGATCCTACTTTGATTTACCCTCTCTATTATCTCTTTATTATAAATGACCAAGACTGATTAAAGGACCAGTAAAAATAGTAGATTTGCACAACCAACAAGCTTGAGACAAAAAAAGAAAGGGCGCCTCCTAGTGTAGCCAATTTATGTGAATAGATGATATGTATTTGCAGATTTTATACTCACATGTAGTAAAGGCAAAGATAATGCCTAGGTAGACGGTCTGGAAACTTATCAGTGTCCCAGTTGACTGTGCACCATGATTAGGGCTGCTCCTCTTGAATGGAAAAGGTCTGAAAAAATGTAATGATATACAGAGGGCGACTCCTAGTGCAGATCAGTTTATACAGTTGTTAACCCCAACTTATCCCTTTAGAGAGATACTCACATGTTATGGAGTACACTATAGTGCTAATGAGGCAAGCTGGGTATATTGTGGTGACCCAGCGCACATAACACTCTGGCAAACAGTGGATCAATGTAGCAAATAGAAGATAGGAGACTTCAGAAGTATATCAAAATAAGTTTTTATAAAAATGAATAAAAGAACATAAAAACTTATTTTGATATACTTCTGAAGTCTCCTATCTTCTATTTGCTACATTGATCCACTGTTTGCCAGAGTGTTATGTGCGCTGGGCCACCACAATATACCCAGCTTGCCTCATTAGCACTATAGTGTGCTCCATAACATGTGAGTATCTCTCTAAAGGGATAAGTTGGGGTTAACAACTGTATAAACTGATCTTCACTAGGAGTCGCCCTCTGTATATCATTACATTTTTTCACAACCAACAAGCGCATGATAAAAAGACAATTGAATAGAATTTAGGAGCCGAATTATCAAGCTATGAATGGAGCTTGATGCCCCTGTTTATGCACGAGCCTTCAGGCTCGCCGAAAACAGCAGTTATGAAGCAGTGATCTAAAGACCGCTGCTCCATAACTTTTCCGACTGCTCTGAGGCTGCGGACATCAATTCGCCCGATCCTATACAATCTGGCTGATTGACACCCCCTGCAATCTGAAATACCAGGCAATCCCTCTCTGAACAAGAGAAACGGCGAAACCCCAGAAGTACGTTTCGGCCTATTGTGGTCCTCGTCAGTGAGGTGCAGCCATATCCCTCTAGGCACATTGAGCAACGGGTCCACATCTGGCTTCCTGCATCTCCCTTAGGGAGACTTCCCTCCGGGTCATAATTTGCATAAATAAAAACAGAGACGCACTTAACCTGTGAACGAACAATAGCATAATAGTTTGTTCTATGGCTAGTTATCACCCAAGAAGCAGTCTCTTTTTTCTCAACATGTGTCTATCACAGAGAAGAACTTTCCTGTAGTATATCAGTCTGATTCTGACTAAACAGTGCAGTCCAGTCTCGAAATACCAGGCAATCCCTCTCTGATCAAGAGAAATGGCAAAACCCCCAACCTGGCACATGCTCAGTAGGAACTGGTGACTCAAAAGTGTAAATGTAAAAAGACTGTGCACATTTTGTTAATTAAAAATGAATGTTTAACTTTGACTTGACTGTCCCTTTAATGTGTCTGCACCATTTACCTCATACAGGCTATGTGTGTGTAGTATACTGATACACATTCCTTGTCAATAGCTCAATTTTTTTGTAGAGCTATTTTTCAACAACACCTTCTATTAATGTCTATCTCTATACCTAAAAAACTGGATGTGATATCCATATTTGGGTTTCTTTGATGTTGGTTAGCTATATATTTATGTATGGTACTATAAGCTCATTGTCTTGAAAAAATGGCCTTCACCCTGTCAAAAGAAACTCTGAGGCAGGATTAACAACTACTCTTTCTATGTCTAGTATAGTGGAAGGTCAGATCAAGGATGGGGAGTCTGAATATTTATGGAGATTTTAAGAACTATAAAAAAATGTTTGTGAAACAAGTTAAACTTAAGGCCGAGACATCTAGCCTTGAAAACTATATATAGAATGTTATTCCCAGAGAATTAAGGTTGAGACTCAATCCAGGAATAAACTTGAGGAAGGATGAAGTTTATCAGGTGTGTTCTATTGTCCTAATGAGTAAGATGGTAAAGAGAAGCAAAGAAAGATTGGAGAAAATGTAAATTATCCTAACTTTGCCAAACTGAATAATGGCATTAAGGAACAAATAGCAAGATTAATGGCGGATATTAAAGGGATAGTCAAGTACAAATTAAATTATCGTGATTCATGACATTTTAAACAACTTTCCAGTTTACTTTTATCATCAAATTTACTTTGTTCTTTTGGTATTCTTTGTTGAAAGCTAAACCTAGGTAGGCTCATATGCTAATTTCTAAGCCCTTGAAGGATGCCTCTTATCTGAGGATATTTTGACAGTTTTTCACAGCAAGAGGGTGTTAGTTCATGTGTGCCATATAGATAACATTGTGCTCACGCACGTGGAGTTACCTATGAGTCAGCACTAACTGGCTAAAATGAATGTCTGTCAAAAGAACTAAAATAAGGGGGCAGTCTGCAAACGATTAGATACAAGGTAATAACAGAGGTAAAAAGTATATTAATATAACTGTGTTGGTTATGCAAAACTGGGGTATGGGTAATAAAGGGATTATCTATCTTTTTAAACAATACCAAATATGGATTAGACTGCTCCTTTAAGTCACGGAAAGGGAGGAAACTAGAAAGAAACAATGAAGACTATAGAAAAATCATGTATTCATATCAGTCACTAAGAGGGTCCTATAACTCAGGCACTGATGGCTCTGATATAGAATCAGAGTTTTAGACCTCAAAAAATGGCTCAAAGGAAAGACAGGCCCCCACTCGAGAAGTAGAGAGGGAGGAAGAAATGCAGGGGGAGGCAATATCAACTCTGGAGGGAGACAATATCCCTCCAGGAAGAGGAGACAGAGAGACTTTAGTCAGAGCCAGGAGATGTCCCTATTAAATTAGTACCCGAGAAGACGGGGGCACAAGGGTTTCTAAAATCCCCTGACCAGGATCTGCAGGTAATTAATCTGTCCTCATTAAGGCCCTGATATTAAAAGCATACACAGACTGATGATAAACTGCCTTTCCTGTCTCATCGGTCTCACAGTCCGTTGGTCTGAAGATATTTTTTAAAAATGGTGGCAGACCCACGAAGTGCCAGCAAGTGGCAAGGTGTCTCCCATAGGATAGAATGGAAAGCGCTACATCAGCTAAACATCGCCGACATTGCCACTTGTCGGCACTTTCTGTGAAGGGGGGGGGGCATATTTGAAGTGTTCCAACACAGCACAGACAGTGCGCTCATTGAAAACAAACATGGTTTTTATGTCAGAACACTTCAAATAATGCCTGTGTGACCTAACTCTAACTATACCGACGTTACCTGCCTCCCACTGTAAAGTCTCACCACTGAAAAGGTGGCGAGACACCCTACTCGTAACCTGTACTTCAGAGATTCGAATATATTGCACTACTAGCGATGTATCCCAATGAAGGTACAGGTTACTTCCCCTGGAAGGCCTGGATAACTCCCACAGAACATCTACACCTATGTCATACTCTACTTATACTCCTCCTAGAAGCCTAGCTAACTCTCTAATATCACCTACACCAACGTCACGCCTTAGCTACACTCTTATGAAACACCCATCTAACTCCCTAATACCGCCTAAACCTACATCATGTCTTCCCTATCCTCCCACTGGAAAGCTTGGCTACCTCCCACAGAACAACTACACCTATGTAATTTCTGCAATCTACCTGACTAATAAATTATAAAAAAAAAACTCCCTAGTATTACTATAGGAGCTATGTTGCAACATTTATATACAATTTTAAAATGATATACATTATTATCTATAATGCTTATTATTTTATGTATTGTATCTAATTTAAAATGTAATATTTTTTTTTATTTCTATTTTAAATAGTCTTTTATTGAGGTTTTGCATAATAAAAAATAAAACATTCAGCAAATGCCATAGAATATATGACAACATTTTCATGAAACATAATACAAGAACATGAGTAAGAAGTAGGATGGTTGCGAACATATGAGCTTCTGAAACCTCTAGTTTTGTAAATTGTTTAGTAGCTTTCATGAATGACTATTTAGCTGGTCACTTATGGACCCTTTGATACTGGTAGTGTTGGTGAGGTATAATAGTCATATCAGAGACCCTTATAAGGTATGACAATATAATTGTAACAATGACAATGAGATATGAACGCATATTAGTTTATCCAAGTTTTTCAGCGGATAAACACTGCTTAAGTAAAAGTAGAATTTCTAGGCCAAACATAGAATCACAAGAAAAAGCATGGCTATCTGCATATTGATGATTATAGACTGGGATAAAAACTTATGTCTTGTGAGCGAGCATAGATCACATGAATTTGTACTTCCAAAGTAGGGGGAAGGTCTATAGCGTCTCTTAAAATTGAATTGAATTGGGAGAAAGACATGAGGTTATGCTTCAAGGTATGTGTATACATGTGCTAGGTTAGCGATGGGGATGGCTAAACTCCCATACCTACAAATGTCTCAATTAACAAAAGTAAACTTATTTTGAGCTCCTCTTATATAAAGTTACAACCTTTATGTTGTAGTTAGAGGTTACATATAATGGGGTGCTATGTAAATACAATTTGAGGTATCAAGTTAAGAATAAACTATAGGATAGGTTAAGAAAATCTTTTAGGGGTCCCATCATAGGGCCTAAACGTGTAATCCTCTAACTTGGGAAGGGGATATAAATTTTGAGATAAACATTTTAATTACTCAACATTAGAAGACAACAAAAAAGAAGAAAAATATCATGCACTATCATCTTGCTACCAAAGCTAGATATAGAATATAGCACAACACAAATATGTTAAGTATTTACTGCATGACAGAAGCTAGAGTGATCAGTCTGATTTCTCCATCTGAGGAAATGCATTGAACTTCATTAAAGGGACAGTCTACCATAGAATTGTTATTGTTTTAAAAGATAGAGAATCCCTTTATTACCCATTCCCCAGTTTTGCATAACCAACACAGTTATATTAATATACTTTTTACCTCTGTGATTACCTTGTATCTAGGAACCTTCTTCCAGCCCCCTGATCACATGACTGTGACTGTTTATTATCTATTGTCTTAAATTTAGCATTGTTTTGTGCTAGATCTTAAATAAACCCCTGTGCCTGAACACAGTGTTATCTATATGGCCCACGTGTACTTTCTGTCTCTTTGTGTTGAAAAGAGATTTAAAAAGCATGTGCTAAGAGGCAGCCCTCAAAGGCTTAGAAATTAGCATATGAGCCTACCTATGTTTAGTTTAAACTAAGAATACCAAGAGAAAAAAGCAAATTTGATGATAAAAGTAAATTAGAAAGTTGATTAAAATTAAAAGTCCTATCTGAATAATTAAAGTTTAATTTATACTAGACTGTCCCTTTAATATGAATATTCATATGGTGCATCAGTCCAGAGTAAAGAGGGAGCTCTCCATTTCATTTACTGAGGGCAGTCTTTTGTACTACCCTATGCCGCAAGATAGGAATGTTGAGCTAGATCCAATGCCTACGGACAGTATGGTTCCTCTCGGAAAGAGCGGAAGTGTCAGGCAGCTGTAGTCAACTTTCAAGACAGGAGCGTAGTCATTTTCTAATGGTTGCTTGGTGTTTTCAGTGTGCAGAGTTAAGTCAGCTTCTCCATTATACTCTCTACAGCCCGGGAAGTCTGGACAAGAGACAGATGTAGCATGAGCTTTGTCTTGTTGAGCGTTAGTTACATGTTGAAACTCACATTTAGTCTGAGTCTGGTGTCCACAAGTGATCGGCCGCCTCACCAGGGAACCAAAGGTCAGTTTCTCTGAGTCTGCCTTATAATTAAAGAGAACATTTATAATTAGAAGGTTTCCTGCAGGAACCAGGACTGGTGCTACAATACTGACACTCTACCCGTCTAGTGCAACTATGGGATACTTTGAAGTACGCTGATAGCTTTAAAGGTGCTTCACTCACTTTAGGTATAAAGAAGTCCAGTCAGTATTATTATAACCTACTGCAAGATTTACCCAGCTTCCTTGCAAATCAGGGGCCGTTTAGATGGTGAATAAAGAGAGGCCGCGTCCGTCAAGCTCTGTCAGTCTGATTTGCATCTTCAAAGTAAAATAGCGCATCAATTTTCCGTATTGCCATTTTCTAGCAACACTGTTCAATAGATATTTACAGCTTTTGCGAAGGATGATATTTTATAAATGAGATATTCGGTAGATTAATCTTATATCCAGCAGAGCTCTCTTGTTTTGCGTCTTAGCGTGGCTTCGGCTCGGACACGCCCCCAAAATGTAATTATTTTTGATTGTTCATTTTAATATTTTAAACATAAATATATAATTTAAAATATATATTTGTTTTCAATGATATAATGACAATAAAAAATAGATACATTTTAAATTAGTTACAATACTTAAAATAATATGCATTATACATGACTGCATATAATTTTAACATTGGATTTAAGTTCAATACTAAAATAACCTATTAACTCCTTATCTAAATGAACACTAAAAGTTACTATAACAAAAGCCCTTAGAAGGGCTTTTTGTAGGGCATTGCCCTGAAGTGTCACAGCTATTTTTCAAAAGATTGCCTTTAAAAGGGCATTTGGTAGGGAAGTGCCCACAGCTTTTTTGCTGCCCAAAAAAATCCCTATCCTTGGTGGGGCATTGCCCTAAAGTGAATCTGCTCTTTTAGGAGAAAAAATAAAACTAAAAAATCTAAAAGGAAAAAAAACTCTAATCTTAAAAGTAAAAAACCCACCCAAAAAATCCTAAAGCTAAACCCCAAGGTTTGTACTCACCATGTTGACTCCGGCAGTGCTCCTCTTCTTTCTTTATGCCGGCTGTCTTCCGAGGCAGTCTTCATCTTTATGGCGATGGTCCTCTTCTTCCATCTTCAGTCTTATATCTTCTTCCTTCGTCTTAAATCTTCCATACAATCCTTCTTTTCTTCTTGTCTTCTTTTCTTCTTCAAGAGATCCTCTTCATGCGGTCAGCACTGCACACTGAAGCTTGAATGCAAGGTTCCTCCTTATAAACGCATGCCCTTGCATTTCTATTGGCTGATTTTTAAATTCCTAGTCCAATCAACTAATAGAAAAACTTTCATTCTATTAGTTGGTTGGACTTTTTTTGGGAGAGATATTTTTTTAAGTTTAGGGTTTTATTTAAATTAGGCTTTTTTAGGGGTGTGTGGGTATTTTTTCATTTAAAAAAAGAACTGTGACACTTTAGGGGGCCTTATTTTTAGTATAGACATAACTGTTTTTTTATTTTTGGTAGTGTTTTCTGTAATGTTAGTTTAGTGTTTGTTATTTTTTTTTAACTTTTTTGTTTTAGCTTAGAGGTGTGTGTGGGGGGTTAGGTGTTAGGTAGTTAAAGGGACACTGAACCCAAAAAATTTCTTTCGTGATTCAGATAGAGCATGCAATTTTAAGCAACTTTCTAATTTGCTCCTATTATCAATGTTTCTTCGTTCTCTTGCTATCTTTATATAAAAAAGAAGGCATCTGGGGGGCGGAGCTTGGCCGCACTGAGTAATGGCCGCTGTTTAGAAAAGCTCCCGGGCCCTTATCTACTAGTCGGGCACAATTTAGCAACCATGTGGGGGGCAAAGTCGATCTATCACCAGCAGAAAGAGAGGAGAGAGCAGGGAGAACAATAAGCATCCTTAACAGACTCTGTGGGCATCGGCACACCTATTCTTAGCTCCAGCGTGTCCTGCGGCCCAGATCTAAAGCGCAACTTTGGAGCACAGGTGAGAGCTGCACATCACCGAAGGGCATAGAGACTACCAGCTGCGAGAGAGGCTGAAGCACAGAGCGTCGCAGATCACCGGAGCGGCTGGACCCGCTAACCGAAGCATACCGGACACAAATAACAGGGGAGTGAGGTGAGATTAAGACCGCCATATGCCCAACAATGCTTACAGCAATCTCTTATCTGAGCACACTGAGAGACAAAAGATATAAAGCACAGACCAGATACACACGAAATAGTGTATGATATTTGCACCAGGGGACAACTCACAGAGGGGTTAAAGTAAAATAAAGTACAGAGGAAGTCTAACAAGGCCATAAGTGAGTGGAGTGTAGACCATAAAAAAGCAGCACGGGCCTAACAAACCTTGTGGTGGTACAAAGTAAATCTATCTGACCCACACACGCACTTTTGTTGTCTTTAATAACCAGTACAAAGATATACATGGACTGATACTCTGTTGAAGGCAGGGAACTTTTTCAGCTCGCTTGTTCCACACTATTTCAAGCTAAGCTTCCAAATAATATCTAACACCTAAGGGATTGACGTGGAGCATTAGAATATACCCCTATGACAAGGTGCTCACTCACTGGGTGGACTAGAACTGATCAGTAAACTTAATAGACGAATCTAGCTGACCACAATACCCTGGTTATGCCAGCAAAAAAACAAACCAAGCTAGACACTCCAGCTAAGGCAAAGAAGATAAATCATTATATGAAACCCATTGATAGCACAGTACCTCAGATCTCAAACACGACTGAAATGGCCCTTAAAACCACACAAAATGAGGACATGCAGGCTGATGGAGCCACGTGTGAGATCACCAAAGCTGACTTACTACACTTAGCAACTAAAGACGACATTAAATCAGCAATGTCTGACATGAGAGAAATGTTTGGTGAAATGAAAAAAGACATAAAGAAAGTGGAACGCAAATTATCCACTTTGGAAGAGGGGCATAACATAGAGACTCAGGACATACAGCATTTATCTCAGCTCTCATATGACCAAGAGGAAGTTATTCACAACCTCATGGAAAAAGTAGAAGATCTTGACAACAGAGGGCGCCGTAATAATCTCAGGATAAGAGGGGTCCCCGAAAGCATTCACCCCCCCGCAATTCCAGGATACCTACAAGACCTCTTCAGAACAGTTAAAGGATCAAATACAGTCCCAGATGTCACTATTGAATGAGCTCACAGGGCCTTGAGAGCCAAACCCCCAGCAAAAGCCCCTCCGAGAGACATCATTGTGAAACTCCTCAACTACACAGAAAAAGAGGAGATACTAAGACACTCTCGCCAGAAAAATCAGATCACGCACGCTGGCATAAATATCCAAATTTTCACAGATTTGAGCCCAGCTACATTACAGAAACGAAGGGACCTACAATTTGTGACCACGATACTGAGAGCTCAGAAGATACCCTACAGATGGGGGTTTCCTGTGAGCATTACGGCCACAAAAGGAGATAAATCTGTATCATTACGCAACATGGAAGACATTCCAACATTTTGTGAAACACTGCAAATAAAAATCCCGACACCACCGGATCTACCATTGCCACAAAGACACAGGAGACCATTTCAACCCAGCTCCGGAGGAGGCTTAGGCCCATCCTCCATTACCCCTACAACTTCTCAAGGTGGGCCTACATAGGACTATCTCTGTTTTGACTTTTTGCTGCTTCTCCTGCTTGGACAATCTCTCTACTGGCCCTGGGGGAACACCACAATCTCCTACAGCCAAGGGACAGATGAGTATTTATATAAAGAATGCATACAAGTTGTTGATATTTAATATTGTTATCAAATAGTTATAAGAAACGCAGAAACGTTATGTATGTGCCTGGTGATTATTGATGAGTAAAAACTAACACTTAACCAGAAATATCTAACTAACAACTCTTAGCTCACAACATGATCCTCTCAGGAAACGATTAGACGAAGTATTTGTAACCCCTCCACATGCCAAAACTTCACGCTTTAGCGTGACATACATAACACTATTTTTAAAACACCACTATTGTTGCCCCTAGGGATAGGGGCCCCTTCCCTCTTCCAGCACATCAAGAGTATAAAAGTTCTTTTTCACTGACAAGGCCTGGGCATATCAGATTCTGTTGTGTTAAAATATTTAAGTTGATATTTGTATATAAAATATTGTTGACAATTTTGCTTTCCTCCTCCCCTTCCCATTCCCATCCCACATTAGACTCCTAGGCTGCTCACATAATTCTTTCGGTTGGATAGACACTGCAAGCACTCATTTAGTACTGTTTATGACTACTTCTGCTGGTGAGGCAGGTTAGCCATTGGAAAAAAGAATGCTTCTATGCACTGTTATAAAATTTATTTTGGTAGTATAATTCGGTTACTGTGCCTTGAACAACTAAAGTGATATTGTACGTTTAAAATTAAATTTTTAAAAAGACAGCTTTGGTGGATAATAGAGCTGCCCTAAATACTTAAAAACACTCTCACTGTGCTAAGTGAAAAAACAGCATGTTTTAATTATGATATAGAAGTAGAACTTGTAGTACTTAAAGCAGTAGATTTTAACTACAAACTGGACTCAAGAGCTAACATAGAGAACTATAGCCTCTTGGGCCTATGTTACTCTCAATAGTGTCTAATTTGCTATGTATATATATGTAATTTATGAGCTTTATATTATAAGCAGTATATATTGACACTATCCAGTATTCCTTGGACTTTGAAATCTAAAACTGCTAATATATGTAGGTGCTAAAGATATAGATGCTGACTATGGTGGCAGCTTACAGTTAGTAAATATGTCTATCTTGCTGCTTGTGGTTGTTTATTGCATCAGCAATAGTAGAAAATAGATACTGAAACAGTATTGTGCAGAGATAAGAGATATTGTTTTGAGGCTGTACACTCTATATAATATCACTAGTTATGATATAGTATATCACGATCTTATACTATAGTATTAGTAGCATACCGTAGTATTAGTAGAATATTACCATAGGGAGTGATCTGAAACACTGCAGGATGTGCATTAAATTTTTTTTTTTTTTTTTTTACAGAGACTAGTGTTGTGTGATCACCTCTTGCTACACACTGATATTGCTTATGTTGCCTCTATGTAATGTAAATGCAGGTTACTAAATTGTATGTAGCCCACAGATAAAGAGATGGTCTTTATATCACGGTCATATGTAGATTATATTATTACTACTAAAACACTGTGTAGCCCTATATATTTTAGGGGCTTAAATAGAAAGCTGGTTTATAGCAGCGTTTGTTGTTAACTGTTTAATCCTGTCAGGGGATGACTGACGCCTAAGGCTGTAAACAGTATTTGCTAAATGACACCTTATATCAAACCAAATGCTGAGTTTCTAATGCCTTATCAAAATTGAGTTGTAACAGATATCCTATATATCTTTAAAGCATTACACCACAAAGCATGCCTGCTTAGTACCAAAGCCACCCTATGATTCGAGTGATTATAATTAACATTAGCAACCAAACTTTTAACAAATTCTACTACGTCTATTCTTTGAAAGTTTTTTTACATGCTGTTATTTTTTAAATAGGTAACTACTAGTGAGGCAGGTTTAAAAAAAGAGAGAGGAGACCCCTACTGCAAGCACTCAGATGGTGAGATTTGAGGACTCAAAGCTGACGGTAGGCTCACAGAAACTAACACTTTATAGACATAGCACACTCACTAGGGATGGCTACCTCATCAAAACAACACAAAATAAATATTATATCGGTTAATGTAAAGGGACTCAATGTTCCACAAAAAAGATCCATCATTACACATGATTTAAACAGACTACAGGGGGACATTGTTTTGATTCAAGAGACACACTTCAAGAAAGGGTCCGAACCAAAATGGTATAACCGTTACTACCCCACTGCTTACTTCTCATCCGGACCCACAAAAAAAATGTGGTGTAGGAATAATCATAAGACAAAACATACCGCTAAAAGTTACAAACATAGAGAAAGACACTGAAGGCAGGGTGCTTATTCTGACTGGCACACTACATGGACGCCCAATCACAATCATAAACGTTTATTTCCCAAACAGATCACAATCTGCATTTATGCGCACACTGTCGGGGAAAATCCTGGACAACTTGAAGGGAGTAACATTCATGGGCGGAGACTTAAATGTCCCACTCCACCCAGACATTGACACATCGGGAGGCAAATCAAACATACCCAAAAAATATATCAATCATATAAACAATCAAATAAGTACACTGGCACTATACGAAGTGTGGCGCACCTTTCACCCCTCGGTCAGGGATTACACTTTTTTCTCTAACCCACACGGTGTATATTCTCGAATTGATTATATTTTCACTGACTCAATAGGCCTCACCCTAGTCAGGAACACTTCAATTCACTCCATTTCATGGTCAGACCACGCTCCTGTGACATGTCAGATAGAGTGGCCAGATTCCCCAGTCACCCCGTACATCTGGAGACTAGATGACAGTATCCTAGACCTCCCTTTGATACAGCCAGACATAGAGAAAAATCTACTGGAATACTTCAAGATTAATAACACACCCGATGTGTCACAGGTCAGTGTGTGGGAGGCACATAAATGTGTAATACGAGGACTGTTAATGAAACATAAGGCACATATAATCAGACAGCACAGAACTAGGTACAACACAACCCTAGAGAAACTCAAGCAACTAGAACAGGAACACAAAAAAAAACCAAAATGCTGAAATCACGACTCGCCTCAATCAGACAAGATCAGAGTTTAATGTATATCTTCAACAAGAACAACAGAAAAGGGCTTTACGGTTGCGCCAAAGATACTACGAGCAGGGAGATAAGGCAGGGAAGCTACTGGCTAGAACACTAAAACGCAGGCAGCTGAAAACACATATACACCATATTAAAAATAAGCACAACCAGGTCAAACATGACAGTACATCAATTTCAGAGGTGTTCCGCTCATACTTTGCAAAATTATATAATTTAGGTGAGACAGACACTGGAAACAGTCTACCAATCCAAAAGGAACAAGCGATAGCTAAATACCTAGAAGGAGTTAATCTGCCCAAATTAGACAAAGACCAAACAGAAAAATTAGATTCCCCAATCAATATTAAAGAAATCCTAGACGCAATTAAATCCCTCTCCTCTGGGAAAAGTCCAGGCCCAGACGGCTTCGGAGTAAAATATTATAAAAAATTTGCCCACATACTTGCCCCGAACCTACTACTCCTCTTCGATGCAATCAAGCAAACAGGAGGCTTCCCGGCATCATTGCTAGAAGCTCACATCATTATGATACCTAAGCCAGGTAAAACCCCAGATGCACCAGAAAATTTCCGGCCAATTTCCCTTCTGAATACAGATTTAAAAATATACGCTAAGATACTGGCAAACAGACTGAACCCCCTTCTCACACACCTTATATCATCTGATCAAGTGGGCTTTATACCAGAAAGTGAGGCAAGGGACAACACCATTAAGGTGCTACAGCTTGCAGACTTGGCACGTAACACTGGACAAGACCTAGTTCTCATCTCCACAGACGCCGAAAAAGCCTTCGACAGGGTGGACTGGGACTTTCTCAGGGCCACCTTGCGAGGCATGAATATAGGCAATAGTTTTATTGAGAATGTGTTCTCACTATACGCTGACCCAATGGCGAAGGTCAGGACTAATTCAGTCCTATCTGAGCCTTTCAGTATTAGAAACGGGATGATACAGGGGTGCCCCCTGTCCCCACTCTTGTTCGCTATATCCATTGAGGTGCTAGCATGCAGGATTAGGGCGCAAAAAGAAATAAGAGGTGTCTTTACCAAGGAAAAGGAATATAAGTTGGCAATGTATGCCGATGATATTTTACTTACATTAACCAAGATAGAAAGCTCCCTACCACCCCTCATACAAACATTTGAAGAATACGGCAAAGTATCAAATTTTCATTTAAACCTTTCTAAATCTGAGCTAATCAACATAAACACCCCGACACCTGTCATATCACGCCTCAGACACACTTGCCCCATCAAGATACAACACTCTCAAATAAAATACCTGGGCATTCAAATCACACACCACTTTAATGACCTATTTACAAAAAATTACATTCCCCTATTAAAAGAAGTCACAAATGACCTCTCCAGATGGAAAAATAAGACACTGTCCTGGATAGGTAGGATACATACCATCAAGATGAATATCCTCCCCCGCATCCTATACATATTACAGGCTTTGCCCATTCCATTGCCAAAAGATTACCTAACCCAGCTGCAAGGTAACATAGAAAAATTCATATGGAATGGGATCAAACCCAGAGTGCCTAGGAAAACTCTATATATGTCAAGAGAAAGAGGAGGGTTGGGCTTACCAAACTTAACTCTATACAGAACAGCGATAGTCTTGCAGAAAATAGTGGATTGGAGCCACAACTCAGACACTAGGCAGTGGATAGGCTTAGATAGGGAAATTCTACAGGTTGATAATATTGGAGGAATTGCTTGGTTGCAGACAAAACAAAACTATCCCCTACTGGAGGAAGCGCTCCAAAAATGGGATGCGTTGATTAACACTAGCACACAAATAACATCCAGACCAGCACCGCTGACCCCTCTTGCTGGAAATCCTGACCTACCATTCATGACCAAACTTAGACCGACCTCGGGCTCTCCAACCCAACTAAAAGACTGCACTCTCCACACAGTTTTGAATGGAGGGAAAATATTGCCATTGACTGAGTTGGAGGGGATATTGGGCGACAACCCACAGGCGTGGTTCATACACGCACAACTGTCCCACTACATAAACTCCCACAAATTACAAAAAGACATTGAAAGACAACACACACATTTTGAAACGCTATGCACCTTATATCAACACTATACAAATTGCTAATGAACACTGAAAAAGAGCAGCTACCTTCATACTGTCATAAATGGGCCAGAGAACTAAACACTGAAATTTCGTATGGGGAATGGATGCAGATTTTCCGCAACCACAAAAAAGCTTCTGTCTCAGCCAAAGTACAGGAAATAAACTATAAATATATGTCTAGATGGTACCTTACCCCTGTAAAAATACAAAAAATATACAAGCAGACCAGCAATAGATGCTGGAGGGGCTGCGGGCTACCTGCAGATATGCTCCACGTGTGGTGGAACTGTGAGAAACTGGACTCCTACTGGGAAAACATCATAAGACACATAGGCCTAGATTTAGAGTTCGGCGTTAGCCGTGAAAACCAGCGTTAGAGGCTCCTAACGCTGGTTTTAGGCTACCGCCGGTATTTGGAGTCACTCAAAATAGGGTCTAACGCTCACTTTTCAGCCGCGACTTTTCCATACCGCAGATCCCCTTACGTCAATTGCGTATCCTATCTTTTCAATGGGATCTTCCTAACGCCGATATTTAGAGTCGTTTCTGAAGTGAGCGTTAGAGCTCTAACGACAAAACTCCAGCCGCAGGAAAAAAGCAGGAGTTAAGAGCTTTCTGGGCTAACGCCGGTTCATAAAGCTCTTAACTACTGTACCCTAAAGTACACTAACACCCATAAACTACCTATGCACCCCTAAACCGAGGTCCCCCCACATCGCCGCAACTCGATTAATTTTTTTTAACCCCTAATCTGCCAACCGCCACCTACGTTATACTTATGTACCCCTAATCTGCTGCCCCTAACCCCGCCGACCCCTGTATTATATTTATTAACCCCTAACCTGCCCCCCACAACGTTGCTGCAAGCTACTTACAATAATTAACCCCTAATCTGCCGACCGCAAAGCGCCGCCACCTACGTTATCCTTATGTACCCCTAATCTGCTTCCCCTAACACCGCCGACCCCTATATTATATTTATTAACCCCTAATCTGCCCCCCTCAACGTCGCCGACACCTGCCTACACTTATTAACCCCTAATCTGCCAAGCGGACCTGAGCGCTACTATAATAAAGTTATTAACCCCTAATCCGCCTCACTAACCCTATCATAAATAGTATTAACCCCTAATCTGCCCTCCCTAACATCGCCGACACCTAACTTCAATTATTAACCCCTAATCTGACGACCGGAGATCATCGCTACTATAATAAATGGATTAACCCCTAAAGCTAAGTCTAACCCTAACACTAACACCCCCCTAACTTAAATATAATTTAAATCTAACGAAATTAATTAACTCTTATTAAATAAATTATTCCTATTTAAAGCTAAATACTTACCTGTAAAATACATCCTAATATAGCTACAATATAAATTATAATTATATAGTAGCTATTTTAGGATTAATATTTATTTTACAGGCAACTTGGTAATTATTTTAACCAGGTACAATAGCTATTAAATAGTTAAGAACTATTTAATAGTTACCTAGTTAAAATAATAACAAAATTACCTGTAAAATAAATCCTAACCTAAGTTATAATTAAACCTAACACTACCCTATCAATAAATTAATTAAATAAAATACCTACAATTACCTACAATTAACCTAACACTACACTATCAATAAATAAATTAAATACAATTGCTACAAATAACTACAATTACATAAACTAACTAAAGTACAAAAAATAAAAAAGAACTAAGTTACAAAAAATAAAAAAATATTTACAAACATAAGAAAAATATTACAACAATTTTAAACTAATTACACCTACTCTAAGCCCCCTAATAAAATAACAAAGACCCCCAAAATAAAAAAATGCCCTACCCTATTCTAAATTAATAGAGTTAAAAGCTCTTTTACCTTACCAGCCCTGAACAGGGCCCTTTGCGGGGCATGCCCCAAGAAAATCAGCTCTTTTGCCTGTAAAAAAAAACATACAATACCCCCCCCAACATTACAACCCACCACCCACATACCCCTAATATAACCCAAACCCCCCTTAAATAAACCTAACACTAAGCCCCTGAAGATCTTCCTACCTTGTCTTCACCATCCAGGTATCACCGATCCGTCCTGGCATCCGGTGCTGAAGAGGTCCAGAAGAGGCTCCAAAGTCTTCCTCCTATCCAGCAAGAAGAGGACATCCGGACCGGCAAACATCTTCTCCAAGTGGCATCTTCGATCTTCTTCCATCCGGTGCGGAGCGGGTCCAACTTGAAGCAGCCGACGCGGATCCATCCTCTTCTTCCGGCGTCTCCCGACGAATGACGGTTCCTTTAAGGGACGTCATCCAAGATGGCGTCCCTCGAATTCCGATTGGCTGATAGGATTCTATCAGCCAATCGGAATTAAGGTAGGAATATTCTGATTGGCTGATGGAATCAGCCAATCAGAATCAAGTTCAATCCGATTGGCTGATCCAATCAGCCAATTAGATTGAGCTCGCATTCTATTGGCTGTTCCGATCAGCCAATAGAATGCGAGCTCAATCTGATTGGCTGATTGGATCAGCCAATAGGATTGAACTTGATTCTGATTGGCTGATTCCATCAGCCAATCAGAATATTCCTACCTTAATTCCGATTGGCTGATAGAATCCTATCAGCCAATCGGAATTCGAGGGACGCCATCTTGGATGACGTCCCTTAAAGGAACCGTCATTCGTCGGGAGACGCCGGAAGAAGAGGATGGATCCGCGTCGGCTGCTTCAAGATGGACCCGCTCTGCACCGGATGGAAGAAGATCGAAGATGCCGCTTGGAGAAGATGTTTGCCGGTCCGGATGTCCTCTTCTTGCCGGATAGGAGGAAGATTTTGGAGCCTCTTCTGGACCTCTTCAGCACCGGATGCCAGGACGGATCGGTGATACCTGGATGGTGAAGACAAGGTAGGAAGATCTTCAGGGGCTTAGTGTTAGGTTTATTTAAGGGGGGTTTGGGTTAGATTAGGGGTATGTGGGTGGTGGGTTGTAATGTTGGGGGGGGTATTGTATGTTTTTTTTTTACAGGCAAAAGAGCTGATTTTCTTGGGGCATGCCCCGCAAAGGGCCCTGTTCAGGGCTGGTAAGGTAAAAGAGCTTTTAACTCTATTAATTTAGAATAGGGTAGGGCATTTTTTTATTTTGGGGGTCTTTGTTATTTTATTAGGGGGCTTAGAGTAGGTGTAATTAGTTTAAAATTGTTGTAATATTTTTCTTATGTTTGTAAATATTTTTTTATTTTTTGTAACAGTTCTTTTTTATTTTTTGTACTTTAGTTAGTTTATGTAATTGTAGTTATTTGTAGCAATTGTATTTAATTTATTTATTGATAGTGTAGTGTTAGGTTAATTGTAGGTAATTGTAGGTATTTTATTTAATTAATTTATTGATAGGGTAGTGTTAGGTTTAATTATAACTTAGGTTAGGATTTATTTTACAGGTAATTTTGTTATTATTTTAACTAGGTAACTATTAAATAGTTCTTAACTATTTAATAGCTATTGTACCTGGTTAAAATAATTACCAAGTTGCCTGTAAAATAAATATTAATCCTAAAATAGCTACTATATAATTATAATTTATATTGTAGCTATATTAGGATGTATTTTACATGTAAGTATTTAGCTTTAAATAGGAATAATTTATTTAATAAGAGTTAATTAATTTCGTTAGATTTAAATTATATTTAAGTTAGGGGGTGTTAGTGTTAGGGTTAGACTTAGCTTTAGGGGTTAATCCATTTATTATAGTAGCGATGATCTCCGGTCGTCAGATTAGGGGTTAATAATTGAAGTTAGGTGTCGGCGATGTTAGGGAGGGCAGATTAGGGGTTAATCCTATTTATGATAGGGTTAGTGAGGCGGATTAGGGGTTAATAACTTTATTATAGTAGCGCTCAGGTTCGCTCGGCAGATTAGGGGTTAATTATTGTAAGTAGCTGGCGGCGACGTTGTGGGGGGCAGGTTAGGGGTTAATAAATATAATATAGGGGTCGGCGGTGTTAGGGGCAGCAGATTAGGGGTACATAGGGATAATGTAAATTGCGGCGGTTTACGGAGCGGAAGATTAGGGGTTAATAATATAATGCAGGGGTCAGCGATAGCGGGGGCGGCAGATTAGGGGTTAATAAGTGTAAGGTTAGGGGTGTTTAGACTCGGGGTACATGTTAGAGTGTTAGGTGCAGACGTAGGAAGTGTTTCCCCATAGGAAACAATGGGGCTGCGTTAGGAGCTGAACGCTGCTTTTTTGCAGGTGTTAGGTTTTTTTCAGCTCAAACAGCCCCATTGTTTCCTATGGGAGAATCGTGCACGAGCACGTTTTTGAGGCTGGCCGCGTCCGTAAGCAACTCTGGTATCGAGAGTTGCATTTGCAGTAAAAATGCTCTACGCTCCTTTTTTGGAGCCTAACGCAGCATTTTTTGGGACTCTCGATACCAGAGTTAATTTTATGTTGCGGCCAGAAAAAAGCCCGCGTAGCGTTAACAGCCCATCTACCGCCAAACTCCAAATCTAGGCCATAAACATTACCTTAGATACGAACTTAGCCAAGGATCCTAGATTACTGCTGTTCCATGACCTACCGAACCTTAAAGACGACGTTAAACAGAATCTATTATACATAATGATTAACAGTGCTAAAACCCTAATACCACAAAAATGGAAATCCACCGAAACCCCAACCCTTATATCTTGGAAACAACAAGTAGATAGCTTACTACTCATGGAAAGGTACCACTTTCTTGGGTTAGGCAGGTTGGAAACACATGAGTACATGATGATGCGTTGGAATGCACACAGGGACGACTAGAGCGTGAGGCGACCCTTTTTGCTAGGTCAGAAGGGAATTTTAAAAATACATAAAAAGGAATAGTACCACACACTTACTGGACTACTGACCAAAATCTACCAGACGCACACTATTAAGCTAATAACCCCCCTAGGACCCTTCCCCTCCTCCTACCCCTCTTACTCCATTGCTCACTTTGTGGTATGATACCACATTGATGTATATGACATTTTGAATGAAACAACAAAATCGACTTGTTGCCGATTGGCGAAAAAATAATGTTTGAAGGTATAATCTTTTTCTTTATGATACTCTGAATTTATCTCACTAGCTCCTTACCAACCAAATGCTACGATGGACTCTCTCTTAGCCCAAAAGTGGCTCACGAACTTTCTTTTGGTACTGGTAGAGGTCATTCCTTGTAATTGTCATGGAGCAGAAAAATATCTTAAACTTGTCTTCTTTGATTCATTAGTAGCCACCCATGTTTATGTAAATCACTTGCTTTTGAGAAATTCTATAGGCTCATATTGTAACCAGAGCCAAGTTTGTACTTTGATTATTATTATGACAATAAAGCTCTTTGAAAAAAAAAAAAAAAAAAGACATCTAAGCTTTTTGCTTGGTTCAGGACTCTGTACAGCAGTTTTTGATTGGTTGATTAATTTATCCACCAATCAGCAAGGACAACCTAGGTTGTTCACCAAAAATGGGCCGGCATCTAAACGTACATTCTTGCATTTCAAATAAAGATACCAAGAGAATAAGGAACGTTTGATAATAGGAGTAAATTACAATTTTGCTTAAAATTTCATGCTCTATCTGAAGCCCAAAAGAAAATATTTGGGTTCAGTGTCCCTTTAAGTAGTGTAGGGGTAGTTTGCATTGGGGGGTTGTGGACATATAGGGGTTAATAGGTTAGGGGGTGTTGGCAGTATAGGGGTTAAGTAGTGTAGGGGGTGTGTGCGGTAGGCTATTGGCAGTGTAGGGGTTAATAAGCTAGGAAGTTTTTTGCGGTGGGCTATTGGCGGTTTAGGGGTTAGTTAGTCAGGATTAGTTTGCGGTGGTGGGTTTTGGCAGTTTAGGGGTACATAGGTATAGTTTTTAAGTTGTGTGCTATATATATATATATATAAAAGGGATCCTTTACTTTACATCGCCAATGTCAGTGCCAATGCTGCTTGAAATATTTCACCAGCATTGGCACCCACTGTGATGAATAGTAAAACGCCATTCTGCGATGCTGACTAACAGTGATGTCTGCATTTTTAAATATTTTGCCTGCATTCTCGACATTGCATTAGATCCCATTAGAATATATCACCACCTTGCAGCACTTTTGATCATTGGGGCCCTAGAGAAATAGACCCTTGGTACTCATTTATATATTCTTAGAAGGACGACTGCTGTCAATTCTTCATATTCAACCATTCTCCTACATCTGAATGTGTGCAACAAGTTCTTATGGTCATCACAATTTCAATGTTAGTTTTATTTGTCTACAGTCTAACAGTTAGTGTAGGGGGAATGAATGATTTAATAAACAATCACTTTAAAAAACTGTGTGTTGGATGGTGGACTTGGCATATTTTCTTTAGAAAAAGTCTTCAGGCAATTTACCAAGAATAACGGTTAGTGACATTTTCAAAACTACATATGTCACATCATTTTTTTTAAATCTTTTTATTTATCAGAATTTAAGTAGGATTACAAAGACGAGTAATATAAGACACAATGTTGTGTTGTCAAAAATAAGATACAAGAGAAAATTATTTTGCAGATATCATCTAGGATCAAATAATACCCATGTTTTAATAGTGATAACTGCTTAATGACTTTGATCCATTATGCTTGCATTTTCAATCCACTACATAAATTAACATTAAACTTTTAACAGATTACAGCTGTAAACTTTAATGTATATTTAGTGTGTATGTATGTATGTATATATATATATATATATATATATATATATATATATATATATATATATATATATATATATATATATATATATATGAGCAATATATGTGCCAGCACCACTAGTATAATTAATAAGAGAGTCTAATACACAGAAAATAATAATAGTGTTTCCCTAAGGGGGATACGCTTTCTGTGTAGTGCACGGTAAGGGTTAATTAAATGATATACAGCAAAAGAGAAAAAGAACCCTTATGAGTCCAGCATTAGACTATATCACATACAATTATGCACCTTTACCTAAGTAATGTCAGAGGCCAAATAACACACACACTATAATACGTGAATGATAGATTATATTTATATATATAAAAGCAACATAGCATAATAACATCCCCCATTGAAATAGTGATTATTGTAACAACCCGGGTTGACAGAGAAAGTCTCAAGATCAGTCCGTTATAATCCGGAATAATGAAAATTCAAGCAATATGCCGTGTCTCAGCAAACATCATTGTAATCCAAATTAGATGAAAACGTTAATGCAGGCACCGCACCAATGATAACAATTCACACAGGTATTGAACTTTTCAAATGCCGTATTATAGCTAGTTCACTCAAATATTAGCTACTTGATTCAAACAGCATTATTCAGAGTGTTCAGTTATTCCAGCCAGCATGAAACAACAAGGCTTCCATGTTACCTGTTCCGTTGGTCGTCAAGGTGCAGTGTTTAAATACCTGCTCGTTACACCCAGTGTGGTTATTAGCAAACCGGATCCGGAATGCTATTCCCGGTGTCTTTGCTTCTCTCATCCGCTTTAAACCGAAGGCTCTTTAAGTGCTCAGCACGCCTTCTTCCTCTTAACAGTCAGCGGGATGACTTTACTTCAGGGGGATCTCTGAAGTGCGGAAGAAGTCCGTAGGAAGCACGGGTGAAACGCGCATAACTTGTTTGTGTGAGTGGTGTATCAGCTGAGCACCGCACTTCAGAGATCCCCCTGAAGTAAAGTCATCCCGCTGACTGTTAAGAGGAAGAAGGCGTGCTGAGCACTTAAAGAGCCTTCGGTTTAAAGCGGATGAGAGAAGCAAAGACACCGGGAATAGCATTCCGGATCCGGTTTGCTAATAACCACACTGGGTGTAACGAGCAGGTATTTAAACACTGCACCATGACGACCAACGGAACAGGTAACATGGAAGCCTTGTTGTTTCATGCTGGCTGGAGTTACTGAACACTCTGAGTAGCTAATATTTGAGTGAACTAGCTATAATACGGCATTTGAAAAGTTCAATACCTGTGTGAATTGTTATCATTGGTGCGGTGCCTGCATTAATTTGGATTACAATGATGTTTGCTGAGACACGGCATATTGCTTGAATTTTCATTATTCCGGATTATAACGGACTGATCTTGAGACTTTCTCTGTCAACCCGGGTTGTTACAATAATCACTATTACAATGGGGGATGTTATTATGCTATGTTGCTTTTATATATATAAATATAATCTATCATTCACGTAATATAGTGTGTGTGTTATTTGGCCTCTGACATTACTTAGGTAAAGGTGCATAATTGTATGTGATATAGTCTAATGCTGGACTCGTAAGGGTTCTTTTTCTCTTTTGCTGTATATATATATATTATAAAACACAGAAATGGACTGCACTCTCAGAGTGGACAAGGATACCCATACTAAATAAGGGCAAGATTTATCAAAGTGAGAATAAGAAAATTCTCACATTTGTCGTCAAAAAAACCTCACAAATTATATCACCATATTTATGAAAGGTTATGCGCCAATAAAGTCTCAACTTTTCATATGTGCGAACAAATTGACTCATAACATTCGCAAGTCTTAAGTATATGCGAATAAATTGTCTGGAAATGCCTAATTCTTGTATTATTCTCTATTGGCATTTTAAAATGCCTGTATATATTCGCAGTTCTCATATATTTATGAAAAGTGGTGCATGTAATATTCACTGCTTTTAATCTCGCCAATTTGTAGGTTGCGAGGAGTGAAAAATAAAGAGCAATATTGTTGTTTGTCTGGAGGGAAAATGGAAATATTTCTTTTACTTGCTTTATCTAGGGTTAGAAATTGCCCACAACAAGGCGCAGATCCTGAATAATAATAAATATATTATAAAAAAGTAAAATAATTTAAGTGCAATTGAAATAAGTGTATTAAAAAGAACGAAGATGAGCTCCAAAAAACGGGCAACCTTCCTTAATGAAAGAGAGCCAAAGAAGGGGCAAAATAAAACTAACTTTAATATATAAGAAATAGCATTCTTTTAAACAATCACTTGATTAAAACAATAAACCATTTATTGGTGTCTAAAATTAAGATTGATAAATAAAGTGAAAATGACATTTTCGCAAGAAAACTAGGATCAGCCATTCGCTTGACATCGCAAAAAAGTTTTGCCCCAAAAATGTCTCTAGAATTTTGATAAATACTGGCGACATTTTTGAATTCACACATTGCGAACTATTGCGAAAATAATCGCGACTTTTTCGGCGCATTTTTTCGGGGCTTGATAAATTTTGCCCTAAGGCACTGTAAAACCCACAACCATTAATACTTACAGACAGCTGTACAGTTTCTACCAACTCTGGTAGGTAAAGGGACACTCTACTTTAAATTGTTTATTGTTTAAAAAGATAGATAATCCCTTCATTTCCCATTCCCTAGTTTTGCATAACCAATACTGTTATATTAATAACACTTGTAACCTCTATGATTACCTTGTATCTAAGGCTCTGCAGACTTCACTTTTGTCTCAGTTGCATTTGGCCCAAACGGTTTACGCCCAGGTCCATGTCAAAGTTTCTCCCCTTCTGGAACCCTAACCAGCAGCCACACAATGCATGCTTTCAGACAAACAAACTGGGAACCAACCAGGGTGTCACATGCCTTTTTAATTTCCCTAAACAAATAAAAAACACAGAAATGGACTGCATTCTCAGACTGGAGTACACATCTTAAGTCACTGTAAAATCCACAGCCCTGAATACTTGAAGACAGCTGTACAGTTTCCCACAACTCAGGCAGTTAACCGCTGACCAGCCTGGGTGACCAGCCCATAGGGGAAATTACAAAACAAAATTATTAGGACAACACACAGAAAACCTGGTATATTTTAATTTATATTTATTTATTTATTTAGCCTCAATTAGTGTAACCACAACCGGTGGTCAAGTTCTAATCAGAGAGATGCAGAGTCTTAGGAGGTTGCATAGACTTTTACAAGCATATTAAAAAAAAAGTATACATTTATGCATACAGCTTTAATTTTTGGACAGTCAAGTCCAAACAAAACTTTCATGATATAAATAGGGCATGCAATTTTAAACAACTTTCCAATTTACTTGTATCACCATTTTTGCTTTGTTCTCTTGGTATTCTTAGTTGAAAGCTAAACCTAGGAGGTTCATATGCTAATTTCTTAGACCTTGAATGCCACCTCTAGCCCTGAATACTTTAAGACAGTTGTACAGTTGTCTAAATGCAGTTTGACAGTTTTTCACCACTAGAGGGCGTTAGTTCATATGTTTCATATAGATAACATTGAGCTCATGCACGTGAATTTACCGAGGAGGGAGCACTGTTTGACTAAAACGCAAGTCTGTCAAAAGAACTGAAATAAGGGGGCAATCTGCAGAGGCTTAGATAAAAGGTAATTACAGAGGTAAAACATGTATTATTATAACTGTGTTGGTTGTGCAAAACTGGGGAATGGGTAATTAAGGGATTATCTATCTTTTAAAACAACAACAATTCTGTTGTTGACTGTCCCTTTAAGTGCTAAGCATAAAAATCTGCTCAAGTAGCAATTTTCATTTAGTTATTGGGAATTAATATTGGAGGTTAATGCCATTTTAAGATGTTAAAGGGACATTCAAGTGAAACATTTTTAAAAAGCTCTATTTTTCTTCTTTTATTATTTTTTTAAAGCTTTAAATTGACTTATAATCAAAGTTCTGCTGACATCATTATTCTGCTCCAGATGAGGATATAACCAGTGATTGGAATAAGCACATGTACAGTATATCTGATTACTAGTGCATCAGATATATTCACCAGATGTATCCTCATCTTGACTATCAGCTAGATTTAGAGTTTGGCGGTAGCCGTCAAAACCAGCGTTAGAGGCTCCTAACGCTGGTTTTGGGCTACCGCTGGTATTTAGAGTCAGTCAGGAAAGGGTCTAACGCTCATTTTCCAGCCGTGACTTTTCCATACCGCAGATCCCCCTACGCCATTTGCGTATCCTATCTTTTCAATGGGATCTTTCTAACGCCGGTATTTAGAGTCTTGGCTGAAGTGAGCGTTAGAAATCTAACAACAAAACTCCAGCCGCAGAAAAAAGTCAGGAGTTAAGAGCTTTCTGGGCTAACGCCGGTTTATAAAGCTGTTAACTACTGTGCTCTAAAGTACACTAACACCCATAAACTACCTATGTACCCCTAAACCGAGGCCCCCCCTCATCGCCGCCACTCTATTAAAAAATTTTAGCCCCTAATCTGCCGCTCCGTACACCGCCGCCACCTACGTTATCCCTATGTACCTCTAATCTGCTGCCCCTAACACCGCCGATCCCTATATTATATTTATTAACCCCTAATCTGCCGCCCCCAACGTCGCCGCCACCTACCTACACTTATTAACCCCTAATCTGCCGACCGGACCACACCGCTACTATAATAAACCCCTAATCCACCTCAATAACCCTATAATTAATAGTATTAACCTCTAATCTGCCCTCCCTAACATCGCCGACACCTAACTTCAAGCATTAACCCCTAATCTGCCGACCGGAGCTCACCGCTACTCTAATACATTTTTTAACCCCTAAAGCTAATTCTAACCCTAACCCTAACCCTAACACCCCCCTAAGTTAAATATAATTTTTATCTAACGAAATAAATTAACTCTTATTAAATAAATTATTCCTATTTAAAGCTAAAGACTTACCTGTAAAATAAACCCTAATATAGCTACAATATAAATAATAATTATATTGTAGCCATTTTAGGATTAATATTTATTTTACAGGCAACTTTGTATTTATTTTAACCAGGTACAATAGCTATTAAATAGTTAATAACTATTTAATAGCTACCTAGTTAAAATAATTACAAAATGACCTGTAAAATAAATCCGAACCTAAGTTACAATTAAACCTAACACTACACTATCAATAAATTAATTAAATAAAATACCTACAATTATCTACAATTAAACCTAATACTACAATATCAATAAATTAATTAAATACAATACCTACAAATAAATACAATTAAATAAACTAACTAAAGTACAAAAATAAAAAAGAACTAAGTTACAAAAAATTAAAAAATATTTACAAACATTAGAAAAATATTACAACAATTTTAAACTATTTACACCTACTCTAAGCCCCCTAATAAAATAACAAAGACCCCCAAAATAAAAAAATGCCCTACCCTATTCTAAAATTAAAATAGAAAAGCTCTTTTACCTTACCAGCCCTGAAAAGGGCTCTTTGCGGGGCATGCCCCAAAGAATTCAGCTCTTTTGCCTGTAAAAAAAAAAATACAATACCCCCCCAACATTACAACCCACCACCCACATACCCCTAATCTAACCCAAACCCCCCTTAAATAAACCTAACACTAAGCCCTGAAGATCTCCCTACCTACCACGCCGGGTTCACCGATCGATCCAGAAGAGCTCCTCCGATGTCTTGATCCAAGCCCAAGCGGGGGGCTGAAGATGTCCATGATCCGACTGAAGTCTTCATCCAAGCGGGAGCTGAAGAGGTCCATGATCGGGCTGAAGTCTTCATCCAAGCGGGAGCTGAAGAGGTCCATGATCGGGCTGAAGTCTTCTATCAAGCGGCATCTTCAATCTTCTTTCTTCCGGATCCATGGTCATCCCACCGATGCGGAACATCCATCTTCACCGACGACTTCCCGACGAATGACGGTTCCTTTAAGGGACGTCATCCAAGATGGCGTCCCTCGAATTCCGATTGGCTTACAGGATTCTATCAGCCAATCAGAATTAAGGTAAGAAAATTCTTATTGGCTGATGGAATCAGCCAATCAGAATCAAGTTCAATCCGATTGGCTGATCCGATCAGCCAATCAGATTGAGCTTGCATTCTATTGGCTGATTGGAACAGAATTTTCCTACCTTAATTCCGATTGGCTTATAGAATCCTATCAGCCAATCGGAATTCGAGGGACGCCATCTTGGATGACATCCCTTAAAGGAACCGTCATTCGTCGGGAAGTCGTCGGTGAAGATGGATGTTCCGCGACGGCGGGATGAACTACATGGATCCGGAAGAAAGAAGATTGAAGATGCCGCTTGATAGAAGACTTCAGTCGGATCATGGACCTCTTCAGCTCCCGCTTGGATGAAGACTTCAGCTGGATCATGGACATCTTCAGCCCCCCGCTTGGGCTTGGATCAAGACATCGGAGGCTCTTCTGGATCGATCGGTGAACCCGGTGTGATGAAGATAAGGTAGGAAGATCTTCAGGGGCTTAGTGTTAGGTTTATTTAAGGGGGGTTTGGGTTAGATTAGGGGTATGTGGGTGGTGGGTTGTAATGTTGGGGGGGGGTATTGTATGTTTTTTTTTACAGGCAAAAGAGCTGAATTCTTTGGGGCATGCCCCGCAAAGGGCCCTTTTCAGGGCTGGTAAGGTAAAAGAGCTTTTCTATTTTAATTTTAGAATAGGGTAGGGCATTTTTTTATTTTAGGGGCTTAGAGTAGGTGTAATTAGTTTAAAATTGTTGTAATATTTTTATAATGTTTGTAAATATTTTTTAATTTTTTGTAACTTAGTTCTTTTTTATTTTTTGTACTTTAGTTAGTTTATTTCATTGTATTTATTTGTAGGTATTGTATTTAATTAATTTATTGATAGTTTAGTGTTAGGTTTAATTGTAGATAATTGTAGGTATTTTATTTAATTTATTTATTGATAGTGTAGTGTTAGGTTTAATTGTAACTTAGGTTAGGATTTATTTTACAGGTAATTTTGTAATTATTTTAACTAGGTAACTATTAAATAGTTATTAACTATTTAATAGCTATTGTACCTGGTTAAAATAAATACAAAGTTGCCTGTAAAATAAATATTAATCCTTAAATAGCTACAATATAATTGTAATTTATATTGTAGCTATATTAGGGTTTATTTTACAGGTAAGTATTTAGCTTTAAATAGGAATAATTTATTTAATAAGAGTTAATTTATTTCGTTAGATTTAAATTATATTTAACTTAGGGGGGTGTTAGTGTTAGGGTTAGACTTAGCTTTAGGGGTTAATACATTTATTAGAGTAGCGGTGAGATCCGGTCGGCAGATTAGGGTTTAATTATTGTAGGTAGGTGGAGGCGACGTTGGGGGTGGCAGATTAGGTGTTAATAAATATAATATAGGGGTCGGCGGTGTTAGGGGCAGCAGATTAGGGGTACATAGGTATAATGTAGGTTGCGGCGGTGTACGGAGCGGCAGATTAGGGGTTAATAATAATATGCAGGGGTCAGCGATAGCGGGGGCGGCAGATTAGGTGTTAATAATAAAATACAGGGGTCAGCGATAGCGGGGGCGGCAGATTAGGGGTTAATAATAAAATACAGGGGTCAGTGATAGCGGGGGCGGCAGATTAGGGGTTAATAAGTGTAAGGCTAGGGGTGTTTAGACTCGGGTACATGTTAGGGTGTTAGGTGCAGACATAGGAAGTGTTTCCCCATAGGAAACAATGGGGCTGCGTTAGGAGCTTAACGCTGCTTTTTTGCAGGTGTTAGGTTTTTTTCAGCTCAAACAGCCCCATTGTTTTCTATGGGGGAATCGTGCAAGAGCAAATTTTTGAAGCTGGCCGCGTCCGTAAGCAACGCTGGTATTTAGAGTTGCAGTTGCGGTAAATATGCTCTACGCTCCCTTTTTTGGAGCCTAACGCAGCCCTTCTGTGAACTCTAAATACCAGCGGTATTTAAAAGGTGTGGGAGAAAAGAAGCACGCGTAGCTAACGCACCCCTTTGGCCGCAGAACTCTAAATCTAGCCGTATGTATGCAGGAGTTAAAATGATAGCACAAAAAAGGAATTTGTTAAAAGTAAAATAAATAAAGCTTTGAGTAGAGAATGCATTTTTTTATTTTTAAAATAACATGGCGATTTTAAATGCTTCTACTTTTTGCTACATGTTTGATAATGCAGTTTGTAAACAATGTGCTACATTTTCCCTAATAAACAAGACCTTGATCACAATCTTTCCAATATTGTTATTGAGGTTCCTGTTTCAGCCAATATAAGCAGTGTGTTTTTCAAGTGATCACAATCCCAAAGTCAAACACACTAAAAGGCCTCAGCCACTAACTGAAAACCTCCTGACACTGTGTTTTTAATTGAAAACTTATCGGGGTTGAAAGAGGAAATCTAAACTGAAACTGACAATTAGAATGGCTGCTTCACAAATTAACATTAGAGGTGTTTTTAATAAATCCCTTTGTACAGTGACTAAGGAAAAAATTACCTTTTAGTAATCCCAACCCATCCTGATAACTGGTTAACAATCTGAAGGTCATTTGTATATATGCATAATGGGTATATGAGGCATGTTTGCTTAATAATTATATTACACTTTTAGAATTTGAAATGTGTTTTTCTTCCATTATTTGATGAGATTCTACAGCGTCATAACGTGTGGGATAGAATTCCTTCCAGTAGGTGGAGGCAAGAACCCCAACACAAGCTTTTAACCTCACTGTCATGTTCCAGTGTATATGTGCTCAGGACACAGACCCTCATGGCAGTGGTAGGGAATTGGAGACACAGTCCCTTGACCCGGGAAAGAGTATCCTGGACATTGATAGATGATATTCTGTGATTCATAGTTGCAAGAAGTTATTGTAGAATTCATGGAGAGCAAAACATATGTATACAATATATTCTGGCTACAATGGAAACATAAATTGATACTGTGACTTATAGTTAATAGGAGTAGCTGCAGGATTCATGAGTGAAAAATATAGCAATGTAAGATGTTTAGGCTTCAGAGTAAACTGGTAGAAGATTGTGATTCATAGATGCAAAGAGTTGCTGCAGGTTCACAGTACATAATATTATTTAGAGCTGTATGCCAGAGTAATAAGCAGAGCAGCACAGGTGATAGACAAATTGCAAGTTTAAGGCATTAAATACTAATTGTGCATATATTGAAGAATCACAGGAAAGCTGTTTAACTAAACACACAGATGCAGAGTTTTGAATATTTTAATATATTTGCAGGAGGATATTTAAGCTATGACAACTTGTAGCAGTGAATAGTTATAAAGTTCTGAGTATGATGCTGTTGTAGCAATTAGAGAGTGATTATAACCAAATGCATACTTGTAATTTAGAATAAGTTCAGAGTTTGTTAAGTTGCAGTGTCCAGGAAACAAAATGGGAATTATATGGATACTAGTGATTAGATTATTTTAAGCTTAGCTAAAAGGAAAGGCTGTAGTGTGAATATGCTGGTAAAATCCATACTGGATCAGTCACAGACCTCTGTTGTTCTGGAACAAAACTTCAAAGCTAATGCAATGCACATTAGGCCTGAGATAATTTAAAGTTGAATGCAGATATACTCCCCAAACAGTATGATTGTCAGTAGCAGGGAAGGCTGTCTTAAAGGGACAGTGATATCAGGCAGGCATATGTTACACTCACCCACCTCCCCACCCCACTGAGTTAAATTTTTGCCTCCCAGGTGGAAAGTGAAGACAGAGGTAATCCTGAAGATCCATTTTTGGATTAATTTGAATTTATATACTAGCTCAGACCTCCATATTTACAGAAGAAGGGGCATAGGAGTACTAGGTTATATGTACAGTAATTCCCTGTTTGGGTTTTCAGCCATAACTACCTGCAGGTGTCACAAGGGCATGTCCTTTAGCCTCCTCCTGTCCTTAAGGTACTTTCCTGTCAGATCCACTACTGTTACCTGTACAGCACAAGATGGGCTCTCTACTGGATACAGGTGCATTTGCTTTCCTGGTAAGCTCAGTGGAGGGGTGCTTCTCTCTCACGTAAGTGATTACCGCATACGATATTTCCCTGATATTTCTTCTCTGTAGCAGCAACTTATTATTTCTAACTCTATAGATCCTGCTTTTCTTTCCTAACTCCTTCTTTTCTCTCTGATCTGCTATACGTTAAATTGAGAAGGGTGGGGAGGTGAGTAAGGTTAAAAGCTCTTGTGTTGGGGTTCATTGCCTTCACCTAGTGGTGGGAATTATATCATGCATGTTATGACGCTGTGGACTCTCATCATCTTGAAAGAAAGTAATTTATCAGGTAAGCATACATTTTGTTTTTATTTTTTCAATAATTGATTGAGAAAACACTCGCCTAGATTTAGAGTTCTGCGTTAGCCGTCAAAACCAGCGTTAGGCACTCCTAACGCTGGTTTTGGCCACCCGCTGGTATTTAGAGTCAGTCATGAAAGGGTCTAACGCTCACTTTCCAGCCTCGACTTTTCCATACCGCAGATCCCCTTACGTCAATTGCGTATCCTATCTTTTCAATGGGATCTTTCTAATGCTGGTATTTAGAGTCTTGGCTGAAGTGAGCATCAGAAATCTAATGACAAGACTCCAGCTGCAGAGAAAAGCCAGGAGTTAGGAGCTTTCTGGGCTAACGCCGGTTCATAAAGCTCTTAACTACTGTGCTCTAAAGTACACTAACACCCATAAACTACCTATGTACCCCTTAACCGAGTCCCCCCCCACATCGCTGCCACTCTAATACATTTTTTAACCCCTAATCTGCCAACCGCACACCGCCACAACCTACATTATCCCTATGTAACCCTAATCTGCTCCCCCTAACACGGCCGACCCCTATATTATATTTATTAACCCCTAATCTGCCGCCCCCAATGTCGCCGCCACCTACCTACAATTATTAACCCCTAATCTGCCGACCGGACCTCACCGCTACTATAATAAAGTTATTAACCCCTAATCCGCCTCACTCCCGCCTCAATAACCCTATAATAAATAGTATTAACCCCTAATCTGCCCTCCCTAACATCACCGACACCTAACTTCAAGTATTAACCCCTAATCTGCTGACCGGACCTCACCGCTACTCTAATAAATTTATTAACCCCTAAAGCTAAGTCTAACCCTAACACTAACAGCCCCTTAAGTTAAATATAATTTTTATCTAACAAAATAAATTAACTCTTATTAAATAAATTATTCCTATTTAAAGCTAAATACTTACCTGTAAAATAAACCCTAATATAGCTACAATATAAATTACAATTATATTGTAGCTATTTTAGGATTCATATTTATTTTACAGGCAACTTTCAATTTATTTTAACCAGGTACAATAGCTATTAAATAGTTAATAACTATTTAATAGCTACCTAGTTAAAATAATTACAAAATTACCTGTAAAATAAATCCTAACCTAAGTTACAATTAAACCTAACACTACACTATCAATAAATTAATTAAATAAAATACCTACAATTACAGGTATACCTCACTTTACAGCGCTTCACTTTACAGCGATTCGCTAATACAGCGCTTTGTGGAGCTGAAGTTCAACCTCCAAGGATTTTGAAATAGTGCTGTAATCATCATGAGATTGCGAGACAAGGGACTGGCACCATTTTGTTATGCACAGTTCACTCTGTTTACAGCATTTCAGTGCAAACTGTGTCTTAGTGTTATAGACTGGCAAATTTTACTACAGTCATTGTCACTATTTTACAGGTACAGTATTTATTGAATACTGTACTGTGCTAGTATTAAACTAAACTTAGTGCTATTGCACACTTAATATATATAAGTTCAAACATGTTTTCAAGTTTTTAAATACACTGGCAAGTGAAAAGAAAGCTAAAACCGCATTGTTTCACTTTAAGGCGGTTTTCACTTTACAGCGGGGCTCCGGTCCCTAACCCGCTGTATGAGCGGGGTATACCTGTATCTACAATTAAACCTAACACTACACTATCAATAAATTAATTACATAAAATACCATCTTCAATCTTCTTTCTTCCGGATCCATCTTCATCCCACCAACGCGGAACATCCATCCTGTTTGACGACTTCCCGACGAATGACGGTTCCTTTAAATGACGTCATCCAAGATGGCGTCCCTCGAATTCCGATTGGCTGATAGGATTCTATAAGCTAATGGGAATTAAGGTAGGAAAATTCTGATTGGCTGATGGAATCAGCCAATCAGATTCAAGTTCAATCCGATTGGCTGATCCAATCAGCCAATCAGATTGAGCTCGCATTCTATTGGCTGATCGGAACAGCCAATAGAATGCAAGCTCAATCTGATTGGCTGATTCCAACAGCCAATCAGAATTTTCCTACCTTAATCAGCCAATCGGAATTCAAGGGACGCCATCTTGGATGACGTCATTTAAAGGAACCATCATTCGTCGGGAAGTCGTCGGCCAGGATAGATGTTCCACGTCGATGAAGATGGATCCAGAAGAAAGAAGATTGAAGATGCCGCTTGATTGAAGACTTCAGCCAGATGATGGATCTCTTCAGCCCGATGATGGACCTCTTCTGCCCCCGCTTGGGATTGGATGAAGATTTCGGAGCCTCTTCTGGACGGATCGGTAATATCCGGCGTGGTGAAGATAAGGTAGGGAGATCTTCAGGGGCTTAGTGTTAGGTTTATTTAAGGGGGGTTGGGTTAGATTAGGGGTATGTGGGTGGTGGGTTGTAATGTTGGGGGGGGGGTATTGTATGTTTTTTTTTACAGGCAAAAGAGCAGAATTCTTTGGGGCATGCCCCACAAAAGGCCGTTTTAAGGGCTGGTAAGGTAAAAGAGCTTTTCTATTTTTATTTTAGAATAGGGTAGGGCATTTTTTTTATTTTGGGGGGCTTTGTGTTTTTTTAATTAGGGGGCTTAGAGTAGGTATAATTATCTTAAAATTGTTGTAATATTTTTATAATGTTTGTAAATTATTTTTTTATTTTTTGTAACTTAGTTCTTTTTTATTTTTTGTACTTTAGTTAGTTTATTTCATTGTATTTATTTGTAGGTATTTTATGTAATTAATTTATTGATAGTGTAGTGTTAGGTTTAATTGTAACTTAGGTTAGGATTTATTTTACAGGTAATTTTGTAATTATTTTAATTAGGTAGCTATTAAATAGTTATTAACTATTTAATAGCTATTGTACCTGGTTAAAATAAATACAAAGTTACCTGTAAAATAAATATTAATCCTAAAATAGCTACAATATAATTATAATTTATATTGTAGCTATATTAGGGTTTATTTTACAAGTAAGTATTTAGCTTTAAATAGGAATAATTTATTTAATAAGAAATAATTTATTTCGTTAGATAAAAATTATATTTAACTTAGGGGTGTGTTAGTGTTAGGGTTTAATAAATTTATTAGAGTAGCGGTGAGGTCCGGTCGGTAGATTAGGGGTTAATACTTGAAGTTAGGTGCCGGTGATGTTAGGGAGGGCTGATTAGGGGTTAATAACTTTATTATAGTAGCGGTGAGGTCCGGTCGGCAGATTAGGGGTTAATAATTGTAGGTAGGTGGCGACGACGTTGGGGCGGCAGATTAGGGGTTAATAAATATAATATAGGGGTCGGCAGTGTTAGGGGCAGCAGATTAGGGGTACATAGGGATAATGTAGGTTGCGGCGGTGTACGGAGCGGCAGATTAGGGGTTAATAATAATATGCAGGGGTCAGCGATAGCGGGGGTGGCAGATTAGGGGTTAATAAGTGTAAGGTTAGGGGTGTTTAGACTCGGGGTACATGTTAGGGTGTTAGGTGCAGACATAGGAAGTGTTTCCCCATAGGAAACAATGGGGCTGCGTTAGGAGCTGAACGCTGCTTTTTTGCAGGTGTTAGGTTTTTTTCAAGCTCAAACGGTCCCATTGTTTCCTATGGGGGAATCATGCACGAGCACGTTTTTGAAGCTGGCCGCGTCCGTAAGCACCGCTGGTATTTAGAGTTGCAGTGGCGGTAAATTATGCTCTACGCTCCCTTTTTGGAGCCTAACGCAGCCCTTCTGTGAACTCTAAATACCAGCGGTATTTAAAAGGTGCGGCGGGGGGAAAAACACGCGTAGCTAACGCACCCCTTTGGCCGCAGAACTCTAAATCTAGCGGACTGTTTTTCGATTTGGTGACATATTCAACTGAAATCAAGAATCCCCGCAGAAAAATATTTTCCATATAAAGAAAGTGTCTGTAACTTATTTCACCATCTATAATGGGATTTTAACAGTTATCATACTGTAAATCATGAAACCACTAAATTACAAGGTTTAGCCAAAAGTTACAAGCCTCACTGAACAGATTGAGATTTTTCTTTGTATAATTTATATTAGACATGTGCAACTCGTTTCGGGTAAATTCTGTTTTCTGACAAATTTGGGCGAATTCGGATGAATATGAATTTCCGAATCGGCACCAAAATGAAAATTCAGAAAAAGAATAATTCAGTTTCCGAATTATTGTATCCATTCTTTATTCATATTCTGAATTTTTCATTATTCATCAAAACCACCGCCCCCACCCATGTAGCCAACACTAACTAAAACACTAAATAAAGCTATTAACCCCTAAACTGCCGTCCCCACACAAACTAAACCGGCCATTTGCCGACACTAACTAAACCTTTTAACCCCATAACCGCCGCCCCACCCACATCGCAAACACTAAATAAAGCTATTAACCTTTAAACTGCCGTTCCCCGACATTGCCGACACTAACTAAACATATTAACCTCTAAACAGCCATTCCCCGACATCACCAACACTAATTAAACCTATTAAACCCTAAACCACTGCCCCCTTCACGTCACCAACACTAACTAAACCTATTAGCCTTTAAACCGCCGCCCCCCACATCGCCAACCCTAACTAAACCTATTAACCTCTAAACCGCCACCCCCCACATTGCCAAAATTAAATAAACATATTAACCCTAAACTGCGCCCCCCCCCCCCTACATTGCAAACACTAAATAAAATAATTAACCTCTAAACCGCCACCCCGCACATCGCAACTAGCTAAATTAAACTATTAACCCCTAAATCTAACACCCCCTAACTTTAACATAGTTAAAATACACCTAAAGTTAAAATTATTAACTAACTACCTAGTTAAAATAAATACAAACTTACCTGGGAAATAAAAATAAAACCTATAATATAATAATACAAATAAGCCTAAACTAAAAAAAACAGAACATTACTTCTTTAAAAAAAAAAATACAAAAAATAAAAAACCTAACATTACTAAAAATGCTAAAACCTAACTTTACAAAAAAAATTAAGCTACAATTACAAAAAATAATTAACACTAAGATTACAAAAAATAACAAATGAAATGATCCAAAATAATAAAAATTATTCCTATTCTAATATCCTGTATAAAAAAAAAAACATCTATAATAAACTACCAATAGCCCTTAAAGGGACAGTCTACACCAGAATTGTTATTGTATTAAAAGATAGATAATCCCTTTATTACCCATTCCCTAGTTTGGCATAACCAACACAGTTATATAAATACATTTTTTCCTCTGTGATTATCTTGCATTGAAGCCTCTGCAAACTGCCCCTTTATTTCAGTTCTTTTGACAGACATGCATTATAGCCAATCAGTGCTGGATCCTAGGAACTCCACGTGCGTGAACACAATGTTATCTATATGACACACATGAACTATCACCCTCTAGTGGTGTAAAACTGTCAAAATGCCCAGAGAGAAGAGACGGCCTTCAAGGTCTTACAAATTAGCATATGAACCTCCTAGGTTTAGCTTTCAAGCAAAATTGGTGATAAAGTAAATTGGAAAATTGTTTAAAACTACATGCCCTATCTGAATCATGAAAGTTTATTTTGAACTAGACTGTCCCTTCAAAAGGTTCTTTTGTAGGGCATTGCCCTAAATGTAATAGCTCTTTTGCAAATAAATTAAACAAATACCGCCTAACATTACAAACCCCCACTCCCCAAACCCCCATAAAAAAAAACCTAACTAAAAAAAAAACTAATCTACCCATTGCCCCGAAAAGGGCATTTGTATGGGTATTGCCCTTAAAAGGGCATTCAGCTGTTTTGCAGCCCATTAAAAATAAAAAAAGCTCTAATCTAAAAAAAAAAACACCCCAGAAAAAACCTAACACTAAAAATTCGGTACTCACTGTTCCTGAAGTCCGGTGAAAGATCTTCATCCCAGAGGCGAAGCATCTTCATCCAGGCGGCACCATCTGTATTCATCGTGGGACTGGCATCTTCTATCTTCATCTCGGCGGAGTGGTCCGTGGAATGCGCGGAGGCGGAGGTCCAGACGGAGGTCCCTCGGTCCAACGTGGAGGTCCTCTTCATGCAATTGTCTGCCGCAATTGTGTACCCCTTTTATTTTGGGGTACCGTTGCATTCCTATTGGCTGAAATATTCAAATCAGCCAAAATGATGAGAGCTGCTTAAATCCTATTGGCTGTTCAAATCAGGTTTTTTTTTTTTTAGTTTAAGCTTAGGTTTTATTTTTATTTCACAGGTAAGTTTGTATTCATTTTTAAATAGGTAGTAAGTTAATAATTGTAACTTTACTTTATGTCTATTTTAATTATGTTAGAGGTAGGGGGTGTTAGGTTTAGGGGTTAATAGTTTAATTTAGCTAGTTGCGATGTTGGGGGGGACGGCGGTTTAGAGGTTAATTATTCAATTTAGTGTTTGCGATGTGGGGGGCAGCAGTTTAGGGGTTAATAGGTTTATTTAGTTTTGTCAATGTGCGGGGCGGCGGTTTAGAGGTTAATATTTTTATTTAGTGTTGCCTATGTGGGGGGCGTTGGTTTAGGGGTTAATATGTTTAGTTAGTGTCAGCGATGTCGGGGAACAGTGGTTTAGAGGTCAATAGGTTTAGTTAGTGTTGGTGATGTGGGGAGAGGCGGTTGAGGGGTTAATAGGTTTAGTTAGTGTTGGCGATGTGGGGGGTGGGGGTTTAGGGGTTAATAGCTTTATTTAGTGTCTGCAATGTCGGGGAATGGTTTGAAGTTCAATCCTATTGGCTGATCCAATCAGCCAATAGGATTGAGCTGGCAAACTATTGGGTATTCCAATCAGCCAATAGAATGCCAGTTCAATCCTATTAGCTGATTACATCAGCCAATAGGATTTTTTCTACCTTAATTCCAGTTGGCTGAAATAATTCTATCAGCCAATCGGAATTGAAGGGATGCCATCTTGGATGATGTCAGTTAAAGGAACCTTCACTCTGTGTTTAGCCATCGGAAGAAGAGGATGCTCATGTCAGATGTCTTGAAGATGGACCTGCTCCGCGCCGGATGGATGAAGATAGAAGATGCCGTCTGGATGAAAACTTCTGCCCGTCTGGAGGACCACTTCGCCTGGCTTGGATGAAGACTTCTCCCGGCTTCGTTGAGGACTTTGGCCCGGTTGGGTGAAGACATCTCCCAGTAAGGTGATCTTCAGGGGGTTAGTGTTTGTTTTTTTTTAAGGGGGGATTGGGTGGGTTTTAGAGTATGTTGGTTGTGTGGGTGGTGGGTTTTAATGTTGGGGTGGATTTGTAATTTTTTTTCAGGTAATAGAGCTGATTACTTTGGGGTAATGCCCCACAAATGGCCCTTTTAAGGGCTATTTGTAATTTAGTGTAGGGTAGGGCTTTTTTTATTTTGGGGGGACTTTTTTTATTTTGTTAGGGGGATTAGATTAGGTGTAATTAGTTTAAAAATCTTGTAATTTCTTTATTATTTTCTGTAATTTAGTGGGGCAGTTTTGTACTTTAGATAATTTTATTTAATTGTAATTAATTGTATTTAATTTAGGTAATTAATTTAATTGTAGTGTAGTGTTAGGTGTAATTGTAATTTAGGTTAGGTTTTATTTTACAAGTAAATGTGTCTTTATTTTAACTAGGTAGTTATTAAATAGTTATTAACTATTTATTAACTATTGTACATAGTAAAAATAAATACAAAGTTGCCTGTAAAATTAAAATAAACCATAATTGAGCTACAATGTAACTATTAGTTATATTTTAGCTAGCTTAGGGTTTATTTTATAGGTATTTAGTTTTAAATAGTAATGATTTAGTTAATTGTAGTAATTTTATTTAGATTTATTTAAATTATATTTAAGTTAGGGGGGTTAGGGTTAGGGTTAGACTTAGGTTTAGGGGTTAATAACTTTATTATAGTGGCGGCGACATTGGGGACGGCAGATTAGGGGTTAATAAATGTAGTTAGGTTGCAGCGACATTGGGGAGATTAGGGGTTAATAAATATAATGTAGGTGTCGGAGATGTCCGGAGCGGCAGATTAGGGGTTAATAAGTGTAATGTAGGTGTCGTCGATGTCGGGGGCGGCAGATTAGGGGTTAATAAGTGTAAGATTAGGGGTGTTTACACTCGGGGTTCATGTTAGGGTGTTAGGTGTAGACATAAATGTATTTTCCCCATAGGAATCAATGGGTCTGCGTTAGGAGCTTTACGCTGCTTTTTTGCAGGTGTTTTTTTTCAGCCGACTCTCCCCGCTAACGTAAGCAGCACTGGTTTTGAGGTGAGATGTGGAGCAAAATTTTGCTCTACGATGACTTTTTTTGCGGTTAACGCCGGGTTTGTAAAAACCCGTAATACCAGCACTGTCTGTAAGTGAGCGGTGAGCATAAACTGCTTGTTAGCACCGCACAGCTTCTAACACAAAACTCGTAATCTAGGTGTTTGGTTGCCAACAACCAAGATTGGAATGGGAAACATTTAAATCTTATTTATGACAACAGGTTTGGCAACAGAAAACCCTGTAAATTACAGTAATGGAAATTTGATTATGAAATTAAAGGGAACATTTTAAAAAAGGTTTATTATAGATTATGAGGTTGTGATTTCTGTTATTTTGCATTTCATACAGATCTCTTTAGCTGGTATAGCATGTATCTGTCTATTAAATACATATTAATATGTACATTTCTGCCCCCCCATAGCGATAAATATAGGTTTAAAGAATCTAGACATTATATTTGTATATACATCTTCATACTCACAAATATGCTGAAAATATTTCCCCACCTTATCAAGCACATTTAGGTGTCGGATTTGATAAGTGAAAAATCCCTGAAAAACCTGTTAGAAGTATAGAGAATTTGTATTATGATCACCTTGAACAGTATTGTCCCATGTTATTATTATTTTCAGTTATTATTATCAGTTATTTGTAGAAAACCAACAGATTCTGCAGTGTTGAGTATAGGGCATGGCATTGGTGACCTGATAAAGGGCCGGATTACAAGTTGAGCGCTAACTTTCATGAAAGCGATATTTGTGTTTCACTGTGTAATACCAGTGCATGCTAATCTGCACTGGTATTACAAGTTCACAGCAATGCGAATGTGACCTCAGGTTCGCATTGCTGGGAAGCATTGCGCCCATGAGAGCGCACTTCCATAGGCTACTATGGGAACCTTGTTCTGATGCCGTCTTTGAACTTCAGCACAGCGAAGAGGGTAAGTAGCGCAGCGATGGCAGCAATTTTAAATATATATGTATATGATTATATAAATATATATGTATGTGTTAATATGTGTATATATATATATAAGCATATACATATATATTTACAGGGAACACCACAGTTCCCATTGAACGCAATGTAAAGGCACTTTTCAGTGCCTTTTATTTTCAAATACCCCACTCCCATTAACTTTAGCCCCAAAATACTGCCTAGTGCATTAATTGTATTAAAAAATAATGGTGCAACTTGTCATATTGCTATTAGTCCGAAATTGCCCCTGTCCCAACTTTTTTGGAGTGTATTGCAGTCATCAGATTTGAAATGAGTGTATATTTTCAAAAATGCATTAAATTCACAAAGTAAAACATCAAATAATGTGTTAATAATGTGTTTTCAATATAGTACAGGGTGAATTGAATTTTCAAATTACGCTTTTTGTTTGTTTTTTTGCATTTTCCATACTGTCCCAACTTTTCAGGATTGGGGTTGCAGTATTTTTGCAATATATATGTATTACAAATGTTGCAACTAAATTTGTTCAGAATGAACTTGACTGTGTGTTTTCTTCTTGTTATGAGTTGTCTATTACTACAGTATTGTTCCTTCCACATGCAGTGCACTGTTTTTGTACGCTCCTTAGCCAGCTGCATAGGGTTACCTTGGCAACAAACTAGTCTCTGTAGTGAGTTGGCAGCTGAGGTAGATCTGGGCAGCTGGATAGGGAGCGTGGGGAAACAAATTTTATAGTACAGTGTCCCTTTAAAAAAGAGATCATATGACTTGTGTTGAGAAGGATCTCAATGAAAATGTATTTGTCATATATAGAAAAAAAAACATGATTTCGTTAAAAAATACACTCATTGAAACTTGTCTACAATTTATTTTTCTTAAACTGACATGTTTGTATATCATATCATAAAAAGCTAAATGCTTATTTTCAGAAGCTATACATATAGCATACATACACCTAGATTTAGAGTTTTGCGTTAGAAGGGGTGCGTTAGCTACGCATGTTTTTCCCCCCCCGCACCTTTTAAACAACGCTGGTATTTAGAGTTCTCTGAAGGGCTGCATTAGGCTCCAAAAAGGGAGCATATAGCATAATTTACCGCCACTGCAACTCTAAATACCAGCGTTGCTTACGGACGCGGCCAGCTTCAAAAACGTGCTCGTGCAAGATATCCTCATAGGAAACAATGGGGCAGTTTGAGCTGAAAAATAACCTAATACCTGCAAAAAAGCAGCGTTCAGCTCCTAACGCAGCCCCATTGTTTCCTATGGGGAAACACTTCCTAAGTCTGCACCTAACACCCTAACATGTACCCTGAATCTAAACACCCCTAACCTTACACTTATTAACCCCTAATCTGCCGCCCCCGACATCGCTGACCCCTGCATTATATTATTAACCCCTAATCTGCCGCTCAGTACACCGCCGCAACCTACATTATAGCTATGTACCCCTAATCTGCTGCCCCTAACATCGCCGACCCCTATATTATATTTATTAACCCCTAATCTGCCCTCCCTAACATTGCCGACATCTAAGTTCAAGTATTAACCCCTAATCTGCCGACCGGACCTTGCCGCTACTCTAATAAATGTATTAACCCCTAAAGCTAAGTCTAACACTAACACCCCCCTAAGTTAAATTTAATTTAAATCTAACGAAATAAAATAAATCTTATCAAATAAATTAATTCTATTTAAAGCTAAATACTTACCTGTAAAATAAACCCTAATATAGCTACATTATAACAAATAATTATATTGTAGCTATTTTAGCATTTATATTTATTTTACAGGCAACTTTGTATTTATTTTAACTAGGTACAATAGCTATTAAATAGTTAATAACTATTTAATAGCTACCTAGTTAAAATAAGTACAAAATTACCTGTAAAATAAATCCTAACCTAAGTTACAATTAAACCTAACACTACACTATTAATAAATTAATTAAATAAACTATCTACAATTATCTACAATTAAATCAACTAAACTAAATTACAAAAAAACACTAAATTACAAAAAATAAAAAAAGATTACAAGAATTTTAAACTAATTACACCTACTCTAAGCCCCCTAAAAAAATAACAAAGCCCCCCAAAATAAAAAAATGCCCTACCCTATTCTAAAATAAAAATTTCAGCTCTATTACCTTACCAGCCCTTAAAAGGGCTTTTTGCGGGGCATGCCCCAAAGAAAACAGCTCTTTTGCATTTAAAAAAAACATACAATACCCCCTAACATTACAACCCACCACCCACATACCCCTAATCTAACCCAAACACCCCTTAAAAAACCTAACACTAAGCCCCTGAAGATCTCCCTACCTTATCTTCACCATGCTTGGGGGCTTTGTTATTTTTTTAGGGGGCTTAGAGTAGGTGTAATTAGTTTAAAATTCTTGTAATCTTTTTTTATTTTTTGTAATTTAGTGTTTGTTTGTTTTTTGTAATTTAGTTTAGTTGATTTAATTGTAGATAATTGTAGGTAGTTTAGTTAATTCATTTATTGATAGTGTAGTGTTAGGTTTAATTGTAACTTTATTTTCCAGGTAATTTTGTACTTATTTTAACTAGGTAGCTATTAAATAGTTATTAACTATTTAATAGCTATTGTACCGAGTTAAAATAAATACAAAGTTGCCTGTAAAATAAAAATAAATCCTAAAAAAGCTACAATATAATTATTCGTTATATTGTAGCTATATTAGGGTTTATTTTACAGGTAAGTATTTAGCTTTAAATAGGATTAATTTATTTAATAAGATTTATTTTATTTCGTTAGATTTAAATTAAATTTAACTTAGGGGGGTGTTAGTGTTAGGGTTAGACTTAGCTTTAGGGGTTAATACATTTATTAGAGTAGCGGCGAGGTCCGGTCGGCAGATTAGGGGTTAATACTTGAAGTTAGGTGTCGGCGATGTTAGGGAGGGCAGATTAGGGGTTAATACTATTTATTATAGGGTTTTTGAGTCGGGAGTGAGGCGGTTTAGGGGTTAATACATTTATTAAAGTAGTGGTGAGGTCCGGTCGGCAGATTAGGGGTTAATAAGTGTAGGTAAGGTAGCGGCGACGTTGGGGGGGGGCAGATTAGGGGTTAATAAATATTATGTAGGTGTCGGCGATGTTAGGGGCAGCAGATTAGGGATACATAGGGATAATGTAGGTTGCGGCAGTGTGCGATTGGCAGATTAGGGGTTAAAAAAAATTATTAGAGTGGCGGCGATGTGGGGGGACCTCGGTTTAGGGGTACATAGGTAGTTTATGGGTGTTAGTGTACTTTAGAGCACAGTAGTTAAGAGCTTTATAAACCGGCGTTAGCCCATAAAGCTCTTAACTCCTGACTTTTTTCTGCGGCTGGAGTTTTGTCGTTAGAGTTCTAACGCTCACTTCAGCCAAGACTCTAAATACCAGCGTTAGAAAGATCCCATTGAAAAGATAGGATACGCAATCGACGTAAGGGAATCTGCGGTATGGAAAAGTTGCAGCTGGAAAGTGAGCGTTAGACCCTTTCCTGACTGATTCTAAATACCAGCGGGCAGCCAAAACCAGCGTTAGGAGCCCTTAACGCTGGTTTGGACGGATAACGCAGAACTCTAAATCTAGGCGATAATGTTTCTAAAAATATTTTTGCTTTTGAGAGATGTCAATTTAAGAAAATTATCTGCTGGACCTAAAAATATGGCAATCATAATCCATTTTCCAGGTTTTTCTTAATACTCACAATATGGAAAGTCCTTAGTTCTGCACTGTGTTTATTGTGAGAAGGGTTAGTAACAAAGGAGCAGATATCTTAGTTTCTTGTAACCTCTTGAGTATCAGGTAAGATGTAATATCATTAAGCCTTTTTATATCCTCAGCATGGATGGTGTTCAGTCTGAAAGATTTATCCTTTTTATTCAGGACATGTACAGCAATGTTTATAACTACTTGCAAAAGCAAACAATGTGTACTTTATCTGAAGCAAAACATCAAACACTACACACAATAACAAATATAACACAGTGTATAGAAAAGCAGACAAAGAACAAAACACGCAGTACCAAACACATTACATTCGAATAATACACATAATATCCAACAGGCACAATGAGCACCCTTAAAGGAATATTAAACAGTAAATATATACTAGACGTAATGATGCATTTAAAGCAAAGATTAGCCTTAGAATAACATGTAGCTGTATTTTTACCATTAAATTTCTTCTTTAAATACTGAAAATATAACTGCAAAGGTTTAGATTCTATAAAGTAATGGGTGCTGCCATTTTTTAACTAGTTTTCTATGTCTCTCCTTCTGCTAGTAATAATTAGGGAGTGATATATAAACCAGGCAAAAATGTAGTTTGTGTAAACAAGGCTGTGTGCAAACCCACAAGACTTTGTTTGTATAGTCAAGTTCATTGCCATTATGCTATTTATGTCCCTAATTGTTTGCAGCAGAACAGTGAAATAAGGTGAAGACTTAAAGGGACAGTATACATCAATTTTACTTAGAAGCTCTGAATTTAGCACTGTAGTCTGAGACACCCAGTGAAAGTGGCTGGAAAAGCAGCATACATTCCCCACTCACCTGCATATGAAAATAACCATTACGCAAGCAGGAGTCTGCAGACATCAGTATGTATCTAAAACCTTGGGCTTGGTTAGGATTCTGGAAATCAGCACAATGTTATTTTTACAAAAACACCCCAGATTGGCTATATCAATTGATCAGCTACATAACATTTCTGGAAAAAAAAAACACTTATCGCTGGCGTGCTAATAAAAATGGATAAAATGCCAGTGGGTGATAAAGTAGGGTTTAGGGCTAAAAGCAGATTTGACACCATTTCAAAGAGTATTGATATCTTCACATTTTTAAAGCTTGTTGAAATGGAATAAAAGCAAGCTTTAAAAAAACAAATAAGGAAGTGAGAAACTTTGATCTATTGGAGTGGCAGGCATTACAAGGGATGAAAAATAATAATGACATTATCCTTAAACTGGCCGACAAGGGTGGTAATCATAGGAAATGTGATGAGAGCAGGATGTGATGTCACTAGTTTGTGGGCGGGGCTTAGGTCCGGAGTCTGTGTCGCAGTTAGTTAGTGAAATCAACCTGACTAGATGTATGTTTCTGTGCTCTGTAATAAAATAGAGTTGTACCATCATTGCTGTGTCCTGCATATGTCCTGCATCTCATGACATGGTGTCAGAAGTTCTGGACTGTGCTTCTGTTCCTGATCGATTGCAATGTCAAAGTTTACCCCACCTGAGCCTTTTGACTTCTCTCAGCCTGCAGCTTGGCCCACATGGCATCAGCGGTTTCAGCGCTTCAGGATTGCTTCCAAACTGAAAAAGGAGAGTGGTAAAGTACAAGTCAATTCTCTTTTATACTCTATGGGGAAAGATGTAGAGCCAGTGTTCAATGCTTTTATTTTCCAAGAAGGGGAAGAATTTAACTTTGATATAGTTATGGATAAACTCAGTGCCCACTTTGTGCCCAAAAGAAATGTGATTCATGAGAGAGCTTGTTTTCACAAACGTAATCAGCGTGTGGGAGAATCTGTGGAGTCATTTGTGCACAGCCTGTATGAATTAGCTGAATTCTGTGAGTTTGGTGTTGCTAAAGAAGAGCAAATCAGAGACAGAATAGTTATTGGAATTGCAGATGCTGAAGTCTCCCTGAAGCTGCAGTTAGAGCCTGATTTAACGTTAGACGGGGCTATTAGGATGGCCCGCCAGAGTGAACTGGTGAAAAAGCAAAGTGCTGATCTGAGGTCTGAGAGTATTGTGGATGAAGTGCAACAGTCTAGGAAAACTGGTAGTCAAAGGCACAGTGTGAGCGGTAGATCTAAAGTACTAGAAAGGCCTAGAAGTGGATGGGCGCAACATGGGCGATGCACACGGTGCTACCGGGCTCATGATCAGAGTGCTATATGCCCGGCCAGAGATAGAAGGTGCAGAAAATGCAACAGAATAGGCCATTTTGAAGTGGTGTGTAAAACTGAATACATTAAGGAGATGCAGGTGGACAGTGACCAGGAGGGTCAGGAAGTGTCTTTTGTGGAGTCTGTTGTGGAACGGACAAGCTCAGAGGAAGATTGGAAAGTTACTTTTACTGTAATGGGAGCCAAAGTTGATTTTAAGATTGACACAGGAGCAGATATCACTGTAATGTCTTTTGCTGAATTTATGAAACTGCCTCGACAGCCCCAGCTGGTGAAGGTTACTACAAATGTCCATAGTCCTGGTGGCCGCATTGATTGTGTGGGGAAATTTCTTGCCAGCTGTGAGTACAAGCAAAGGAAGTTTACCATGTGGGTGCATGTGATCCGAGGTCAGTGTGTTAACAGTTTATTGAGCAGAAAAGCAGCCTGTGACTTGGGCCTCGTGGCCAGAGTGAATGAGATTTCCGAAGATATGTTTGGCGAGTTGGGCCTACTGAACTGCAAACCTGTCCGTATAGCACTTAAAAGTGACGCAGTCCCATACAGTATTTCTACCCCTCGTAGAATCCCGTTCCCGCTCATGCCTCAAGTGGAGAAAGAGCTTATGCGCATGAAGTCTATGGGGGTTATTGAAGAGGTTGTTGAAGCGACTGATTGGTGTGTCCCCATTGTTCCGGTTGCAAAGAAAAACGGAAAGGTGCGCATCTGTGTGGACCTGAAAAGGTTGAATGAAGCAGTAAAGAGAGAGAGATTTGTGCTGCCGACATTGGAAGATATAGCTCCAAAGTTGGCTGGGGCGAAGTTCTTTTCCACATTACACGCTTCTAGCGGCTTTTGGCAGATCCCCCTGGATCCAAAGTGCCGCAAACTGACTACCTTTATCACACCGGTAGGTCGGTTCTGCTTCTGCAGACTCCCCTTTGGGATATCCTCCGCTCCTGAAATCTTTCAAAGGGAAATGAGTTCTCTCCTGAGTGACCACGTGGGCACAGCGGTCGTCATGGACGACATTCTAGTGTATGGGTCTACAGTGGAGGAGCATGATCAGCGTTTAAGTTGTGTGCTACAGGCTATCAAAGAGTCTGGGCTGAAGCTGAATAAAGAAAAATGTCATTTTAGGAAAACTGAATTATGCTACTTTGGGCATATCATCAACGGGGATGGCATCAAGCCAGACCCCGAGAAAATTTGTGCTATTGAACAGATGAAAAGCCCTTCGGATGTGCATGAGCTGAGACAGATATTGGGCCTTGTAAACTACGTGGGCAAGTTTCTTCCAGATTTATCAACAGTTTTACACCCTGTCACAGAGTTGCTTAAGAAAGACGTTGCCTGGGTCTGGGGACCTTCACAAGAAAAAGCTTTTCTGCATTCCAAGTCCCTGCTGGGGTCTGCCCCAGTGCTGGGGTTCTACGACCCTTCAAAAAAGACTGTGGTTAGTGCCGATGCAAGCAGTTATGGGTTGGGGGCTGCACTCCTGCAGCTGAATGACAACAAACTACAGCCTATCGCCTACTGTTCCCGCACACTGACGGCTGCGGAGTCAAAATACGCCCAAATTGAGAAAGAGTGCCTGGATGCAGTTTGGGCCTGTGAGCGCTTTCAGCGTTATCTAGTGGGTTTGGAGAAATTTAGTCTGGAAACTGACCACAAACCGCTAGTCCCTCTAATCAATTCTTATGACATTGACAAAACACCTTTGAGATGCCAGAGACTTTTAATGAGACTGCTCAGGTTTAATGTTCAGGCAGTGCATGTGCCGGGGAAACAACTGGTTGTGGCAGATACACTATCCAGGCTCCCGCTGGCTGCTGCTGAAGAATCCTCCACGGAATCGGATGTGAAAGTGTATGTTGATTCAGTTCTGGCCTCTAAGTCCATTTCTTCAAGGAAACTGGAAGAGATAAAGAAAGAGACATATTTGGACACAGATCTGCAAGAAGTTATAAGGTACATAAAAGAAGGCTGGCCCGAGAGCCGGGCAGCCTGGATGTCTTTAAATGCTTACCAGCCAGAGAGGTCGCAGCTCACGGAGCTGGAGGGGTTGGTGCTGTTCCAAGACTGCATTGTAATTCCTGTCAGTATGAGGAAGGAGATGTTAAACAGGATTCACGATGGCCACTTAGGCATTACAAAATGCAGAGAAAGGGCAGCTACAGCCGTGTGGTGGCCTGGGATCAGCTCCGACATTGCAAATCACGTGTCTAAATGTGCCTTTTGCCGGGAATACTGGCCTACTCAGAGAAGGGAGCCCTTGATGTCTACTCCGCTGCCTGCGGGGCCGTGGCAGAAAATAGCTGCTGATTTGTGTGAACTGCACTGGAAAAAGTTTCTTGTTGTGATCGACTACTATTCCAGGTATTTGGAAATTGCACCCCTGAATGATATCACAAGTCAGGCCGTTATCATTCGCCTGAAGAGCTTGTTCGCCCGCTGGGGCATTCCAATGGAGCTGGTGAGTGATAATGGTATGCAGTTTGCTTCTACAGAGTTCAGTGCTTTCAGCAGGGAATATGATTTTGTACATTCCACGTCAAGTCCACATTATCCGCAGGCCAACGGAATGGCTGAAAGGGCAGTTCAAACAACAAAATTCATTCTGAAGCAATCTGAGCCGTACCTAGCCCTCTTGTCATACAGGGCGACGCCCATTCAAGCCACCGGGTTTAGCCCGGCACAGCTGATGCTAGGACGCCAGATTTGCACCACTTTACCCTCAGTGGGTGTCTTCAAGCCGCCTGGCCCTGTTCCTCGGGACGAAGTCCTTAAGAGGGATGAAGAGGCCAAAAAGGGTTATCGTTTCTTCTACGACAGGAGACATTCTGTCAGGCCTTTACAGGAACTGAAAGCGGGCCAAAGTGTCAGAATTAAACTGGATGATGAGAAGAAATGGAAGACGCCTGCTACGGTAGTGGGCCGCTCTCCAGAACCAAGGTCTTACACAGTCCTTACAGAGGGAGGGACGGTTACACGCCGTAACCGAAGACATCTTCAGCCTGTACCTGAGAGTCTGGAACTGGATACCTCAGTACCACCGCCGGTGGGATCCACTGTTCTTAGAGAGGTGCCTTCCCCTCAGCAAGATCACAGCGGGGATATATCTTTGCCTCCAGCAGACTCTTGTTCACCATCTTCTGTATCAGAGGACAGTTCATGCAAAGTTACATCAAGCGGAAGAGTGGTGAAACTTCCGGCCCGATACAGGGACTGACTTTAGCTAGAACAGTGACCGTAAGTATGGGCAGAATAATCCCATGGTCACTGTGGACTAGGGTAGTCTATCCCGATGTCCAAGTCAGGATGTAATTTATTTGTTCATGTTTTCTAATCTATCTGTTTTTATAATGTTCAAAAACAAAAATGTTGTTGTATACCCTGTTGGTGTACCTTGTTATTTATTATATGCAAATGTATGCTTTGCCTTTGAAAAAGGGGAAGATGTGATGAGAGCAGGATGTGATGTCACTAGTTTGTGGGCGGCGCTTAGGTCCGGTGTCTGTGTCGCAGTTAGTTTAGTACAATCAACCTGACTAGATGTGTATTGTTATGCTCTGCAATAAAATAGAGTTGTACCATCATTGCTGTGTCCTGCATATGTCCTGCATCTCATGACAGGAAAGTCACTGAATAGGTACACGGCACCTTATAATAAAATTATATCTTTATTATAGACATGTCAGTTTGTTTTTACTCTGTCTACAATAAAATATATAATTTTATTATAAGGTGACGTGGACCTATTCAGTGACTTTCCTATGTTTAGGGGCCAGGCAGTACTTCTGGTATAAAAATGAAGTGGAGAGGCAACTTTAAAACAACTGAATTACCCAAAGTTTCAGTTTTTTGTATTCTCCCAAAAGTACATAAGCAATTAGAGTCACCACTAGGCAGACCCTTTTTTTTCTTAAACCAGCCAGTAGCTAAATTTGTTAATAGTTTAATACAGGGAAGTGTCCAAAAAATCCTACTTATCTTATATTAAAGATTCATTTGAATTTGTACAGCAATTAAAAGCAGCTGATATGTGTAATGATGAAACTATATTTGTTAAAAGTGATGTATTAAATTTATACACATGTATCCCTCCATGAAGAAGGTTTGAATGCAGTTAAAACATTTTTAACAGGTCATTTAGAGAATTGTACTCCATAAAACTTTCTTCAAATTTGAAAACAAAATCTTTTTGCAATTACTTGGAACAGCTATGGGGTATAATGTGGCCCCTAACTATGCATTTATGCATTTTTATGAGCAGACCCATATTTTGTCTCACCCCCTCTTTAAGTTTTATATGGTAATTATTACCAGCGCTTCATAGATTATGTTTTTTGTTTTGTCAGGAAGTGAGGATGATTTGAAGCAGCTACTTCAAGAATTTAATCAAATCAGGGGCCCATAAGACTAGTGGCCAAGTGGAGTAAATTGAGCATAGAGTTTCTAGATGTAGTTTTGTATAAGTGGGATGGGTTAGTAGAATCAAAATTATGCAGAACACCAACGGACAGAAACACCTTGGTTAAGTATGATAGTTTCCACCCTTATTATAATCAATGCCTAATGATTAGGGCACAGAAATTGACTTCAATAAGTGAAAAAGAAAAACCCATCAGGGAAATGAAGATATGATTTCAGGAAAGGGGTTATACACTTAAAATTCTGGAGAAGGACGAATTGGAGATAAAAAATAAAACATTTCTGGCTACATTACAAGTGGAGTGCTAATTTATTGTGTGCCCGTAAATGGTTCTAATTTACCCGTTTACGGGATCACAATAAATAAACAGCCATTACAAGTGGCTACCGCGAGCTCACAGTAGCAATTAGGGCTCTGAAAATGAACCAGACAAAATGCCCTCCAATTGCGATTCCTTTTATAAAAATTAATTTATGCATCTTCATTTTGTTTTTAAAAAATATGCATTAAAGGTACAGTCAACTCAAAAAAATGTATTGTTTAAAAAGGTAGATAATCCCTTTATTACCCATTCCCCAGTTTTGCACAGAAAATATGATTATATTAATACCATTTTTATCTCTGTGATTACCTTGTATCTGAGCATCTTCTGACAGCCCCCTGATCACATAACCTTTTGTTTATTATCTATTGACTTGCATTTAAGCCAATTTGTGCTGTGTTGTTAGAACCCACGGGCGTGAGCACAATGTTATCTCTAAGGCTCACAGGAACTAGCACTCCCCTGTTGTGAAAAGCTAATAAAAAAGCATGTGATCATGGGGCTGTCTTTAGGGACTTAAAAACAGATAGAAATTTACGGCTAGATTTAGAGTTGGGCGGTAGCCGTCAAAACCAGCGTTAGAGGCTCCTAACGCTGGTTTTTACCGCCCTCTGGTATTTGGAGTCAGTCAGGAAAGGGTCTAACGCTCACTTTGCAGACGCGACTTTTCCATACCGCAGATCCCACTACGCCATTTGCTTATCCTATCTTTTCAATGGGATCTTTCTAACGCCGGTATTTAACGTATTCAACGTTGCCTCCACCTGCCTACACTTATTAACCCCTAATCTGCCGACCGGACCGCGCCGATATCATAATAAAGTTATTAACCTCTAATCTGCCTCACTCCCGCCTCAATAACCCTATAATAAATAGTATTAACCCCTAATCTGCCCTCCCTAACATCGCCGACACCTAACTTCAAGCATTAACCCCTAATCTGCTGACCATAGCTCACCGCTACTATAATAAATTTTTTAACCCCTAAAGCTAAGTCTAACCCTAACACTAACACCCCCCTAAGTTAAATATAATTTAAATCTAACGAAATAAATTAACTCTTATTAAATAAATTATTCCTATTTAAAGCTAAATACTTACATGTAAAATAAATCCTAATATAGCTACAATATAAATTATAATTATATTGTAGCTATTTTAGGATTAATATTTATCTTACAGGCAACTTTGTAATTATTTTAACCAGGTACAATAGCTATTAAATAGTTAATAACTATTTAATAGCTACCTAGTTAAAATAATTACAAAATTACCTGTAAAATAAATCCTAACCTAAGTTACAATTAAACCTAACACTACACTAGCAATAAATAAATTAAATAAAATACCTACAATTATCTACAATTAAACCTAACACTACACTATCAATAAATTAATTAAATAAAATACCTACAATTATCTACAATTAAACCTAACACTACACTATCAATAAATTAATTAAATAAAATACCTACAATTATCTACAATTAAACCTAACACTACACTATCAATAAACTAATTAAATACAATACCTACAAATAAATACAATGAAATAAACTAACTAAAGTACAAAAAATATTTACAAACATTAGAAAAATATTACAACAATTTTAAACTAATTGCACCTACTCTAAGCCCCCTAATAAAATAACAAAGCCCCCCAAAATAAAAAAATGCCCTACCCTATTCTAAATTAAAAAAGTTCAAAGCTCTTTTACCTTACCAGCCCTGAAAAGGGCCCTTTGCGGGGCATGCCCCAAAGAATTCAGCTCTTTTGCCTGTAAAAAAAAACATACAATACCCCCCCCAACATTACAACCCACCACCCACATACCCCTAATCTAACCCAAACCCCCCTTAAATAAACCTAACACTAAGCCCCTGAAGTTCTCCCTACCTTGTCTTCACCTCACCGGGTTCAGCGATCGGTCCAGAAGAGGGTCAGAAGTCTTGATCCAAGCGGTGGCTGAAGAACTCCATCATCGGGCTGAAGTCGGAAGTCCATCATCGGGATGAAGTCTTCTATCAAGCCGCATCTTCAATCTTCTTTCTTCCGGAGCGGAGCCATCTTCTTCCCAGCCGATGCGGATCCAACCTCTTCAACCAACGCCTACTCGCCTACTCGAATTCTGATTGGCTGATAGGATTCTATCGGCCAATCGGAATTAAGGTAGGAATATTCTGATTGGTTGATGGAATCAGCCAATCAGAATCAAGTTCAATCCGATTGGCTGATCCAATCAGCCAATCAGATTGAGCTTGCATTCTATTTGCTGTTCCGATCAGATAGAATGCGAGCTCAATCTGATTGGCTGATTGGATCAGCCAATCGGATTGAACTTGAATCTGATTGGCTGATTCCATCAACCAATCAGAATTTTCCTACCTTAATTCCGATTGGCTGATAGAATCCTATCAGCCAATCGGAATTTGAGGGATGCCATCTTGTATGACGTCCCTTAAAGGAACCGTCATTCGTCGGGAAGTCGTCGGTGAAGATGGATGGATCCGCGCTCGAGGTCTTGAAGATCAGCCGGTCGTCATCGGATTGAAGAACATAGAAGATGCGACTTGGAAGAAGATGTTTGCCGGTCCGGATGTCCTCTTCTGCCCGCTTGGATCAAGACTTCAGCCGGAGGATGGTTGTCACTCTTTAGCCCCCGCTTGGGCTTGGATCAACACTTCGGTGGCTTGGATCAAGATTTCCGAGGACGGATCGGTGAACCTGGCATGGTGAAGATAAGGTAGGAAGATCTTCAGGGGCTTAGTGTTAGGTTTATTTAAGGGGGGTTTGGGTTAGATTAGGGGTATGTGGGTGGTGGGTTGTAATGTTGGGGGGGGTATTGTATGTTTTTTTTTACAGGCAAAAGAGCTGAATTATTTGGGGCATGCCCCGCAAATGGCCCTTTTCAGGGCTGGTAAGGTAAAAGAGCTTTGAACTTTTTTAATTTAGAATAGGGTAGGGAATTTTTTTATTTTGGGGGTCTTTGTTATTTTATTAGGGGGCTTAGAGTAGGTGTAATTAGTTTAAAATTGTTGTAATATTTTTCTAATGTTTGTAAATATTTTTTTTATTTTTTGTAACTTAGTTCTTTTTTATTTTTTGTACTTTAGTTAGTTTATTTAATTGTAGTTATTTGTAGGTATTGTATTTAATTAATTTATTGATAGTGTAGTGTTAGGTTTAATTGTAGGTAATTGTAGGTAGTTTATTTAATTAATTTATTGATAGTGTAGTGTTAGGTTTAATTGTAATTTAGGTTAGGATTTATTTTACAGGTAATTTTGTAATTATTATAACTATTTTAGCTATTAAATAGTTATTAACTATTTAATAGCTATTGTACCTGATTAAAATAAATACAAAGTTGCCTGTAAAATAAATATTAATCCTAAAATAGCTACAATATAATTATAATTTATATTGTAGCTATATTAGGGTTTATTTTACAGGTAAGTATTTAGCTTTAAATAGGAATAATTTATATAATAAGAGTTAATTTATTTCGTTAGATTTAAATTATATTTAACTTAGGGGGGTGTTAGTGTTAGGGTTAGACTTAGCTTTAGGGGTTAAAAAATGTATTAGAATAGCGGTGAGCTCCGGTCGGCAGATTAGGGGTTAATTATTGTAGGTAGCTGGCGGTGACGTTGTGGGGGGCAGATTAGGGGTTAATAAATATAATATAGGGGTCGGCGGTGTTAAGGGCAGCAGATTAGGGGTACATAGGTATAATGTAGGTTGCGGCGGTATACAGAGCGGCAGATTAGGGGTTAAAAAAATATGCAGGTGTCAGCGATAGCGGGGGCGGCAGATTAGGGGTTAATAAGTGTAAGGTTAGGGGTGTTTAGACTCGGGGTACATGTTAGAGTGTTAGGTGCAGACGTAGGAAGTGTTTCCCCATAGTAAACAATGGGGCTGCGTTAGGAGCTGAACGCTGCTTTTTTGCAGGTGTTAGGTTTTTTTTCAACTCAAATGGCCCCATTGTTTTCTATGGGGGAATCGTGCACGAGCACGTTTTTGAAGCTGGCCGCGTCTGTAAGCAACGCTGGTATTTAGAGTTGCAGTGGCGGTAAATATGCTCTATGCTCCCTTTTTTGGAGCCTAACGCAGCCCTTCTGTGAACTCTAAATACCAGCGCTATTTAAAGGTGCGGGGGGAAAAAAGCATGCGTAGCTAACGCACCCCTTTGGCCGCAGAACTCTAAATCTAGCCGTTAGAGTTTTAAATGTTATAAAGTATGTTAATATAACCATATTGATTGTGCAAAGCGGGGGAGTGGGAAGTAAAGACGTTATCTATTTTTTTTCAACAATATACATTTTTATGTGTACTGTCCCTTTAAGAGGTTGTTAGGGGTTAAAGTGAGCAGGTGTGGAGTGTTATAAAAAAAAACAGGACTGAAAAGTGCCTCTACATTGTGGTCTATGGGGACTGTGTTATTACTATACATATATATTCATGTGTTAATATGAATATAATACTCCCTGCGCTAGGTGTCTCATGCACTGGTATTACGAGTGGAGCGCTCCATTTATAATCTAACCTTTAGTGAGCAAAGTAATACACATAAAACTACACATGGTAGGTAGACTTTTTATAACATACCATGTGACAGACATCTGGAAATTAAGGAATGCAGCATTGAATAATTGGAAAGTTCTGCAAATAGAAGATAAGTTGAGTACCTATGCAAAAGAAGATGTTTTGTATAGAAAGGGGAGAAGCCTTAAAGATTATCTAGTACAGGCAGACCTGTGGGAAAAATATGAGGATAAGAAAACCCATTTATATTAACTTAAAAACCAAGGTTATATAGATGCCATTGTTGTATTACCTGTAGGGGATACATTTACCCACAGTGGCTCCGGCAAGAAGTATAACATTAGATATGCCCTTAACTGTGAATCTAAATTTGTTGTTTATCTAATTAAATGTCCATGTGGGTGATCCTTCATTGTATGAACAGAAAGTACTTTCAATGAGAGGATGGTAGAACATAGGTAAACAATTAGAAAGGTGTTAGAACAAGGTATAATGGAACATCCAGTGGCCCAACACTTTTTGGACCACAAATATCCGTTATCAACTCTAAGATGTTGCCCTATAGATCAAATCCCCAAAATGAAGAGGGGGGTGTCGAAAAAACACTATTATTACAAAAAGAAACATTTTGGATATTGGCACTAGATACCCTACACACAAAAGGGTTAAATACCTATCTGTAATATTCTAGTTTATATGAGAATGTATTGCATTTAGAAACATTAATATGGGTGTGTTTTTCCCATACATATTACTTTGGTTTAATTGTACAATAAAAAGATAATATTTGATTTTTAACTTATTTCTGGTATCTTTATTCCTATGTTTATTTTACAGCAAGCAAAATCCACCTACTTGAACCAAAGGATGCTATATAGAGAATGGCCAGTAGATGGCGATGGAATAGTAGGCTTGCTTAGAATCAGAGTTATGACGTGTCAGAGTAAGCAGCTGTTGTTAATTCAGAATGATTTTTAAATGCTGTATTTATTATAATGTATAATCTAGAAAAAGGCCCCAATGAAGGCCGAAACGTTGAGTAACAACATAATGAGTACAAAGTATTTTTTGGAAGATGTTTATTGCATTGACTTGGTAAATGAAGCTTTGAAGAGTGCTCTAGATTTATATATATATATATATATATATATATATATATATATATATATATATATATATATATGTATGTGTGTGTGTGTGTGTATTATTTTGTTTATAATATATATATATATATATATATATATATATATATATACCTATATATCTATTTGACTATATACAGGTATAGATACATACAAATATATAGATAACATATACTTTTTTTTAAGGTATTTGAATGGAAAGGGCTCCAGATAGAAACGTTGTTATTTTTATCCTCATGTTGGTAAAATAAAGAAAGGATGTTTTAAGAGAAACAGTGCTGTCGCTCTTCTTGGATTTTTTGTGGATTTATACATGAGAGGTTGGCAGGCCTTTCTAGCGTACGCAGACTTTGTCACTTTCTCTAAATAAGAAAATAATTTTTTGCACTGGGAAGTGTATGAGTAAAGGTGCTGGACTTACCTTGTTCGTTTGAGATATATATATATATATATATATATATATATATATATATATATATATATATATATATATATGCACACATTATAGCCCTTTACATTCATACCATATACCTTTTTGCAGTAATATTTCTATGAATAATCAGACAGTGTATATATGAGTGTAACACTTTATTATAATGTATACATTTTGTGTTTGGTGCACATTTTTTTAACTCTTACCCTTTACGTAAGGTCTCCACTCGTACAAACCTGACGCATGCTAATTTATTTTCTTCTTGAGCAAACATGTTTTACTTTCAACACACAAGTTAGCACAGGCACAATATCGGTTATTGTGCCCTGAGTTAACTATAGCACACCACTTGTAATATGGCCTTTTATATTTCAATCTCATACTGTTTAAGAGAAAAAGGGAAATATAAGTGACAATGATATTCCCATAGGGGGCGCTTCCTAAATACAAATCCTGTAGCAAAAATATTCAAGAAATAATATGAGCAACACATCAAAATAAGCTACAACACAGCAGACTGTATTGCATCATAAAATCCTTAACATCTAACAGAAGGCAGCACTCTGTCAAAAGGATGGTCAGTCCCTGGTGATGATTGATCTAGGAAAAAGGAAGACACAGAGGCGCCAATATGGCCCAGTAACTTCTATGCAGATGATTAATCAATGTGATAAAGACTGGTACTGACAAAGATGAAGCACCCAATGGTGCAGGTGACGCAGACTGGATCAGTTGGCAGTGGTCCAGCTCACTGTGTGCCAGCAAATAAAGCACTCGATCATAAAAACAGCCAACCAGGCATCTGTTCCTGTGAGTGAGAAAACACAGCTCAAATAGCCTAGTACAGTATAAACAGGCAGAAGTCACACTTGTTGGTCACACTTACAATAAGAAGCGCACCTCCAGGTGCAGTAAAGGCAAGCTGGGACCTCTCAGTTGCCCAGTAGACTATGCTCAGACGTTGAAGGATTCCTTTCACCAGCCACACCATGTATAAAAGAATCCCCAGGATAGCAGCAAGTGTATCATTAAAACAAATTTTTATTAAAAAAAAGCAACGTGTTTCTCAGCCCCTCTAAGGCTGTTTCCTCAGGCTAAACAACAATACTATGAGTAGATACACTTGCTATATAGGTCCTTAGTATACCTACCTGTGATAGGTTAATTGATACATGCCAACCCCCCTTCCAATCCTAAACAATCTGTGTGAACATGTTCATTAAAAACCACATAATAGCCGCTACACAGCTGAAATATCTAAGTGATGATATCACTATGGAGACAAGGCTAAACTCTATTTCATGTAGACATATACTAAATGCAAGAACCTATCTAATATATTATTGATCCCTATGCAAAACAGCATTTGAATATAGAAAGGGGATCTAATCTATCTAAAAATATATTGAAATATATTAAAAATATTATAAAAACATTAGGAAATCTCCCTCTGTGTGTGCACTGAACCACAACTGAATGTAGTCAGTGAGTGGATCTGTTACGCCTAGTCTTGGACGTCTCTGCAGACCGATAGATTCATATACTGTTTAATATCTTTTTATTTTGGTACAGTATATATCTTTACCTATATACTGTATATATACGATTATTTATAGGTAGTGATATATACAGATATATATTTATAAATATCTATTTATAAATACATTTAACATATTCCCCTTTGTGCAGAACATTGGAATGTGAAATATTTACAGTAAATACACAGTGTAAACTTTATTAAAAAAAGAATATTGCATGAATATGCATTTTCATGGTTTCATCTATTTAACTGCAAAGGGCTCCAATGCATATATATATATATATATATATATATATATATATATATATATAATTAAATTTAAAAAAAAATCATATATATATGATATTTTGAAAAAAAAAATAAAATATATATATATATATATATATATATATATATACACATTACTTTTTTCTCAGGGTACTCACCGGTATCACCACCTCTGCTATCTCATAGCAGGTAATAATTGTAATAATCCTGTAAATTCTCTAGATTTTACAAGGTGGGGGGGGGGGGGGTGCAAAATGTATCAAAAATTGTAAATAACTTTGTCCCTTTGCTCTTCTCAAAGATACTGAGCGCAATATATCAATCAATAATCAATGAGTACCGGCACCTTCAATTTGAGTACCGGCACCTTTTTTATTACAAAAAAGCACTGTATGTATGTGTATATATATATATATATATATATATATATATATATATATATATATATATAAACACACAAAGATATACAAATATAAGGCAATTGCACAACAATATAATGTAAATAATATAATAATGTAAACAATATAATGTAAATATAAACATTATCTCACAAAAGTGAGGTACACCCCTTACATTTTTGTAAATATTTTATTATATCTTTTCATGTGACAACACTGAAGAAATTATACTTTGCTATAATGTAAAGTAGTGAGTGTGCAGCCTGTATAACAGTGTAAATTTGCTGTCCCCTCAAAATAACTCAACACACAGCCATTAATGTCTAAACCATTGGCAACAAAAGTAAGTACATCCCTAAGTGGAAATGTCCAAATTGGGCCCAAAGTGTCAATATTTTGTGTGTCCATCATTATTTTCCAGCACTGACTCAACCCTCTTGGGCATGGAGTTCACAAGAGCTTCACAGGTTGCCACAGGAGTCCTCTTCCACTCCTCCATGACAACATCACAGAGCTGGTGGATGTTAGAGACCTTGCGCTACCCACCTTCCATTTTAGGATGCCCCACAGGTGCTCAATAGGGTTTATGTCTGGAAACATGCTTGGCCAGTCCATCACCTTTACCCTTAGCTTCTTTAGCAAGGTAGTGGTCACCTTGGAGGTATGTTTGGGGTCATTATCATGTTGGAATACTGCCCTGCGGCCCAGTCTCTGAATGAAGGGGATCATGCACTGCTTCATTATGTCACAGTACATGTTGGCATTAATGGTTCCCTCAATCAACTGTAGCTCCCCAGTGCCAGCAGCACTCATGCAGGCCCAGACCATGACACTCCTACCACCATGGTTGACTGTAGGCAAGACACACTTGTCTTTGTACTCCTCACTTGGTTGCCGCCCCACACGCTTGACACCATCTGAACCAAATAAGTTTATCTTGATCTCATTGGACCACAGGACCTGTTTCCAATAATCCATGTCCTTAGTCTGCTTGTCTGCAGCAAACTGTTTGCAGCTTTCTTGTGCATCATCTTTAGAAAAGGCTTCCTTCTGGGACTACAGCCATGCAGACCAATTTGATGCAGTGTGTGGCGTATGGTCTGAGCACTGACAGGCTGACCCCCCACCACTTCAACCTCTTCAGCAATGCTGGCAGCACTCATACGTCTATTTTCCAAAGACAACCTCTGGATATGACGCTGAGCACGTGCATTCAACTTCTTTGGTCGACCATGGAGAGGCCTGTTCTGAGTGGAACCTGTCCTGTGAAACCACTGTATGGTCTTGCCCACCGTGCTGCAGCTCAATTTCAGGGTCTTGGCAATCTTCTTATAGCCTAGGCCATCTTTATGTAGAAGAACAATTCTTTTTTTCAGATCCTCAGAGAGTTCTTTGCCATGAGGTGCCATGTTGAACTTCCAGTGACCAGTATGAGAGAGTGTGAAAGCGATAACACAAAATTAACACACCTGCTCCTCATTCACACTTGAGACTTTTTAACACTAACAAGTCACATGACACCGGGGAGGGAAAATGGTTTATTGGGCCCAATTTGGACATTTTCACTTAGGGGTGTACTCACTTTTGTTGCCAACGGTTTAGACATTAATGGTTGCGTGTTGAGTTATTTTGAGGGGACAGCAAATTTACACTGTTATACAGGCTGTACACTCACTACTTTACATTGTAGCAAAGTGTAATTTCTTCAGTGTTGTCAAATGAAAATATAATAAAATATTTACAAAAATGTGAGGGGTGTACTCACTTTTGTGAGATACTGTATGTATGACAAACAAAAAAGTCCGCCAATTGCAGCTAAAAATCCAATGTTTTATTTCAATACATTAAAAACAGAAGATTGTCAGCTGAAACGTATAAGCCCCTTTAGGCTACACTAATTCCTGTTTGATGTTTTGTTGGATCATCCTTCTGATTTTAATGTATTGAAATAAAACATTGGATTTGTAGCTGCAATTGGCTGATTTCTTCTGTTTAGTTTGCCTTTAAAAAGTGCTGCCGCAGCCTTACCATTTATGCAAGGAAATCCCTGGACAGGTTGTGTAACATCACCATTGGATCACATAGTTTACCACGTTGGGAAGCGGAGCAGTGGAGAGACCCGGTGTGCGAGTAAGAGATGGAGCTGATGGTATAAAGCCATACAGCGTATAGGAGTCTCCTCTGCCTTTAGATGGACGGTCCCTGCATTCCACATTGTGTCCACAGTATCGGCATATGAACTGTATCTCTGGTTGTGGAGTAGTTATATATAATTATGTTATACTTAAGCTAACAAGAATTACAGTGCTTGTTCACCATCCTGGAGAATTTATTGATGCATATATTTTGTGAATTACCATATATATTATAGAGAGACTTGTTCATCCCTCTTTTTGTGATTGTGTCTATATGTATGTACATAAGTATTTATGCTTTTATATGTGTATATATGTTTGTAAATACATATATACACATATAAATACATAAATACATATGCACACACACATACACACACACACACACATACATATATATATATATAAAAATAAATATACATATTTAGACATGTATATGTATGTATCTCAATGTTAAAGCCCTTTACCTGCCTTTTTTTTTCTATTGCCTGAGGTCTCATATCTTTGAGCCCTCATAACATTTTTGTGCATTTTGTTTTAATATTTTTTTTTAGATAGTGTTATTATGTGTGTAACAGTACTTTGTTATGTATTTTAGATGTGTTTTGTAATAATTTTTGTTTCACAAAACAGTTAATCAGAGCTCTGAGGATGCAGCATGTGCAAACAACCGCGATAAATCCCTTTTCGCTTGTGCGTTAACTGTTAACGCACCACTCATAATCTGGCCCTTTAAGTTTAAAAAGGGTTTGACATGTAATTTTCACCAAGATTACAAGTTTTGCGATAAACCGGGTGCATAAATAACGCAAAACAATTAGCGTTATCGCACTTTCCATAGTGTTGCCATTACAAGTTAAGCCAAAACTTTCTTTTGTTGTGCGGTATGGTGTGATAAGCTCCATACCGCACAAAAACCCAAGGCCTGACTTTTTACAAACTCGTGCACGCTTTCCCCCACAGACATCAATGGGGGGGCTAGTGTCAGAAAAAAACTAACATCTGCGATTGCGGAATGGCAAAAGAAAGTTATGTTAAAACCTAACATCCTAACATAAACCCCTAGTCTAAATTCCCCTAATCCGCCTCCCCCTGACAGCGGCAACACTAAATAAAGTTATTAACCCCTAAGCCGCCACCCCCCGACATCACCAACACTAATTAAAGTTATTAACCCTTAAACCGCCGCCCCCCCACATTGCTACTAATAAACTAAACCTATTAACCCCTAAACCCCCTGCCCCCCACATAGCAAATCACTAAATTAAACTATTAACCCCTAAACCTAACACCCTCCTAACTTTAAATTAAATTTACAATGTAACTTATCTTAGTTATTTTTTATTTCACAGGTAAGTTTTTATTTATTTTAAGATCATTTATAAATAAACCTATCATAACTATTTTAAGAAAATAAAATAAACTACATATAAAAAAACCTAAATTACACGATTAAAATAACCTGACCCTACGAAAAAAAAAATACAAATTTAGAAAAACCTAACACTACGAAAAAATAAATAAAATCTAACATTACCAAAAAATAGACGCTAAAATTACAGAAAAAAAAACTAAGATTACAAAAAATAATAAACGAAATTATCCAAAATAATAAAAATTACACCTAATAGCCCTACAAAAACAAAAAAGACACCCGAAAATAAAAACACCCCTTAACCTAACAATAAACTACCAATAGCCCTTAAAAACACCTAACTCTAAAAAATCCTAAACTACCCATTGCCCCTAAAGGGACATTTGTATGGGAATTGCCATTATAATTGCATTTAGCTCTTTTACTGCCCATTAAAATAAAAAAGCCCTAATCTAAAAAAAAAAAATACCCCAAAAAAACAAACACTAACCACAGGGAATCTACTCACAGTTCCTGAAATCCAGACATGCATCTTGATCCAGGCGCTGAGAAGTCTTTATCCAGGCGGCAACATCTTCCTCCATTGCGGGGGCATCTTCTATCTTCATCCCGGTGGAGCGGAACTGTGGCGGCGCAGAGCTGCCCTGGACCGGTGGCGACATCCAACGCAGAACGTCCTCTTCATGCAATCGACCGCCACACACTGAAGCTTGAATGCAAGGTACCCCTTTTATATTGGGGTACCGTTAGATTACTATTGACTGAAAAATTCAAATTAGCCAATAGGATGAGAACTGCTTAAATCCTATAGGCTGTTCAAATCAGTGATTTGGGGGGCCAGTGGTTTAGGGGTTAATAGGCTTAGTTTAGTATTACCAATGTGTGAGCCGGTGGTTTAGGGGTTAATAGGTTTATTATAGTAGTAGCGATGTGGGGGGCTGGCAGTTTAGGGGTTAATAGCTTTATATAGTGTTGGCTATGTGGGTGGGCGGCAGATTAGGGTTTAATGTGTTTTATATAGTATTTGCGATGCTGGGGATGGCGGATTAGGAGTTAATAGGTAGTTTATGGGTGTTAGTGTACTTTGTCATATTTTAGTTACGAGTTTTGTGAAACATTTTTGTTTTGCAAAATATATAACTACTTGTCTCAGATCATGGTATGGATCTGGGCGGTATAGGCTATAATGCAAGCATTTTAGCCAGACTGCACAACCTGTAATACGGCGCTATGGAAATCCTGCACTCAAAAGTAATTTTTTGAGTGCGGAATGGATCATTGCGTTACAGGCTAAAACGCTTGCATTATAGCTATACCGCAGCGACTTGTAATTGGTGAGACCTGCCATTCCACGAGCAATGGCCAATTTTTCCGCGGTATAACTTTACCGCACCATACCGCAAAACTTGTAATCTTGGTGACAGTTAGCAAAACTTGCATTATTTTGATATTCCTTCATGTAACATAGTAACATAGTAGAAGAGGCTGAAATAATTCCATCAAGTTCAACCTATACAAATCATACCTGATTTACAGTAAAAAAGCTTCCAAATTAACTTATAATAATACAATTAGAAGCCGACTCATTTAACGCAAGCAATCATATCCATAAATTCTGTTTTTAGCTAAAAAAGTATCAACACCATTTTTAAATTTACGGTATAGGCCAGTGATGGCTAACCTAGGCACTCCTGATGTTTTGCAACTACATTTGCCATGATGCTCGACTAAATTGCAGAGTGCCTAAGCATCATGGGAAATGTATTTCCAAAACAGCTGGGGGTGCCAAGGTTAGCCATCAGTGGTATAGGCATTCACTACCTCCTTAGGCAAGGAGTTCCCAAATTTGAATGGTCTTACAGTGATAAAAACCTTCACATTGATCAAGATTAAATCTCCTTTCCTCTAGCCTTAAAGTCTGACCTCCTGTCATAAACAGTTGCTTTGGAATAAACAGCGCTTCCACCAGCTCTGCATATGTCTTCAATATTTGTATAAAGTAATCATATCATATCTAAAGCGCCTTTTTTCTGAACAGACCAAACTGGCTAACCTCTCCTCATAGATTAAATTATCTATTCCCCTTATTAGTTTTGTGGCCCTTCTTTTTAAATGTTTCTAGTTCTGCAATGTCCTTTTTTAAAATTGATCCATACTCAAGGTGAGGTTTTACCAGAGATTTACTGTATATAGCAACAGAATTATGCTTTAACTTTCCTCCTCTGTTTTGCTGAATTTTGTCCCATTAAAATAATAGTAAGCCTGTGTATGTTTACTTCCAAAATGTAAAACCTGACATTTACCATTTACCAGTATTAAATGTAATTTGCCATATAACAGGCCATTCTTCCATTTTTTGTAAATCCACTTGTAGAGCATCCTGCTCTTAAGAAATCAATATACACAATGTTCATCTGCAAAAATAGTTGTTTCTATTTAATCCTTCCAAGTAATTTATAAAAAAATATTAAAAAAGAACAGGGCTCGGTACTGATCCACTAATTACTTCCAATCTGAGTATAATTATTTACTACAGCTTGTTGCTCCTTGTCTTTAATCCAGTTATTTATCCATAAGGTAACATTTTCAGCTATTACCAGTCCCTTCATTTTGTATAATAATCTCTCATGTGGCACTGTATCAAAAGCCTTTGAAAAATACAAATATATTATTATTATTTTATTTGTAGGGTGCCAACAGATTCCACGGGGAACTGTTCACCATTATCTATATTTTCACTTACAGAGAACCTGATTAGTTTACTTTGATATTATCTATTTCTAAAAAAAATTCTTATTTGAACTCATATTCTTGTTATTTGTTTTTATTTTTATTATTTTTATTCAGTTATAATGTAAGTATACATCACAAATACAAGAATCTGACAATTGTATACAGTAAAATACATAATATAACGATTGTTAGATAACACACACAAAAACTATATATATATAGTCACCAAGTCAGAAGTGTAGTATATCTGATTTTTATAATTATCAATATAATTATACTTAAATGTTTAATGTAGTAAAGGAAGCAGTCGGAGCTATAGTATGCTCCTGCACTATAGACAGCTTAAAAATCAGTTACACAAATAAAGAAGAAATACTATAACAATAACTTTACCTCCTTTGGAAGAAAAGGCCACTCTTGGACCTAGAAGACAATACATTGGACTTAAATTAGTGGAGGACTTAAAACAGGTCTAAGAAGCACTTTTGGACCCTTGAATTGAGTGCAATGTGCATGAAATACTACCTGCATATTTATTTTAATATATTTAGAATTTGAAAATCGGTAACATACCTCAAGAATGTGTGTTTACTAATTATACTCTACCCACAGTTTCTAATCTGGAGCTAAAGTAGGCTCTAGAGAAGGGGATATCATTAACAATATATACTAAACATTTTTTCACATATGAGTATATTTCTAAATAAATTTAAATGACTTCAAGGACTCTTACCGAGCTGATCACATCATAATCTTTTTATCATGAATATGCGCTTGAAAATAATCCCTTATTATCTCTTCCAATATCTTCCCCACTACCAAATGTTAGTCTTTCTGGTCTATAGTTTCTTGGATCAGCCATGCTTTTCACCACACCAGCTTTACACCATTCCAAGTCCAAAAAAAATATGGAGGTTTTGCTAAATTCACTTAGAATCCTTGGATGTATTCCATCTGGACCTGAAGTTCTATTTACATTGATATTATTATTTTTTTACTGATACTATCTAGAGATAACCAAGTTATTGGTATGGGGTTGTATGTTATACTCTGTTTCAGTATTATTGATTATATTCTTGTGTTTTATGAGGAAAAGAAAGGGTTTAGTATCTCAACATTCCCCACAGTTACTAATTATTTACTGCGCTTCTCAAATTTTATCCTTATAAAAATGATTTCTCTCCTCTGTTGAGGCCAGTTAGGAACATATTATTATTATTATTATTATTATTATTATTATAAGTTATTTATAGAGCACCAATGGATTCTGCAGCACTGTAAACATAAGTATGAATGATATGCAAATTGGCATTCATAGGGAACAAGTGGGTAGAAGGCCCTGCTAAGAGTTGCACTGTTGTAAATCAACTTTCATGAAGGTGATCTATGAAACAGCTGGACACATAGTCTTACATGCTAAGTTGTTCAAGGGGGCTAACAAAAGAGGATAACGGGGGCCCCGATTGCAGCTGCGACTTCTGCAACCCCTGTAGTTCCGCCCCTGGCAATACATATATCTTATCAATGTCCAGCAGAGAACAGTTTTAAAGAGATCCAATCTTGTTCATGTGTTGTGAATAGTTATAATTGTATGTTTTCCTCACACTGGGCCCAATGATCTAAAGTTCTCTGGGCTGGTGAGAGTATTAAAGAATGTTTGCCAGTACTTCTATTTCACTGGTGGAATGATGGAAAGTCACTTTTTACCCTAAAAACAGGGTGTCTCGCTAAGGGGCTTATACTGCATTTTTGTATGGGGAGGAGGTGCATCCATGAGAGCAGCACACACTGGATGTAAAAAAAAGGCATTTGAAATAAAGGATTAGCCAGCTAAATTGATCAGTATATATTATTAGATACTTTATTTAGCCAAAAACTACTGTTTATACTTATACAACAACAAGGCATGTTAAAGGAATATTGTAGGAAAAGGTTTTATATTGTACAGAATATATGAAAGAACAACAATGAGCCCAATTTATTAATGGGGATCCATAGTCTCTCCTCCACGTAAAGTATCACAGGCTTAAATCATCCAGATCCAATCCACTAATCACGTGCAAGCAGGGTGCAGCATTGTACAAGCAGTGACTAGCAAAATGATAAATGTGGGCAGTGAATGCTGCCCACTTGCTACAAAGCCAGGTGGATGAGGTTTTTGATAGAGAACCTTGACTGCCTGGCAAATAATAAATGGAGTCCAATATGTTTAAATTATTTTTAATCAAAAGTTCAAGTAGAGTTTTTAAATTGAAATTTAAAGAAACAAATAAAAACAGTAATTGTATGTCTGACTGATGTATCAGTGTTTTGGCTGAAATATAGACACTTCCAAATACCTGACAATAAGAGTATATATATATATATATATATATATATATATATATATATATATATATATATATATACATAAATATATATATATATATATATACTATATATATATGAGTATGTATGCATATATATATATATATACTCTTATTGTCAGGTATTTGGAAGTGTCTATATATATATATTGTAGTTAAGAAAAGGGATGCACTCGCCAGGATTTTCAAAGTTACCATTTAATGTAAAGTTTCTGGGTGTTACCCCCCTTCGTCAGACAATGCAAAATAACAATCCACAACCTGTTACAAACAGTGGCCTAGATTTGGAGTTTTGTCGGTAACGACCTGAAAAACTAACGCCGGCTTTTTTCTGGCCGCACCATAAAAATAACTCTGGTATCGAGAGTCCACATAAAGGCTGCGTTAGGCTCCAAAAAAGGAGCGTAGAGCATTTTTAACGCAGCTTCAACTCTCGATACCAGAGTTGCTTACGCAAGCGGCCAGCCTCAAAAACGTGCTCGTGCACGATTCTCCCATAGGAAACAATGGGGCTGTTTGAGCTGAAAAAAACCAAACACCTGCAAAAAAGCCGCGTTCAGCTCCTAACGCAGCCCCATTGTTTGCTATGCGGTAACCCTTCCTACGTCTGCACCTAACACTCTAACATGTACCCCGAGTCTAAACATCCCTAAACTTACACTTATTAACCCCTAATCTGCCGCCCCCGCTATCGCTGACCCCGGCATATTATTATTAACCCCTAATCTGCCGCTCCGTAAACCGCCGCTACTTACATTATCCCTATGTACCCCTAATCTGCTGCCCCTAACACCGCCGACCCCTATATTATATTTATTAACCCCTAATCTGCCGCCCCACAACGTCGCCTCCACCTGCCTACACTTATTAACCCCTAATCTGCCGACCGGACCTGAGCGCTACTATAATAAAGTTATTAACCCCTAATCCGCCTCACTAACCCTATAATAAATAGTATTAACCCCTAATCTGCCCTCCCTAACATCGCCGACACCTAACTTCAAACATTAACCCCTAATCTGCCGACTGGAGCTCACCGCTATTCTAATAAATGTATTAACCCCTAAAGCTAAGTCTAACCCTAACACTAACACCCCTCTAAGTTAAATATAATTTAAATCTAACGAAATTAATTATCTCTTATTAAATAAATTATTCCTATTTAAAGCTAAATACTTACCTGTAAAATAAATCCTAATATAGCTACAATATAAATTATAATTATATTATAGCTATTTTAGGATTTATATTTATTTTACAGGTAACTTTGTATTTATTTTAACCAGGTACAATAGCTATTAAATAGTTAAGAACTATTTAATAGCTAAAATAGTTAAAATAATTACAAAGTTATCTGTAAAATAATTCCTAACCTAAGTTACAAATAAACCTAACACTAGACTATCAATAAATTAATTAAATAAACTACCTACAATTACCTACAATTAACCTAACACTACACTATCAATAAATTAATTAAATACAATTGCTACAAAGAAATACAATTAAATTAACTAAAGTACAAAAAATAAAAAAGAACTAAGTTACAAAAAATAAAAAAATATTTACAAACATTAGAAATATATTACAACAATTTTAAACTAATTACACCTACTCTAAGCCCCCTAATAAAATAACAAAGCCCCCCAAAATAAAAAAAAATGCCCTACCCTATTCTAAATTACTAAAGTTCAAAGCTCTTTTACCTTACCAGCCCTGAACAGGGCCCTTTGCGGGGCATGCCCCAAGAAGTTCAGCTCTTTTGCCTGTAAAAGAAAAAATACAATACCCCCCCCAACATTACAACCCACCACCCACATACCCCTAATCTAACCCAAACCCCCCTTAAATAAACCTAACACTAAGCCCCTGAAGATCATCCTACCTTGTCTTCACCATACCAGGTTCACCGATCGGTCCAGAAGATCTCCTCCGATGTCCTGATCCAAGCCCAAGCGGGGGGCTGAAGAGGTCCATGATCCGGCTGAAGTCTTCATCCAAGCGGGCCAGAAGAGGTCTTCCATCCGATTGAAGTCTTCATCCAAGCGGCATCCATCCGGAGCGAAGCGGCAGCATCCTGAAGACCTCCACCGCGGAACATCCATCCTGGCCGACGACTGAACGACGAATGACGGTTCCTTTAAATGACGTCATCCAAGATGGCGTCCCTCGAATTCCGATTGGCTGATAGGATTCTATCAGCCAATCGGAATTAAGGTAGGAATATTCTGATTGGCTGATGGAATCAGCCAATCAGAATCAAGTTCAATCCGATTGGCTGATCCGATCAGCCAATCAGATTGAGCTTGCATTCTATTGGCTGTTCCGATCAGCCAATCAGAATATTCCTACCTTAATTTTTTTATTTTGGGGGGCATTTTTTTATTTTGGGGGGCTTTGTTATTTTATTAGGGGGCTTAGAGTAGGTGTAATTAGTTTAAAATTGTTGTAATATTTTTCTTATGTTTGTAAATATTTTTTTATTTTTTGTAACTTAGTTCTTTTTTATTTTTTGTACTTTAGCTAGTTTATTTAATTGTATTTCTTTGTAGCAATTGTATTTAATTAATTTTTTATGGATTTTATCATGTGTGCCGTGGAATTTTAACATAATTCAATAAAGGATAAGTTTTAACTTTTTGATGTGCAGTTATCATTTGACTTTCATTTAATTAATTTATTGATAGTGTAGTGTTAGGTTAATTGTAGGTAATTGTAGGTAGTTTATTTAATTAATTTATTGATAGTGTAGTGTTAGGTTTATTTGTAACTTAGGTTAGGATTTATTTTACAGGTAAATTTGTAATTATTTTAACTATTTTAGCTATTAAATAGTTCTTAACTATTTAATAGCTATTGTACCTGGTTAAAATAAATACAAAGTTACCTGTAAAATAAATATAAATCCTAAAATAGCTATAATATAATTATAATTTATATTGTAGCTATATTAGGATTTATTTTACAGGTAAGTATTTAGCTTTAAATAGGAATAATTTATTTAATAAGAGATAATTAATTTCGTTAGATTTAAATTATATTTGACTTAGGGGGGTGTTAGTATTAGGGTTAGACTTAGCTTTAGGGGTTAATACATTTATTAGAATAGCGGCGAGATTCGGTTGGCAGATTAGGGGTTAATTATTGAAGTTAGGTGTCGGCGATGTTAGGGAGGGCAGATTAGGGGTTAATACTATTTATGATAGGGTTAGTGAGGCGGATTAGGGGTTAATAACTTTATTATAGTAGCGCTCAGGTCCGGTCGGCAGATTAGGGGTTAAGAAGTGTACGCAGGTGGAGGCGACGTTGTGGGGGGTAGGGGTTAATAAATATAATATAGGGGTCGGCGGTGTTAGGGGCAGCAGATTAGGGGTACATAAGGATAACGTAGGTGGCGGCGCTTTGCGGTCGGCAGATTAGGGGTTAATAAGTGTAGGCAGATGGAGGCGACGTTGAGGGGGGCAGATTAGGGGTTAATAAATATAATACAGGGGTCGGCGGTGTTAGGGGCAGCAGATTAGGGGTACATAAGGATAACGTAGGTGGCGGTCGGCAGATTAGGGGTTAAAAATTTTTTTTCGAGTGTCGGCGATGTGGGGGGACCTCGGTTTAGGGGTACATAGGTAGTTTATGGGTGTTAGTGTACTTTAGAGCACAGTAGTTAAGAGCTTTATAAACCGGCGTTAGCCCAGAAAGCTCTTAACTACTGACTTTTTTCCTGCGGCTGGAGTTTTGTCGTTAGATGTCTAACGCTCACTTCAGAAACGACTCTAAATACCGGAGTTAGAGAAATCCCATTGAAAAGATAGGATACGCAATTGACGTAAGGGATCTGCGGTATGGAAAAGTCGCGGCTGGAAAGTGAGCGTTAGACCCTATTTTGAGTGACTCCAAATACCGGCGGTAGCCTAAAACCAGCGTTAGGAGCCTCTAACGCTGGTTTTCACGGCTAACGCCAAACTCTAAATCTAGGCCAGTGTCTTTTAAACTACCCTAAGTGATACAGTTTCAGGTCAACACCTGTGATGCCACTCCCACAATTAGCATATAAAAGGTGAGGGCCCCCACTGTGCGTGACTATCTAATCATATAGACACCAAACAATAAATATATAGTTAACACCAAATCACACATATGCATGAAAGCACCGTAGAGCAGAAGTCATGCAGGACATTGCACAGAACTGGTTTGCAAACCAAAGAAAACAATGAAAAAACAATGAAAAACCCACAGGAATAGATTAATAGTACTTGATAAGTTGTAGATGCCTTAAGTTGATTGCTGCCGTCAGGTGGTTGTCATAGCAACTATATCAACATATCATGTTTGACCCCCTGTAGAAATTCTAATCAATCTACTGGAATTCTGCCTCACCATGAACTACTTCCGGTTTGAACATCAATTTTATCTACAGAAAAAAGGGACAGCGATGGGGTCCAATGTGGCCCCATCCTATGCCAACCTATACATGGCGGAATTTGAAACCAATGATACAGAACTATTCAAAGATGACCGCATATTGTTCTATAGACGCTACATCAACGATCTGGTGTTAATCTGGAGAGGCAGCAGAGCAACATTGGACATTTGGTTTCAGAGCTTGAACAATGCCAATCCGGCACTCAAGTTCAAAATGGAGACAGATGACAAAAGGATTCATTTTCTGGATCTTCAGCTATTCAAGGATGGAAGCCTTCTGAAGAGTACACTTTACAGAAAAGAGACGGATAGGAACTCACTGCTATCTTTTGTTAGTGGACATCCACTATCACTCAAGAGATCCCTGCCTAAATCCCAGTTCAAAAGGGTCCAAAGAAACAACTCGGACAAAGAAAAAGCCCAGCAACAGATGGAGGAAATGCACATAAGGTTCCAGGACAGAGGGTACCCCACTAAAATCCTAGATCAACAGTTGATGGAACTGGATACCTCCAGAACTTGGACACCCCAAGAACAACTCACTTTTGTGACAACATACACAAATGACAAATCATGCCTTAGGGATTCGTTCAACAAACACTGGGTTGGTTGTGTGGGTGGTGGGTTTTACTGTTGGGGGGGTTATTTGTATTTATTTATTTTTTCAGGAAAAAGAGCTGATTTATTTGGGGCAATCCCCGCAAAAGGCCCTTTTTTTTTTTTTTTTTTTAAATATTTTTATTGAGGTTATAAGAAATATTACAGAGAATGTTCGTCGATTGACATTTAGAGTATAACATTGGAACATATATAGTATACTCAAAAACATAGTAAAGAAATAAAAATATAACAGTTCTGAGCATAGATTCCATGCTTCTCCAGAAGAAAAACTAACCAGTATCTATGTAATATGGAACTATATCTGGTATTCTTATTGTACAAATTGTGAGTAAAGAAGTTTGTAACAAACAAATATTATATAGTGAGGGGTCATAGTTAAGTAGAAGGCGACTGATTCCTGGTCAAACACATAATACAAATAAATCTGCTTTCGATAAAATGAATAAGGGTAGTTCTTAAGAAAGTTATGTGGAAGGGGGGATATTAGTAAGTATGGAATATAAGGGACTTCTGGGTGAGCCCCTCTCCTGGGAAAATGTCAGCTGTAGACGATGTGGGAAAAAGGAGAGGGGGTATGACCCGCAGGCAACCAGTACCGGCGGGAAAAGGAGAAGAGGGGCCCAGCAGTAACAGATAATTTGTGCAAACATAAATTCACCACAGAGAATATCGTTTTCTTGAAAAATAATGATAATAAGGTTTGCAGAGTAACTCTCATATATATCCTTAGTACATAAAAGATGGGAGCTATAGATATGAGTGGCATCGCCATTGAGAGATAGTATAGACTGGCTCTGTAAGGCCCCAGCTGGCATGATATTAGCTAGTTTATGTAGTATGCATCTACAGGCACCATCTAAGATGCTGATATCATTCCAATATAATTGTATAATACCTCATGCTGAGAACATTATATAATGGGCTTGATTCTAAAGAAACATGGCTAATATGTAGTTGTTATCAAAGGCATGCAAGTGAACCAACTGGCATAGAGACTAAGTCAGGATCTTTAAAATTAGCGAACCATGAGATTTTAGGGTGGCACACTGCTAACACTAGGGATAGATCTGAACAGCTGTGTTTAAAATTAGCATTGCATGCCAGCATTACCAGCAAGAAACAGGCTTGACATAATACCAGTTACTATGTCCATGCTGTACTCTTACCCTAGAGGGCAGCGTGTTATACTTGTTGCTATAGATATGCTATACCTTTATACTAGAGACACTGTAATAGACTTGTTACCGTGTATAGGCTGTACCTATATATTAGAGATCCCATATTAGACTTATTACTACATGGAGGCTGAACTTATATACTAGAGGGCGCTGTACTAGATTTATTACTATATACAATTTAGCAGTAGCAGGTTAACCTAAAATGTAAAATAACATGCTGTGTAAGGCTGCATACAATAAACTGGGATGCACAATTATGTAGTCTCATTTTACAGCTATAGAGTCCGAAAGGAGTCCACGGACCTTGTCAGCCACCCTCTATCTAAAAGCTTTGTGCTGTATGGTATAGTAGTACTTGAGATGTGCATCACTCCTTAAATGTAAACATATAGCGCAATATAGTGTGTAAAATAAGCGAGAAATATAGAATATTGTTGACAGAAAATAGTTAGTCATAACATAAGCAATCTCAGCAGGGGGGAACTAAATTTAACCTGCCTGGGATTGGGTGGATATTAACAGTTGTTAGCTAAAAATATTGCAAATGTATATGTAAACTCCCCAAGTGAGTAAGACCTCGAAAAATACTATTATTTTCCTCTCTGCGTCTTATGGACAGGGCCAAGACTTTGTAGGGAGAGTACACATTTGAGAGAACAGTCTGAGTGAATGAATGAGCACATTATGTAGGCATAACATCATTGGAGTTCATACAAGCTAATAAACAAGTTAGGAATGTATATATAATATAACAGACTCTTTAAGAAGAAGAAATGAATAAAAATACATACAAAACGAAAAAGGGCCATAAGAGACTTCAATGTAGTGAGCCAATCATGCCTTCTAGGATAAGTGTCCCACACATATGTTATAACACTAGTATCTCTGTGTTACTAATAGGGAGACATTTACTTAGCAAGCGTATATACAAACAATTCAAAAAGGCTAGGGATCTGATGCGTCTACTGTTTAATGTTTTTCATAGGTCTGACCTTCAAAACACCGACAGTCCAGGCTACTGTAAATAAATGAAAGTTTTCTGAAAGATAACGCTAATTGTCCTGTGGCTAAATATGATCGAGTAGTGATCACACTTTAGGACATCGAGACAATTAGGAAGGATTTACCCCACTCCTGTCCTGAGAGCTGTTGTCCAGCTTGAAGATATTTGCCAGCCATGTTGTAGCCTAGGTAGACATTTATGCAGCCTGAAAAGTAAGTCACTCTTATCGGGACCTAGGCAGACAAATGTGTCAAGGTACCGTCTTAACTGGAGTTCATGGCGCTGTACAAAAAAACAATCCAGCCCCACCTGTGAGAGAGTACTCTATGGAAACGAGAGAGTCTTGTACTCTGAGTTAGAGTGTCCACGTGTGCTGGTGGTGCATCTAGTAGAGCTGACTGCTTGTTAGAACCCGATAATATATACGGGAGAAGTGATTCTGCACGCTCATAAGGTTCTTCACAGCGTTCCATGAATTCCTTGAATTGAACAGACGTAGAGACCGGTAACACTTTTGTCCCCCTCTCTGTTGCGCTTTCACCCCCTATATATACTGGAAGTATCCGCACATCTTCTGCCAGGGTCTTGTCAAATAGTTGAATATTCCGGGGCTTTGTGGGCAACAAGCTGTACCTCTCGAGCATATGTATCTTCTGTACCTCAGAATTCGTAGTGTTGCGCTGTGTCTGACCCACTGCATCAAAACAGGGCCTTGGAGTGCCAAATCGCTCAGTCACTACCTTCTCACTTTCCATCTCAGGTCTCAGCTCCTCCATGTTTAATGCGAACGATGCAGCAGGATTCTGAAGTTTACTTTTGTTCCGGTGTATTGAGACACCATCATGCTCCCCAGTCTCTTCTAATATATCCCTTGTCGGCGTCATATACAATATTGGGCTCCTAGTAGCTCTGAGCTCAGCAATAAGGTCTTGTTGATGTATATCCATGGAGCGCATTAACTCCCACAAAGCAGTAAGAATTAGTTTTCCCATTAGTGCGCCGAAGAGACAGCCACAGTGCAGAAATCACCTGCTTCTCAGCTTAGGTAGTGCGTAGGTAAAATGGAGTACTTCTCACAATGGCCTCAGTTAGCGAGCGGGCCACAGTGCCTTTTCTATATCTGATATACTTCAACTTAGTCACAAGTCAAGTGGTCTGTGTCCCATGATATATTGGGAGCCAGAAATTAGAAAAGTAAGTCCATAAAGTGCCCTAAAATAGTATCTTAAAAGTTGAGTTTCAAGAGCTCTGCAAAAGCACGTCCTGTCGCCTCGGTGGTTGGCTCCGCCCCCCCCCCCCCGCAAAAGGCCCTTTTAAGGGCTAATGGTAGTTTATTGTAGGTTAGGGTGTTTTCTTTTTGGGTGGGCTTTTTTATTTTGATAGGGCTATTAGATTAGGCGTAATTAGTTTAAAGATCTTGTAATTTGTTTTTTATTTTCTGTAATTTAGTGTTTGTTTTCTTTTGGTAATTTAGCTAATTTTATTTAATTTATTTACAAGCCTCACACCTAACCTCAGACTCCAGATTTGCAAAGACATTTTACAAGGTAATTCACCTGACTGGCCTCTCTCCAATCAAGATACTGAGTGCAATTATTCCTTATTACTGTTGCGCTATGATGGAATTATTTTTAAATCTAATTGTAATATTCCAATCTTTGTCTCCAATCTTTGTTTCCAAACATCTTCTCCCCCTCTGCTGTGTCTCAAACCCCTCCTCCCATGTTTACACTCCTCTCTCTTTCCACAGCCTCACACCTAACCTCAGACTCCAGATTTGCAAAGACATTTTACAAGCCTCACACCTAACCTCAGACTCCAGATTTGCAAGCACAAACTCACCAATCCTTCCCAACCACCACCCACCCTCTTGTTTACCTTAATATATACACACACCTAACAGTAATTATGTGCAGCTGTCACTAATAATCCAGGATAGAGAAACCACTTCAAACTCACAGCCTTTGTACTGACATTTTACCACATTCTTCTACACTTTTCCAAATCTCACTTGCTCAGTCACCACACACTCCCCCGCCCCATGTCATCACTCACTCTCAGTTCACTCAGCCTTATATCAGACATTTCCCTTACCTTCTGTGTCCATTCCCTCTCCTTTAGATTGTAAGCTTGAGAGCCTTTCTACCTGCAGGCCACTTTGTATTTAAAGTGATTAGGGGTTAATAAATGTAGGTATGTGGCGGCGATGTTGGGGGCAGCAGATTAGGGCTTAATGGGTATAATGTAGGTGGCGGCGATGTTGGGGGCAGCAGATTAGGGGTTAATAATATTTAACTAGTGTTTGCAAGGCGGGAGTGCTGGAGTTTAGGGGTTAATATGTTTATTCAAGTGGCGGCGATGTCCAGAGCGGCAGATTAGGGGTTAATAACTGTATTTTAGTGTTTGCGATGCGGGAGGGCCTCGGTTTAGTGGTTAATAGGTAGTTTATGGGTGTTAGTGTTCTTTTTAGCACTTTAGTTATAAGTTTTATGCTACAGCTTTGTAGCGTAAAACTCATAACTACTGACTTTAAAATGCGTTAGGAATCTTGGTGGTAGAGGGTGTACCGCTCACTTTTTTGCCTCCCAGGACAAACTTGTAATACCGGCGCTATGGAAGTCCCATAGAAAAAAGCCTTTACGAAATTGACGCAAGTTGATTTGCGGTAAGGCCAAAAAAGTGTGCGGTACACCTATACCTGCAAGACTCGTAATAGCAGCGGGCATAAAAAAGCAGCGTTAGGACCTGTTAACGCTGCTTTTTACCTTAACGCACAACTCGTAATCTAGCCGACTGTTTGTAACAGGTTGTGGATTGTTATTTTTTATTGTCTGACAAAGGGGGTAACACCCAGAAATGTTACCTTAAATAGTAACTTTGAAAATCCTGGCGAGTGTATCCCTTTTCTTCGCTACTATCAATACCTTATAAGCAACCTGGGTGGATGAAATGTTAACCGTGAGTGCTGGCCTGCCTGCTGTGTTTTAAAGTGATTTCAAAAGATATTGAAAGCATTTCAATCATATTTTTCACTTTATATATGTGTTTTGGCTGAAATATAGAAACTTACAAATGCCTGACAATAAGAGTATATATATATATATATATATATATATATATATATATATATATACACACACAGTACACATATATATATATATATATATATATATATATAATATATATATATATATATATACTATGTGTGTGTTTATATATATATATACTGTATATACTGTGTGTGTGTGTGTGTATATATATACACACACACAGTATATATATATATATATATATACACAGTATATATATATATATATATATATATATATGAACAAAGGATATATATATATATATATATACTGTGTGTGTGTGTGTGTATATATACACACACACACAGTATATATATATATATATATATATATATATATACACAGTATATATATATATATATATATATATATATATATATATATGAACAAAGGATATATATATATATATATATATATATATATTTGAACCTTGTGTAAATAGTTTATATGAAATTACTTCTTTTGCAAACACACTAATTATCCTGTGATAATGATTAGCCATGCCAATTTGCATTACGCTCATATTGCCTTCATATCATCCATTGTCTTTAAACACAAAAATAAACCATCTATTTGTATTTCTGAATTATAAATAAAGTGTATTTCCTGTTATCACAGTCAATAGCTTTTAGTAAACTGTACTAAAGTGTTAAAACTACAATGCTAACAGATAATCTCTCATTGATCTGTGGCTTGAAGAGGCAACTATAAAATCAACAGATATTCTTATTATAACTGGAACCAACCAACAAATTACCAGGAAGCTTTGATGGAAAAACAGCACTTATCATTTGAACGATGGGAAAGTGAGATGTCCAAGGTCCCTCCCAAAACCACTGAATTAGCAGTTAAAAAAAAGTTAGATTTTTTCATTTTAAATCGTAAACCTGTATATATAATGGTTACTGTAGTAATATGATCTGTATCTCTGTAAAGTTTCCATAAGAAAAGTGACACTGACATTCTTATTTTGTTTGTTTCTTTGGGGGGGGGGGGGTTAAGTACAACATTTTAATATTAAATTTTCACACATTAAATTATAAAACTGCCTTTTTTTGGTAACCTTTGAATTTATCAAAAGTAGTTTTATTTTAGAATGCACTCTTTTCTTCTTGTGGATGCATTTCATGGGAGACTTGTCACTATTTCCATAAGATTGGTACAGTGCTGGGGCTACCATTGTTGTGGAAAACAACCAGTTTCTGAATCTCCTTAACCTATTACAATGTCAGCTACTCAGACTCCCTAAGACAACTTGCAAACTCTATTCCATCAGAAATCATGTTTCACATAATTTTAAATGAGAATTTAAAAAAAAAGACATTTCATGACCTTTGATTTTTTTAAAATTTTTTTTTATTATTTAGCATAGCACATCTAGTTTTTTTGCACATTTTTTTGGGGGGGCTGTTAAATATAATTTTTGCTTAGGTCACATTTCAGTGTACATGCCCTTTTCTTTTTATTTAAATGTTAAAATTGTGGAAAGTGGGGGGCGTATCCAAGCAGCGGCTCTGAACGGCCGCATCTTTCTGGAGCTCCAGGAGAGGAAAGCATAATCCGCCGGGTTATCGTTTCATATCCACAGCAATTACCATAAATACGATTGATATCGTACTTTTACACAATCTGCAAGCTTATATCAGCCAAACGTGCTGTATTGATGACTCTTGAGATGAAAAAGGAAACCTGAGGCCTGTTGTTGCGGCAAACTCAAAGGCAACGCCCCCCCCCCCCCCCGGGCTGCCGGGGTACTCTGCCAGAACTGGTTATAATCCAAGCCTTTCTTAACACCCCAGACTGCCCATAACATGCATCATATTAACCAGCAGGAATAAGCCTTAATACAACAACGCAAGAAATAGTGATGAACCCTAACAACGCCACGTGGGTTAAAAATTATTCCAACACACAGAATTCAATGAGTGTGAAACTAAAGGCTCTGTTTCAAACTTTAATAGATACAACGTTCTCTGAACAAGAACTTCAGTTCCTTATGGATAAAGCGCCATCAGCAAGATCGGAGGACCCATCATTGCAGCACCCTACGGCATACAGGCCCAACATACCTTTGTGGCCTGGAGAGATCAAACAACTTAACCTACAGAAGATTGGGGATTTTTCTCAACAAACCAGTTACTTAACAACCTCATCCTTTCTGACAACCCCATCCTTTCTGACAACCCCAAACGATAATCTTATGCCTATGGGCAATCTGTGCTGGGAAAGCATGCAAGCCACATCCCCTTTCTCACAATCAGACCACCCGGAGCAGGAAAAAATCACCTACCACCTCATAACGGCACCTGGTATACCGTCAAGCAGCAATTCAATGAAGACTTCGGGCATCAACCAGAGATGAGTGGGAAGCACCTTTTAATATAAGATCGCCTTGGGATCTTCCCAGTATAACAGGTCCAACCTTATGGCCAGGACTGAAATTGCAGTCACCTCTGGAAATTGGGGAGGCTATGGGGTTGGAGACACTGGTCCCTCTGTATCCTAAGGACCCTCTGGATGCTATTTTACACATCACACCGCAGGTTGCAAACATTAGTGCACTATACAGCTCAATATGGATTTGGAGCTCTGCAGGAACACCTTCTGCCGGCCGACATATCATTCAGAAAAGCAATCCAGCTGAAAAGAAGGGTTAATTCTGTCCCAGCTACTTATTTTGAGGAGGCCAAAGCTACGTACTTACCACAGGATAACTCTGGGGGTTTAAAGAATCATTGTAATGTATAACTGTTAAAGTGTTAAATGTTGGAAGATATTGATGTTTTAATAGCTTTGTCAAATAACACCTGGTCAGGTTTATATTAACCCTGCCTTTATATTCACAACCCTATATAGCAAAAAGTATAATATGCAAATATTTAATGTAGGTTTATTGTTTATTTTTTTGTTTGTTTTATCTACAGGTTAACATAGTTAGAGCATCGTATGCTGGAAAATAGTAATGTTTTACCTGCAATGATTAGTAAAGGCCTGCATGACTTAAATATATACTGCTCACGCACACATAAATACAACATCCCATATTTTAAAAATTTAACACATAAAGAGGGAGAAGCTGCTTATAGTTTAATTGAAGCAGCATTCAACCCACGTATACTTGTCTAATAAGTTCATTCTTTATTTTTGGGGTTAAATCGATGACGTATACCACTTACTTATATATTAACCCCTTGGGCGCAGCCAGCGGCTGGGGTGGCGCTTGAAGGGGAACACACATATTTCGTAGAAGCGGCACCAACACATATCTGATAGCTTAGAGGTTAGAATACACGTGACAAATAACCAGAGAATTTAAAATCTTCTCCTACATTAAGTAATTATCCACAATAACTAATTATTCACCACCATTTAACAATTTGGGAATAACAAAGTTTTATAACCATTGAGCAGTAATGTTCTTCAAATCTTTCTTATATAAACCTTATTAACCAGTCCTGGGCATCAGGGGTATGTTATGTCGATTTTTACAGTTCTGGCTGTTTCAATTTACCATATTACTGTAACATATTATTTTAAGACGCAATTTTTTGTTTTTGTTTTTTCTTTTGTTTTTCTGTTTTGTCTATATTAAATCCCTAGCTCTATAACACTACTTCACTGCAGGTCCAAGAGTGACCAATTGAGTTAAAAGGGACTGAAAATGAGGACTGCATCTTTAGGAGTACAATCTAATATCATAGAATATGACAAAAATATTCAACATTTCTGTACTGTATACTGGAAATGTATTTTTAATGTCCTTAATAAAATAAAATAAAATAAAATAGTGAAAAGTGACAGAAACTTTGAACTATAAAATATTAACAGCTAAATAATCACTCATACTTGTAATTTAGTGTTTCGTGATTTTAAAATTTGATTTTACACAAATTATGATACAAATACTAATGAAAGGGTTAATTGAATCAATTGAACTTTTATTTTTTATTTTTACAAACCAGAATGGTTCTATGAATGTGTGGGGAATAAATCTGCAGTTGAGGAAATAGAAAGTACAGGTTAAAGGGACAGTCTAGTTAAAATTAAACTTTCATGATGCAGATAGGTCATGCAATTTTAAACAACTTTCCATTTTAATTTTATCATCAAATTTCCTTTGTTCTCTTGGTATTATTTATTGAAATCTAAACCTAAATAGACTCATATGCTAATTTTTAAGCCCTTGAAGGCCACCTGTTATGTCAGGCATTTTGACAGTTTTTTACAACTAGACAGAACTAGCTCATGTGTGCCGTATAGATAACATTGTGCTTACTCCCATGGAGTTACCTATGAGTCAGCACTGATTGGCTAAAACACAAAAGTCTGTGAAAAGTCTCAGAGGCTTAGATACAAGGTAATCACAGAGGTAAAAGGTATATTAATATAATTGTGTTGGTTATGCAAAACTGGCAAATGGGTAAGGGATTATCTATCTTTTTAAACAATAACAATTTTGGAGTAGATTGTCTCTTTAAGTAATGGTAGGAAAGCATGTTAAAAATGCAAATATTAAGTTAATTTGATGGTACTACATTAATAAACAATATGCTAAAAAATAGTTAATCTATCAATAAACTCTAAGTCAGGTTCTTCCACAGCACCTGGCTCAAGGACAGATGATTCAGAATAACTACAACCGCAAAATCATGAGTCTGTGTTAGGCATATTGGCCCATATCTAATCATGATACAAATGTTCTGTTTATCAAATGTAAATGGATAGCGAAGAGGAGGAGCCTGCTGCGTGAAGATGGTGGCAGAGATGTGAAGCTTCAAGATCTCCTTATCAGCAGCTAATAGCCTCACAAATATAGCCCTTGCAAAACTAATGTCAACGCTACAGTCGCTGTGACCCTGCCAACCCTGCAAATCAGAAGCAGAAGACACAGAGGGTAACGTCAGAAGCCCTCTGAAGTGAGCCTTGTCCGGGCATTCCGGAAGCAAAAATGTTCTGTTTATACACAGGGTTCTCATACGTTTTTGTATTGCTTAGAAGTTAGTTCAGTAAAGTAAAAGTTCTCTTTTTTTTCCCACATAATTTTTATATAAATGCTTCCAAGTTATTACCTGGACAGAGCGAGAAATATTCAGGTAATAACTCTTCACCATACAATACAAATAAAAAATGACATTCCAAATTGCAATCATAACATAATAGATTGTATACCATGACTGCTTTATAATCATAACTGTGTTACATATATATCAGAGGAAAACAAATCAATGAACAGCAGTCAGTGAACATACAGATTAACAAGAGCCAGGAAACAAGAATTTTAAGCTCTAAAAATATTACCTAAAAAAAGAAAAATATATTTACCAAATTTACAGAATTATCTGTAATCATTTCAAGCCCTAACAAACAAGAACAAAAAAAGAAAAGACAAATGAAGAGGGGGTTATCAGCTTTTAACTTAAAAAATTCTCTGGATCAAAAGAAAGGGAGAAAAAAAAGAAATACACAACAACCATCCAAGTAACTGTGCCATGATACTGTCAATTTCCATTCCCTAATACATTTATTCAAATTTAAAAATATGTATTATAAATTAATTTAACATTTTGGTGAACCACAATCTTTTTTATATATTGATCTATAAATGTACAATAAACATTAAACAGAAAATAGATAAAATAATATAATGTAATTCCTAATATTAATCTTATCATTCTGTAACTCAAAAATGAGTGATAATATGTACTTACTATGATCTATATTACTTATGTGGTTACAACCCTATGTTCCTAGCATAGTTCACCCCTAATACCAGTGGTTTATAAGGTCATAGGCTGCATTTAATCCAGTGGGATACCTAGTCCTCAATTGGAAAATCCAAAACACCTCTCTTCTAGCAAGTGCTGCCTCTCTGTCCCCACCTCTTCGCCCAGCATCCACAGTTTCTATTATAGTACATTTGAAATATGAACTCTCTTTATTGTGGACCAATTTGAAGTGCTGAACGAGTGGGGTGGTCAGAGTACCTGCCCTAATATCAGAGAGGTGTTCTCTAATGCGTACTCTTGTCTCCCTTGTCGTCATCCCTACATACTGTAGGTTACAGGCCATACAGCCTGCTAAATATATTGTAAATCTGCTTCTACAATTCATGCACTTTTGGTGACTGTAGCTCTTGTTGGTGACACTACATTTGAAACCTTCACCCATCAACAGATGTTCACACGCCTTGCATGTAATGTTGCTGTATACGCCCTTAAATCTGAGCCAGGAGCTAGACTCTTCCTTCCGTATATTTTTAAGTTGAGTAGAGGCCAAAAGGTTGCCCATGGAGACTCCTCTCCTAAAGGAGCATTTGCATCCTTTATCTACTGTTTCTACCAAAGCATTATCCGCTGCCAATACAGGGAGTGCAGAATTATTAGGCAAGTTGTATTTCTGAGGATTAATTTTATTATTGAACAACAACCATGTTCTCAATGAACCCAAAAAACTCATTAATATCAAAGCTGAATAGTTTTGGAAGTAGTTTTTAGTTTGTTTTTAGTTATAGCTATTTTAGGGGGATATCTGTGTGTGCAGGTGACTATTACTGTGCATAATTATTAGGCAACTTAACAAAAAACAAATATATACCCATTTCAATTATTTATTTTTACCAGTGAAACCAATATAACATCTCAACATTCACAAATATACATTTCTGACATTCAAAAAAAAAACAAAAACAAATCAGTGACCAATATAGCCACCTTTCTTTGCAAGGACACTCAAAAGCCTGCCATCCATGGATTCTGTCAGTGTTTTGATCTGTTCACCATCAACATTGCGTGCAGCAGCAACCACAGCCTCCCAGACACTGTTCAGAGAGGTGTACTGTTTTCCCTCCTTGTAAATCTCACATTTGATGATGGACCACAGGTTCTCAATGGGGTTCAGATCAGGTGAACAAGGAGGCCATGTCATTAGATTTTCTTCTTTTACACCATTTCTTGACAGCCACGCTGTGGAGTACTTGGACGCGTGTGATGGAGCATTGTCCTGCATGAAAATCATGTTTTTCTTGAAGGATGCAGACTTCTTCCTGTACCACTGCTTGAAGAAGGTGTCTTCCAGAAACTGGCAGTAGGACTGGGAGTTGAGCTTGACTCCATCCTCAACCCGAAAAGGCCCCACAAGCTCATCTTTGATGATACCAGCCCAAACCAGTACTCCACCTCCACCTTGCTGGCGTCTGAGTCGGACTGGAGCTCTCTGCCCTTTACCAATCCAGCCACGGGCCCATCCATCTGGCCCATCAAGACTCACTCTCATTTCATCAGTCCATAAAACCTTAGAAAAATCAGTCTTGAGATATTTCTTGGCCCAGTCTTGACGTTTCAGCTTGTGTGTCTTGTTCAGTGGTGGTCGTCTTTCAGCCTTTCTTACCTTGGCCATGTCTCTGAGTATTGCACACCTTGTGCTTTTGGGCACTCCAGTGATGTTGCAGCTCTGAAATATGGCCAAACTGGTGGCAAGTGGCATCTTGGCAGCTGCACGCTTGACTTTTCTCAGTTCATGGGCAGTTATTTTGCGCCTTGGTTTTTCCACACGTTTCTTGCGTCACTGTTGACTATTTTGAATGAAACGCTTGATTGTTCGATGATCACGCTTCAGAAGCTTTGCAATTTTAAGAGTGCTGCATCCCTCTGCAAGATATCTCACTATGTTTGACTTTTCTGAGCCTGTCAAGTCCTTCTTTTGACCCATTTTGCCAAAGGAAAGGAAGTTGCCTAATAATTATGCACACCTGATATAGGGTGTTGATGTCATTAGACCACACCCCTTCTCATTACAGAGATGCACATCACCTAATATGCTTAATTGGTAGTAGGCTTTCGAGCCTATACAGATTGGAGTAAGACAACATGCATAAAGAGGATGATGTGGTCAAAATACTCATTTGCCTAATAATTCTGCACTCCCTGTAGGTTAAAATGTTTCCTTACTATCTGGATGATTTTGTGATACTGTACACTATAATCTGTTACAAAGAAAATTCCTCCACTCTTATCAGTCTTTGATTCTGTTTTATTTAACAATTTCTCTCTGTTGGAAGATACTACCTCCTCTCTGGCTTTAATGATATCATGGGACCTGTACCCTCTCGTCTTGAGGCGGTCAGACAATTGGTCCGCATGAGTCTCATACTGTTCAGCATTGCTACAATTCCTTTTTGAGTCTGGTAATCTGACCCTTCGCAACTGACCTGAACACCTATTTTGGATGACTGCTCCTGGCGTGGAGGAGCGCATTGCCAGTTATTGGCTTTCTGTAAACTTCAGTTTCAATCCCGACATTGGGAATCCCTCTCAGGGTGAGATCCAAAAAGTTGATCTTCATCCTGTTGAGTTCAAAAGTGAACTCCAAGCCAATGTCGTTATTGTTTAACCATTCCATGAAAATTTTCGCATTTTCTTCTGTACCCCTCCACACCAGGAGCAGGTCATCAATATATTGACTGTAAAATTGTATATTTCTCCTGAAGGGGTTCTCATCTCCATCGATGCGGGACAGCTCCCACCACCCCATATAGAGGTTGGCGAAAGAGGGCGCAAATTTAGCGCCCATGGCTGTCCCGCACCTCTGGAGATAAAAAACCCCCTCAAAGGTGAAATAGTTATGTGTCAATAGATACTGTACTTCTGTACTATCCTCAACACATAATCCACTAATTCATCAGAAAAGCCAGTATCTCTTCGTAAGAAAAATTCAATGGCCATTAGACCCTTCTCATGCGGTATGGAGGTGTACAATGACCTGACATCTATGGTGAGCCACATATCTGTTTCTTCCCAATAAGTTTCAAAACATGTGTGGTATCCTGTAGAAAGCTAGTGAGTCCCCCTACCAGGGGCTGTAATATACTATCTAGCCACTGCGAGACCCTTTCTAAGAGTGATCTTATGCCACTCACTATGGGTCTATCTGTGACTCCCTCCAGGGATTTATGAACCTTCAGTAGATGGTTAAAAATAGGTATAACTGGATTATCCACCAGAAGGAAGTCACAGGTAGATTCATCCAAAATACCTAATTCTCTGCCATCATCAAGGATCTGTGTAAGTTCTCTCTTATATTTTCCTATGCGGTCCCCACTCAAGACCTGATAATATCTTGAGTCCTGTAACTGTCTCTCTGCTTCCACTACAAATTGTGTTCTAGACATTACTACTACCGAGCCCCCTTTATCAGCATTTCTAATGACCAAATCCTCATTAGTTTGTAGTTTTTTCAAAGCTTCTCTTTCTTTGAAGTTTAAGTTACTCTGATTATTAGGGGTGGCCTGGTGTAGCAACGTAAGATCCCTTTCAATCCTTTCTTGGAAAATTTCCAGTGTGTTACCTCTATATTGTATGGGGTAAAACCTTAAAGTTTCCTTGAATTTAGGGGTGTGATAAACAGATGTTTTCTCATCCGTTGTACCCTCCTGTAATAATGCTTCCAGGTTCATAACATCACATCCTTCATTGAAGGTAACTTCATTTGTGACATTCTGTCTGGTTTCATTACTAGAGGGGGTAAGATTTGTTTCTTCAATATCCTTATTATAAAAAAAAATTGTACTGTCAAACCTCTGATCAGTTTATTGACATCTATTAAGGTATTGAACAAATTGAACGTATGTGACGGTACAAATCCCAAACCTAAATTTAGCACTCTAATTTCCATGTCAGACAATGTATAATCAGATAAGTTAATAACATTGATATCACTAGTTATTGATATTTGCTCCCGTATCTGCCCCGCCTGGTAGATTGGCGGTTCTGCTGACCTGCCTGGCCCCCTCTTGTTCCTCTCCCTCCTCCCTCTAGTTTCTTGGGGGGAAGGGAAAAAACCTGTTCCAAATCTTGTCTGTCATTATGATTAACCTTTGCAGCTCCTTCTATATTAGATTGTCCTGCAAAGGATGCATCATCCGGGGTGTACATTTCCACAAAGATTGTCTGTTTAAGTATTATAGTTAGCTAACCAAGGTAGTTAGGCAAACAAGGTTTTGGGGTAATCAAGGGGAAATATATTTTATACTTTTAAGTTAAACCTTTTATTAAGAATGTGTGAGAATCTCATTCAGTGTACAGCTTGCCACATGTTTGCATCACTGGAGCAGCCGCTTCTGGGATTATATGTTTGTGGCAAGTGCGAGCATATTGTCTCTTTAGAAACTCGTATTGGGGATCTGGAGGAACGAATTGCAACACTACATGAAATTCAGACACTTGAAAGGGAAATGGATAGGACTGAGCTGGTTGTTAATGGTTCCAGCAGTGGGAATGGGGAGGATTCAGATGAGGAGACTCCAGGATGTAGCTGGGTCACAGTAAGAGGGCGAAGTAAGCGGAAGAGACAGGCCAGTTCTGAGCTGGTACACCCCAATAGATTTGCAAGATTAAGTGAAGATGTTGGGGATATCAGTTCAGGGGTGGCAGTGTCAGAGAGGGCTGTGTTGCCTAGTATAGTGAACAGTCCTTTAGCTGTGGAAGAGGAGCATACTATGGTGGGCAGTCCTTCAGTCATGGAAGAGGGGCATACAAGTCAGGGCCAGAGGCAGATGTTGGTGGTAGGAGACTCTATTATTAGGAAGGTTGATAGGGTAATTTGTCATCCAGACCCTTTACATAGAACAGTTTGCTGTCTTCCAGGGGCTCGTGTTAGGCATATTGTGGAGCGTATTGATAGATTGTTAGAGGGATGTGGGTCTGATCCTGCAGTCATGGTGCATATTGGTACTAATGAAGGAATCGGTGGGAGATGGAGAGTCCTAAAAAATGACTTCAGGGAGTTAGGTAGCAAGCTTAAAGCAAGGACCTCCAAAGTAATATTTTCTGAGATATTACCAGTGCCGTGTGCTAATTCAGTAAGGCAGAAGGAGTTAAGGTCTGTTAATTCATGGCTAAAGACATGGTGTAAAAATGAGGGGTTTGACTTTTTAGAACACTGGGCTGATTTTTCACTAGGGTACAATTTGTACAGTAAGGATGGATTGCACCTGAATGACATGGGTGCAGGTGTGTTGGGGGAAAGGATGGTAGCACGTTTAGAGAACCTTTTAAACTAGGCAAAGGGGGGGAGGGTCAGTTAGAAAAAAATAGAACAGAGAGATCAGTCTGTGAATATGACAATCCCTTAATATCTCAAGGAAGGGATGACTTAAGAAATGTCACATTAGAAAATATAAAGGAAAGCACACCAAGTAGCAGCAGAAAGCACATGAAAATTAAATGTATGACAACAAATGCAAGAAGCATGACAGGTAAAATGGGGGAGCTGACGCTCTTAGTTGCAGAAGAGGACTATGATGTTATCAGTATAACTGAAACTTGGTGGGATGATTCACATGACTGGGCAGTTAACTTAGAGGGGTATACATTATTTAGGAGGGACAGGAATAATAAAAGGGGTGGAGGAATCTGCATGTATATTAAACCTAACCTTAAACCTACAATAAGGGAAGATATTTATGATACAAGTGACAATGTAGAGACCCTGTGGGTTGAAATAAAGAGTGGGGGGAAAAATCCTAAAAAAATATTACTAGGAACATGCTACAAGCCTCCCAACATTAGTGACCCGGAGGAAACTCAACTACTTATCCAAATAGGTAAGGCTGCTAATAACAGTGCTGTAATTATGGGAGATTTTAACTACCCTGATATAAACTGGGCCAATGAAACTAGTAATTCAGCTAAGGGGGATAGATTTTTAAATGTTCTCAGGGATAACTTCTTGTCACAATTAATAGAGGAGCCAACTAGGAGTAAAGCTATATTGGATTTAGTGCTATCAAACAATACAGATATAATATCAAACATAGAAGTTAAAGAACATTTGGGTAACAGTGATCATAACATGGTCACATTTGAAATCTATTTTCAAATGCAGTGTTTTAAAGGCTTAACTAAGACTTTTAATTTCAAGAAAGCAAAATTCAACGATTTAAGGAAATCATTAAATAATATAAATTGGGACAATGTATTTTCTAATAAAAATACAGAGAATAAATGGATAATATTTAAAAATGTGTTAAATAAATATACATATCAACACATACCATATGGTTATAAAAGTAAAAATAAAAAAACAAAGCCATTATGGCTAAATAAAAATGTGTTAAGAGAAATTAGGAAAAAACGTAGGGCATTTAAATTATTAAAAGAAAATAGTACAGACTCAGCATACAATATTTATAAGGAATGTAACAAAGCATGCAAAAAAGCAATCAAATTAGCCAAAATTGAAAATGAAAAATTAATTGATAAGGATTCTAAGTCTAACCCTAAAAGGTTCTTTAAGTACATAAATAGCAAAAAATCTAAGAAGGATAATATAGGTACATTAAAATGTGTGGAGGGTAGCATGATAAATAATGACAGGGAGAAGGCTGAGGTACTAAACCAGTTTTTTTCTTCAGTATACACAAGAGAAGAACCATTGAATGATACTTTTGAACATAATAGAACATGCCAGTCCATACCACTAACTGGGTTTTGTTTAGAGGATATCAGGAAAAAACTGGAAAATATTAAGGTAAATAAAACTCCAGGCCCAGATGGAATACACCCAAGGGTGTTGAGGGAACTTAGCACTGTTATAGACAAACCTTTACTCTTAATTTTTCAAGACTCATTATCCTCAGGCATGGTACCCCAGGATTGGCGTAAAGCTGATGTGGTGCCACTCTTCAAAAAGGGAAGCAGGGATGATCCAGGAAGCTATAGACCAGTTAGTCTGACATCAATAGTGGGGAAGATATTTGAAGGGATTATAAGGGATTATATTGATGAGCATATTCGTGTAAACAAGATTATGAGTTCTAATCAGCATGGCTTTAGGAGAAATAGATCATGTCAAACTAATCTGATTAGATTCTACGAGGAAGTAAGTCAAAATATAGATAAAGGGGAATCAGTGGATGTGATATACTTAGATTTTGCAAAGGCATTTGATACAGTGCCACATGAGAGATTAATGCACAAAATTAAGGGACTGGGAATAGCTGAAAATGTTAGCTCATGGATAAATAACTGGATAAAAGATAGGGAGCAACGAGTAGTAGTAAATGGATCATACTCAGATTGGACAAAGGTAATCAGTGGCGTCCCCCAGGGATCAGTACTGGGCCCTGTTCTTTTTAATATTTTTATAAATGACTTGGAGCAAGGATTAAATAGCGACATCTCTATTTTTGCAGATGATACTAAGTTAAGTAAGGTCATAAGGTCAGAGCAGGACGAACTGTCTTTACAAAGGGATTTGCTAAAATTAGAACTATGGGCAAGTGAATGGAAAATGAGATTTAATACGGAAAAATGCAAGGTTCTACATTTTGGAAGTAAAAATAAGCAGGCTACGTATTTTTTAAATGGGACAAGACTTAGCCAAACACAGGAGGAAAGGGATTTGGGAGTAGTAATAGATAACAAGCTAAAGATGGGTGCACAATGCAGGGCAGCGGCTTCAAAGGCTAATAAGATACTAGCATGTATTAAAAGAGGTATTGATTCAAGGGAGGAAAGCATAATTCTGTCATTATATAAAGCCCTGGTAAGACCTCACCTTGAGTTTGGAGTGCAGTTCTGGGGACCAATTGCTAAAAAAGATATTGCAGAACTAGAAAAAGTTCAGAGAAGGGCCACAAAGCTAATAAGGGGATTGGAGAAATTAACCTATGAGGAGAGGCTAGCCAAACTGGGTCTGTTTTCTTTAGAAAAAAGGCGCTTGAGAGGTGACATGATTACTTTATATAAATATATTCAAGGCCCATATACAGAGATGGCAGAAGCTCTGTTTATTCCAAGAAAATTGTTTCTGACAAGAGGTCATAATTTAAGGTTGGAGGAAAGGAGATTTAATCTCCTGCAACGGAAACGTTTTTTCACTGTGAGAGCAATAAAATTGTGGAACTCATTACCAAAGGAGGTAGTGAATGCCAATACCATAGATACATTTAAAAATAGTCTGGATAAGTTTCTGTATACTAACAAAATTCATGGATATGATTGCTAGTATTAAATGGGTCACATTTTAATGGGGTTATTTAAGCTTAACTGGAGCTTTTTGTAAGTATTTTAGATTTGTATAGGTTGAACTCGATGGACTTCAGTCTTTTTTTCAACCTTATCTACTATGTTACTATGTTACTATGTTACATAAGAAAAAAAACAAAAAAACAAAAAACAATATATTAGTTCAATTTAAAATGAAACTTTAGCAATCGTAACTGCACTGGACATAATCATGTACATCAGCAAAGTAGAACCAACCCAAGATAGACATAAACAAAAAAAAATAAAAAACCAAAACCGAAACCCAAACAAAACAAAAAAAATAAAGGGAAGGGGAAAGGATAAGACCCCGATGTCTGCCTCACCGGTCAATGGTTGGAAATATTATAGAAGAATCTCACTTCTAATTACACCCCTTAATACAGCATTTTGAATCCAACTAGAGTTTTTAAAGGGGGCAATGAATCTTATTTGTAGCTCTGTAGGATTTGAGAATATATAATCGCTCCATTTTCTAAAAAAGTTGTTGTTCTCTTTCCTGAAAAGTTTTTAGAGACAATAGCACTCTTGATTTAGAAGAAGTCTTTTGCACTGATAGGTCAAAATTCACGCTAGCTAAACTGTTTGAAGAGATGGAATTCTTACTCCTCAAGGAAAGTAAATTGAGATGGGACATAATGACCCTCAACAAATATCATGAGTTAAAAATCATACCAAGAGGTCTGAGGGTCAATAAGTTTCCAACTTTTCAAACAGAAGATCGCAAATTTATAAATGAATGGAATATAATCTTATCAGATTGCTCACTACATTTGATGTTGCTTCTAGTCAATTACAAAACTAAAACCCTCAATGTGATTAACCAACAGATAGAGACATTACAAATAGAATTGAATCTTAGGAGAGATGCATTGGAATACCCTAAATATTATGGTATCTTACAAAAGACACTAACAGAATCCAGGGTATTGTTAATTTCAACAAAACACAATACATTTCTCAGAGATCAATCAGATTATGACACGAATAGGATATATATCTGGAACAGAAAGGATAGACTAGAAGGCCGCAGAGCCTATAATAGGTCACGTGGCAGAGGAAAAGGCAGAGGCTTCTTTAACAACAAAAACAACAGGGACAGTGGTAATCTAGATAAAAAAGAGAGGGATTCTGGAAACAGCGGAGAGAAAAAAGTTAAATTCTCAGAGAGTGAAGCAGAGTCTTATGAAGAGAGCTCAGCGTCAGGTGGAGAGGATAATGAGTCAACAAATCCCTTAGCACCATTAGATTCAGAACAACTAGTGGTGAGACCAAAAGCTTCCAGTACAGTCATACCCACTATTCTCAAAAAACAGCATCAGGGGGGATCTAAGTACACCCCGGATGATGCATCCTTTTCAGGACAATCTAATATAGAAGGAGCTACAAAGGTTAATCATAATGACAGACAAGATTTGGAACAGGTTTTTTCCCTTTCCCCAAGAAACCAGAGGGAGGAGGGAGAGGAACAAGAGGGGGCCAGGCAGGTCAGCAGAACCGCCAATCTACCAGGCGGGGCAGATACGGGAGCAAATATCAATAACTAGTGATATCAATGTTATTAACTTATCTGATTATACATTGTCTGACATGGAAATTAGAGTGCTAAATTTAGGTTTGGGATTTGTACCGTCACATAAGTTCAATTTGTTCAATACCTTAATAGATGTCAATAAACTGATCAGAGGTTTGACAGTACGATTTTTTTTTTATAATAATGACATTGAAGAAACAAATCTTACCACTTCTAATAGTGAAACCAGACAGAATGTCACAAATGAACTTACCTTCAATAAAGGATGTGATGTTATAAACCTGGAAGCATTATTACAGGAGGGTACAACGGATGAGTATACATCTGTTTATCACACCCCTAAATTCTAGGAAACTTCAAGGTTTTACCCCATACAATAAAGAGGTAACACACTGGAAATTTTCCAAGAAAGGATTGAAAGGGATCTTACATTGCTACACCAGGCCACCCCTAATAATCAGCATAACTTAAACTTCAAAGAAAGAGAAGCTTTGAAAAAACTACAAACTAATGAGGATTTGGTCATTAGAAATGCTGATAAGGGGGGCTCGGTAGTAGTAATGTCTAGAACACAATTTGTAGTGGAAGCAAAGAGACAGTTACAGGACTCAAGATATTATCAGGTCTTGAGTGGGGACCCCACAGGCAAATATAAGAGAGAACTTACACAGATCCTTGATGATGGCAGAGAATTGGGTATTTTGGATGAGTCTTGCAGTGGCTAGATAGTATATTACAGCCCCTGGTAGGGGGACTCACTAGCTTTCTACAGGATACCACAAATGTTTTTAAACTGATGGAGAGTCTAAATTGGGAAGAAACAGATTTGTGGCTCACCATAGATGTCAGGTCATTGTACACCTCAATACCGCATGAGAAGGGTCTAATGGCCATTGAATTTTTCTTACGAAGAGATACTGGCTTTTCTGATGAATTAGTGGATTATGTGTTGAGGATAGTACAATATCTATTGACACATAACTATTTCACCTTTGAGGGGGTTTTTTATCTCCAGAGGTGCGGGACAGCCATGGGCGCTAAATTTGCGCCCTCTTTCGCCAACCTCTATATGGGGTGGTGGGAGCTGTCCTGCATCTAAGGAGATGAGAACACCTTCAGGAGAAATATACAATTTTACAGACGATATATTGATGACCTGCTCCTGGTGTGGAGGGGTACAGAAGAAAATGCAACATTTTTCGTGGAATGGTTAAACAATAACGACATTGGCTTGGAGTTCACTTTTGAACTCAACAGGATGAAGATCAACTTTTTGGATCTCACCCTGAGAGGGATTCCCAATGTCGGGATTGAAACTGAAGTTTACAGAAAGCCAATAACTGTCAATACGCTCCTCCACGCCAGGAGCAGTCATCCAAAAAAGATGTTCAGGTCAGTTGCGAAGGGTCAGTTTACCAGACTAAAAAGGAATTGTAGCAATGCTGAACAGTATGAGACTCATGCGGACCAATTGTCTGACTTCCTCAAGACGAGAGGGTACAGGTCCCATGATATCATTAAAGCCAGAGAGGAGGTAGTATCTTCCAACAGAGAGAAATTGTTAAATAAAACAGAATCAAAGACTGATAAGAGTGGAGGAATTTTGTTTGTAACAGATTATACTGTACAGTACCACAAAATCTGCCAGATAGTAAGAAAACATTTTAAACTATTGGCGGCGGATAATGCTTTGGTAGAAACAGTAGATAAAGGATGCAAATGCTCCTTTAGGAGAGGAGTCTCCATGGGCAACCTTTTGGCCCCTACTCAACTTAAAAATATACGGAAGGAGGAGTCTAGCTCCTGGTTCAGATTTAAGGGCGTATACAGCAACATTACATGCAAGGCGTGTGAACATCTGTTGATGGGTGAAGGTTTCAAATGTAGTGTCACCAACAAGAGCTACAGTCACAAAAAGTGCATGAATTGTAGAAACAGATTTACAATATATTTAGCAGGCTGTATGGCCTGTAACCGACAGTATGTAGGGATGATGACAAGGGAGACAAGAGTACGCATCAGAGAATACCTCTCTGATATTAGGGCAGGTACTCTGACCACCCCACTCATTCAGCACTTCAAATTGGTCCATAATAAAGAGAGTTCATATTTCAAATGGACTATAATAGAAACTGTGGATGCTGGGCGAAGAGGTGGGGACAGAGAGGCAGCACTTGCTAGAAGAGAGGTGTTTTGAATTTTCCAATTGAGGACTAGGTATCCCACTGGATTAAATTCAGCCTATGACCTTATAAACCACTGGTATTAGGGGTGAACTATGCTAGGAACATAGGGTTATAACCACATAAGTAATATAGATCATAGTAAGTACATATTATCACTCATTTTTGAGTTACAGAATGATAAGAGTAATATTAGGAATTACATTATATTATTTTATCTATTTTCTGTTTAATGTTTATTGTACATTTATAGATCAATATATAAAAAAGATTGTGTTTCACCAAAATGTTAAATTAATTTATAATACATATTTTTAAATCTGAATAATTGTATTAGGGAATGGAAAGGGACAATATCATGACACAGTTACTTTTCCCAGATTATCGATGTATAAGTACAGAGAAACAAAAAGCAAGTTTTGAGTAAATATACTTAACATAAGGAAAATCCATCCCTTTATTCTGGATTTATTTAGCAATAGTTTCATTCATGTAATACACAGAAGTTGTGTTCTTAAACAAAAGTAAGTCTGTGAATTAACAGGTTACCTAAATGGCAATATGCTGAGTATACCTTATGTAAATAACAGGTTAACCAGTCAAGAAAGAGTTAAACTGGTCAATGCCCTTTAGCCAATTAAATGTTTTTACACCCTTTATAAAGCCCATTAGTCACAAGGGATTTGGAGAGCTATAAGTATGGCTAATATGCCGAAACGCGTAAGCTGATCTACTAACTAAAGGACATGTTCATTGTCACTTTGTAACCCTACTTGTTTTATGGAATAAAGCTAATCATTGATATTTTACTGTGGCTCCAGAACTTTTTCTTTCTTATCATTTTTGAGCCGCCATATGGAGCCAGCAGTTATACCCCAGTACCTGTGATGACTTACTGCCTGGATACATACATACGAGGTGGACGAGAGAGGAACATTTGATTGACTACAAAGAATCGGGGACTCCTTACCCCCCGCAAGTCGGCAACCAACGGTGACGTCATACCTGTGAGCCAGAGAGCGTGTGAGTTGGCGGCGTCCGACGAATCGGCTTGTTTGAGCGTGGAGGCTCCAAGCCAGGTGTACGGACCTGTAACCGCCCAGGAATCAAGCTACTCTACCAGCAGCTCTTCATCAGGTAACCTTATCGGGAATCAAAGCCGTGAAGACAGGGGTAAGTGTAAAAGCATCCACCGACATTCACTCTATATTGAGGTATCCCACAATCGATTTGCCACAGAAGGGTTTACTTCACCGGGAGAATCTGTTGTTATACCGATTTAACAAGGTCTGTATCAGCCCAAATGCCTCTCGTTCCACGCGAGCCTTCAGACTCACTGGAAACAGTAGTTAAAGGGACAGTCTAGGCCAAAATAAACTTTCATGATTCAGATAAAGCATGTAATTTTAAACAATATTCCAATTTACTTTTATCACCAATTTTGCTTTGTTCTCTTGGTATTCTTAGTTGAAAGCTTAACCTAGGAGGTTCATATGCTAATTTCTTAGACCTTGAAGGCCACCTCTTTTCGGAATTCATTTTAACAGTTTTTCACCACTAGAGGGTGTTAGTTCACGTTTTTCATATAGATAACACTGTTCTTGTGCACGTGAAGTTATCTGGGAGCAGGCACTGATTGGCTGAACTGCAAGTCTGTCAAAAGGACTGAAATAAAGGGGCAGTTTGCAGAGGCTTAGATAAAAGATAATCACAGAGGTTAAAAGTATATTATTATAACTGTGTTGGTTATGCAAAACTGGGGAATGGGTAATAAAGGGATTATCTATCTTGTAAAACAATAAAAATTCTGGTGTAGACTGTCCCTTTAAGAAGCAGCAGTCTTAAGACCGCTGCTCTTTAACTCGTCCACCACCTCTGAGGCTGCGGACATCAATCCGTCCAATCGCATATGATCGGGTTGATTGACACCCCCTGCTAGCGGCAGGGGGCAGCATTGCACAAGCAGTTCACCAGAACTGCTTGTGCAATGTTAAATGCCAACAGTGTATGCTATCGGCATTCAGCGATATCTGGCAGACATGATACGCTACAGCGTTTTATGTCACCAGACATTGATAAATCGGCCCCTTAGTATCAATAGAGGGGAATTTGTGTTGCTCTATAAAACTTAAACTTTGCAGATATTTTTCTCCCGTACCTTGTAACAATAAGTTATACCAAAATGATAAAGAATGGTTCCCTTTCCTATATTATGGCAGTCCTTGTCCAATACATGTATTAACCCATTGAAATTCATATTTTCTTGTTAAATATTGGAACTAGTGCCTAAGTTCAAGATAGGCAAACAAATCTTTATTTGACAAGTTAAATTCTGATTTTAATGTATTAAAGGTACGGTAAATCCACATTTTTTATTTAATGGTTCAGATAGAGCATGCAATCAACAAATTAAACAAAAACAATTAAAATAGCTCAACACAATGAATGCTTCAAGTGGTTTCCCCAAATTCAACTGAAATTTCAACTTTTAATGAATTTTGCAGCCAATGACAGAAGGCATATATGTGCAGCCATCAATCTGCATCTAGCTTCCAGTAGTGTACTGTGACTCCTGAGCCAGCTAGGTATGCTTTTCAACAAAGTATAGCAAGAGAACAAAGCAACTTGAACAACTGAAGTATATTGAAACATTGTTGTGTGCTCCATTTTAATCTTCAACATTTAATGTTTACTTTAGAGACCCTATAATGTAATAATAGAAAGCAAAACAGCACAACATCCTATACTATAAAAGGCCAAGTGTGTTTGTCCGAAGCTGTCATGCGCAGTAGAGACAGCACGCGGACAAACACACTGGCCTAAGTCCCTACCTGTTCTGCCGACTGCGCCGAGCAAAAGTGGGCGTGGCCGAGTGTGAAGGGGGTGGGGCCTAACACGAAGGCCCGCGAAGGGGGCGGAGCCTAGCGTGAAGGCCCGTGAAGAGAGCTCAAACAGCTCAAGAGAGGGTGGAGGGATGTGGGGAGAGGGGGGGGAGATGTGGAGTGAGGGGGGAGATGTGGAGAGATGTGGAGAGATGTGGGAGATGTGGAGTGAGGGGGGAGATGTGGAGAGAGGGGAGAGATGTGGGGAGATGTGGAGAGAGGGGGGAGATGTGGAGAGAGGGGGGAGATGTGGGGAGAGGGGGGAGATGTGGAGTGAGGGAGGGGGAGATGTGGAGAGAGGAGGGAGATGTGGAGAAAGGGGAGAGATGTGGGGAGATGTGGAGAGAGGGGGGAGATGTGGAGAGAGGGGGGAGATGGGGAGAGATGTGGGGAGAGGGGGGAGATGTGGAGAGAGGGGGGGAGATGTGGGGAGAGAGAGAGGGGGGAGAGAGAGGGGGGAGAGGGAGAGAGAGAGACAGAGAGAGAGGGGGGAGAGGGAGAGAGAGAGAGAGAGAGAGAGAGAGAGAGAGGAGAGAGAGAATGAGAAAGAGAGGGGGAGAGAGAGAGATGGGGAGAGAGGGAGAGAGAGAGAGAGAGGGGGGGGGGAGAGAGAGAGGGGAGAGAGATAGAGAGAGAGGAGAGACACAGAGAGAGGGGAGAGAGAGAGAGGGGGGAGAGAGAGAGAGGGGAGAGAGAGGGGGGAGAGAGAGAGGGGGGAGAGATAGAGGGGCAAGAGAGAGAGAGGAGAGACAGAGGGGGGAGAGAGAGAGAGAGAGAGGGGGGAGAAAGAGAGAGAGAAGAGAGAGAGAGAGGGGAGAGAGAGAGAGAGAGAGAGAGAGAGAGGGGGGAGAGAGAGAGAGGGGAGAGAGAGAGAGGGAGAGAGAGAGAGAGAGAGAGAGGGGGGAGAGAGAGAGAGAGAGAGAGAGAGGGGGGGAGAGAGAAAGAGAGGGGGAGAGAGAGAGAGGGGGGATAGAGAGGGGGGGGAGAGAGGGAGGGAGAGAGGGGAGGGAGAGAGGGGGAGAGAGAGAGAGGGGAGAGAGAGAGAGAGAGAGAGAGGGAGGTGAGAGAGAGAGGGGAGAGAGAGAGAGGGGGGAGAGAGAGAGAGAGGGGGGAGAGAGAGAGAGGGGGGAGAGAGAGAGAGGGGAGAGAGGGAGAGGGGGGGGGAGAGAGAGAGAGAGATAGAGGGGAGAGAGATAGAGGGGAGAGAGAAAGAGAGAGGTGAGAGAGAGAGAGGGGGGGGAGAGAGAGAGAGAGAGAGAGATAGAGGGGAGATAGAGAGAGGGGAGAGAGAGAGAGAGAGAGAGGGGTGAGATAGAGAGAGGGGAGAGAGAGAGAGGGGAGAGAGAGAGAAAGGGGGGAGAGAGAGAAAGAGAGAGAGAGAGGGGGGAGAGAGAGAGGGGAGCGAGAGAGAGAGAGAGGGGGGAGATGGAGAGAGAGAGGGGGAGAGAGCGCAAAAGAGAGGGGGGAGAGAGAGAAAGCAAAACAGAGTGGGAGGGAGAGAACGCCAGGGGTGGGACCACTGTACTGCAAAAAATGGCCCGTGTGAACGGGCTTTAGGACTAGTTACTGATAAACCACCATATTTTAATGTAATTAAGGTGTTTTTCTCATACATTCATTTTGCGACCTGTAAACAAATCGTTGGTCTGCACAGCCAGAGAGCTCTATTTTTGTTTTATCTGTCCATATATAATTTCCCCCCAAAAAATGTGGTTTTACTAGATTGGCTTTGGAAATGATCAGTTTTGTCTTTTTATAATTTGCTTCCAGCATAGAGATATATATGGCCATTACCCTTGAAGCCATTCTTATGGGTTATAGGTTGAAATCACTCAAGGTCTTAGAAGGTGTTTTACCTACAGTTAATAGTAACCTGTCGATTACTTCTCTAATAAATGTTTTAACTTGCAACCACATGCCAGGAGGTTCTTAACATTTCTATAAGCAGCACATTTGAAACAGGGACATCAGTGTCTTTGGAGATGGCCTTGTACCACACCATTCTAGTTCTTTTTTTAAACTGATTTGAATTCTTTAAGAAGGTACCTATAATCATGCCATAACAATATTTCCATTTTAATATTTTTTCCTCCTGTTTCTTTTTTTTTTATTATTATTGTTTTATCTTGTGCTCTTCTGTATCACACTCATAAGTGTATATAGACCAAAGCTGTTTCATTACACACTTTTTTCACGAGATATTGTACATAATATACAAAATGTTCAAGGATGCCAATAATGTCAACCAAAAGTGTATTTTATTACCTAATTTTGCCATTTTTAATCTGAAAGCATAGGAGTAGGATTTTAAACTATGATGTATTTTCACAAGGTACAACAATATGTATGAATATAGACATTAGTTATTTGAAGATAGCAATATATATTATTTATCATAAAAATGTTGATTTGAATAGTCTTCAAAGTAAATCTATGGGAACCAATATTAAAAGGCAATATTAAAATGCTAGTGATAAATTCAATATATATATGAATATGGTAAACAAAATTATGAAAATAAGAAAATAGTGTAAAGAGTAACATTTGTTCCTCAATTTGAGTGTCAAAATTCTGACATGTCCTTGTGCCAAGTGTGTATATCCAAGCAAAGAACAGAAGATGAAGAATAATTGTGGCTCTAAGCAGTAACATGCAGCAGTAATTTAGGCATTGAATTACTGATGTCACACATACACATAACCTCAAAAACACATGGCAAATGAGATGTAAAACGATTCATTTGGTAGGCTACCTACCAATTGCATAGGGCATATTTGATTAATCAAATATGGAAAAAAAATTAGAGTTCAAATATTATCATCTAAAGCAAACAAAATATTAACATTTAAATGGATATTAAATGGTAATTTTCATTGTTATAATAATAAAAAGCTTAGCAGTGGGTTATACTTAATAGAAATCAGAGTTATATGTATTATTCGTCATTTTAAAAGGATTTTACCTTTTATTTATTTATTTTTAACTTAATTTGTGCAGTATACATTACTTCTTGTCACAGCCCTACAAGGAGATTGTGGTTTATACAGAAAGGCTCATCTAACTAAATATCATAAATATTAGCTAGTTTGCTATTTAGATAATGCTAGAGAAACAGTAAGTGTTCATGCTGAGAAGTTGTAGAATGCAAATTAAAGTGATGGTAAACTTGATCATTATGAAACATATCAAAATTAAAGTGTTCTTACAGCTAATCGCTCCAATTTACTACTACCACGTCTCCTCCCGGTGCATATTGACTTTTTTTTTTATTCAGTGACGTTTCTTCATCCGGCCAATTGATTTTCTGGCCTTTAGGTGGCCAACTCCTTACACAGCATACCCCTTGGATCAATTGTGCAAGAGCTTCTTTTTACTGGCCTTTACGCAGCAGAGTCAAGAATCTGTAAGAAAAATTAAGGGTGTGTTTTTTTGCTTTGATTTAACATATTTGTTTTTACTAATGGATCACTGTTTAATATCTTTTTAAAAAGGGCATTAGGATAAAAGGGAAAAATGTGATGCTATCATTATAAATTGAGGTCTGCACAAAGAATAGGCAGAAGTACTGTTTATACCAAGGACAATTCATCTGACAAGAAGTAATTGGTTCAAGTCTATAGGAGACAGTTTTTACTAGTAAGACTGGGCAATCCCCAAAGCTCCCAGCTTGGGATGCAGTAACTGCACATACAGCTGATAAGGGATGATACAATATATTTTAGTACAAATAGTATACATATTTATTATAGGTAAGACAAATACTGTTCATAATAGTGGTTTAGTTTCAGTACTGCAAATACCCTCAAAGAATTTTAAAAAGCAAGATAATAGCTTGAAATCTGTTTATTGTGCTATGTGAAGTTCTGAGTGTGAAGTTTCTGTGTGATTTATCTCCATACTGGTGAGGTTTTTTTATAAATGGGTTATATTTTAGCCACCTGACTACATATTTCCCCTAAAGTGCCCAATTTATAATCATACATGTCCCTCAATGAAAGCCTAATTTACAATTTCATCTGTAACATTCAACATGGAACAATAAAATCACAGATTTGTAATCCTAACAATTTCAAAATCTGCAGTTAAAATGCCATTAAACTCAATTAAAAGCAATCAAGCACTGTATTGCAAAACAAATGTTTTAAAATAATTTATCACTGTAATTTACAAGGCTTAGCAATTCAAGAGAAGTTCACATATTGAAAAGCCAAGTTAAATCCATTTCCCTTGTATACTTTACTCAGACCAATTAGGGACCTGTGGAACTTGTGTAAATAATCAAAAAACCCAAATTATGCCTATGATTTACTGTTTAATTCTAAAGTATTAAGGTATTAGTTTTATGAATGTATATGTCTTATTTATCTGGTTATATATATATTTGACTAAAACAATGTGACAATGTGTCAGTGCTTAAAGGATATGTGCATATAGTGATATATCAGTCCCCAAAAAAGCTTGGTGCAGGAATAAAGTGGCTAACTTCCAAGGATTTCCAGGGATGATGCCTCAAGGAAAAAACAAAAGCTGCAAATAGTGAAGTCCTGTATAAAATTCAAAGGGAGACAGATGGTAAGTCAAATAATTGCATATGCTAGAGCTTCACATCAAACTCTAGATTTAAAAGCCCATAGGAGACTCCAATTGGAGTGTATGAAGTGAACTCAAGCAGACTCAGGTTGACACTTCAAGAAAATTTAATAATAAAAACAAGTGTAAGATTCACAAGGCATGAATGAGAACAGAACCACAGCAAAAGCCTCTGCTAATAAATTACCGTTTTGAAACAAACAATGTCTATTTTAGTTGTGGTGGCTGGCTTAGAAGGTTGGTCTCCGCCCAGAGAGTAAAGTCACACATTGTTTTTCAACGTACGTTTCACCAATAATGCTTGGCTTTTTCAATGAAAGTTATCCACTTTATTCCTGCACCAAGCTTGTTTGGGATTGATATATCATTATATGTGCATATCCTTTAAGCACTGACACATTGTTTTACTTTGATTTATTGATTATATGTTTGTTTTATAACAGGTTAATATTTTGTTTCTTATATATGTATTTATATATATATATATAAATATATATATGTGTGTGTGTGTGTGTGTGTATATGTGTTTGTATGTGAGTTTATGTGTGTTTGTGTATGTGTGTGTGTGTGTGTGTGTGTGTATATGTGTGTGTGTGTTTATATGTGTTTGTATGTGAGTTTATGTGTGTGTGTGTGTGTGTGTGTATATGTGTTTGTATGTGAGTTTATGTGTGTTTGAGTATGTGTGTGTGTGTGTGTGTGTGTATATGTGTGTGTGTGTGTGTGTGTGTGTGTGTATGTATATGTGTTTGTATGTGAGTTTATGTGTGTTTGTGTATGTGTGTGTGTGTGTGTGTGTGTGTATATGTGTGTGTGTGTATGTGTGTGTATGTATATGTGTTTGTATGTGAGTTTATGTGTGTTTGTGTATGTGTGTGTGTGTGTGTGTATATGTGTGTGTGTGTGTGTGTATGTGTGTGTGTGTGTGTGTGTGTGTGTGTGTGTGTGAATTGAGTTGCACTGCATTATTAATATCCAACTTTTTACACCAGAGATTGTTATTCCAATGTTTTAACGTTTTGTGCTTTTCATGCATCCTTAAAGTGATGGTAAATCCAAGCATTTAAAAATGCTAGGATTTACCTTCACTAAAAATAAACAGAAGTTTCAGTCATCACTTACTAAACAAATTGGTGCTAAACTCACCCTATCTGTGCCGCAGTAGATTGCTATACTCAGTGCCTCCGGTCGCCCTAGGCACAGCGCTCTTCTTCAATGAGGTGACGTTTTCACCTCTAATCCAATAGCCTTGCGTATCAACTAACATCCTAGCATGGCTATTGGTTTAGAGGTGGCTGGAGGCGCTGAGTTAGCGATCTACTGCGGCACAGAAAGGGTGAGTTTAGCACCTTTTTTTTATTAAGTGTCAACTAAAACTACTGTTTATTATTAGTGATGGTAAATCCTAGCAGCTGTTAAAACGCTTGGATTTACCATAACTTTAATTTTATTAGAAATCTTATGCAAGGGCATAAACCAATTATTATAGTTTTGAGTTTATTATTTATAGATGTCATTGTACAATATTTTCCATGCAGCAATTTTTGTGTATCAATATTGTCATTTTATAAGATTTTGTTTAAGGTTTTCTATTAAAGTGAATGTCAATTTTGATGCTAAAGTGCCCGGTTTTTAAAAATTTGATTAAAACAGGGGCACTTTAATTCATCAAAATTTACATTTCACTCCTGTTGAGAACATTTTTTTTTCCTTTTAATCTTCACAGCAGCTCCAGCTTCCTCCGCCCATCGCAAAGCCTCTTCCTGGGTCTAAAATGAGAAATCCAGCTTCCTCCAATCACGGCGTTGAATCAGACACTGTTTCCCAGGGGGGGAAACCATGATTGGAAGATGACCTATCCATCATTTCTGACGTCAGAAATGGCTTTCAGCGACCGGAGGAAGCTGAAGCTGCTGTGAAGATTAAAAGGTAAGTTGTTTTTTTCTCAACAGGAGTGAAATGTAAATTTTTATGAATTAAAGTGCCCCTGTTTCAAAATTGACATTCACTTTAAGTGTAATATAATGATACATCTTTAAAGCCATGACATCACCAAATTTAATGTGTTAGGCTTGTAGAGGACATTTAAATTGTACCAAGAATATGCCATAGGCAGAACCCCTCAGCTTTCCAGTTGGTGTCTCCAGACTAAACACTGTTACTGTTATGTTTCATTTAAATGCTAAAATTATCCAAAGTTCTTAATTCCTCATGTTACCAATTCATATTAATACATTTGGCACTGATCATCATTACTTAATCAGTCATCCCGAGCAGCTCGGGATGATTAAAATGCGCCACACTTTAGGTAGTGGATAGGTTAAGTAGCTGTGGTCTTGTGGCATCCTAAATTGCTAAGGTCCTAAAGTTGAATCCACAGCTTAATAAATGGGGCCCTATGGCTTTGACAACATATGTTTTGCTTTAATGAAGGTCTGCAAAATGGAATGTTAAAAGGAACTTTTGCAACTGCATTCTCCCCAAAACAATCTTTCATGGACACAATCATTTTTTCTAATGTCAACAAGATTAGCAATTATTTTCATGCTAACTTGCTAGGAGGTTAGTTGGCTGGAAAACAACATGCTATAGGTCTTACTTTTATGCTGGAAATTTCATGATCTTAGGTAGGATTTTATCAGGATTAGCAGCAGATCATATACTGTATTTGTATAAAATGCTTTGAATGGCCTTTTTAACAAAATGTATTTAAAACTTCTAGCTATCATCCCATTGCTAAGTATCTATATTTAGCATACACTTAAGTTATTTTAAACACAATTAAATAAGGGATCTTAATTACAATTACATGTCGAAATAACTTAAACTTTTATAAAATGAACCTTTTCCATTTCTGTAAAATGCCTCTCTACTTTGAGTGTCCTTAGAGCCTTATGGGTGCAGTTAATTGTTTCAAGATCCTTGGGGATACCAAAGACTACAGAAAGGTATTTCTTGGGAGACTTTGAGAAAGGTATGACATATTTCTTCATTATAGTGAGAATTTTAGTCACTGGCCTAGTTTCAATAAACATGTTTGCCCTGTAAGCAGCTACTGCAAGAGCTGACAGAACACAAGGTCTGACGGGATGGAAGAAATTAAATTTTCCTTTGAAATCTCTGTATTTTGGTTAGATGTGTTCTCTCAATTTCTCACAGAGAAAGATGTACAAAAATGTATGCAATGGAAAGCAAAATATAAGATACCCATACTTTTGTATTTTGAGTAAAGCATTACATATATAAAAAAATTTTTTTAGAAAAGAGTATTTTTATTTTGCATAGTTTACCCTGTGAAAAGGTTTCATGTTATTGGGTGTAAAAAAAATATTATTTGTACAGCGAATACATGCATTAACAGAAGCTGTTGTATAGTAGTAGTAACAGTGGTATTAATCAGTAGAACTCATAAAAGAATTAACAACAAAAATAAATGGATTCCCTCACTTTCTATTTCTGTTTCCGCAGGTTATTTTTCATTTCACTCCCACTCAAGATTGTTGCAGAAATGTTCTTTTATTATTATTATTATTATCGGTTATTTGTAGAGTAAAAACAGATTCCGCAGCGCTATGTTCTTTCATTTCTTTTCTTTCTCTTATAATTGCTAAGGCCCTGATACTAGAAAAATTGGCAGGCCCCCAAGAAATTGTCTTTTTGGCTTTGCCAGTCTCACAATTCGTGGGTCTGGCAATATATTGAAAAAAAGTGGGCTAACCCAGAAATTTTTCCAAGGAAGGGCAAAAAAATAAAATAACCTAAGCATAATAATATAAGTGGCAATATGTGAAGCGCCCCCCCCCCCCCCTTGCCCTCCTCAGGATGCCCATGGGCTAACCCTCTCTACGCTGACAATTGGCAATGAGTCTTCCTTAAGAAATATGCAAAATCAGGGAAGGGGGGATGCATTTGAAGTGTTGCTAGTTTCAGTGTAGTGGCGACACTTCATATAATACCTATGTAAATTCTGTTTCACTGTACAGTCACTATATTTAAAACACTGGAAATTCTCACCAAGAAAAGCTGGCGAGATTGATATGGCTAATAATGTGTATCTAACATAGAGGGCAGTGCTTTGAATATTACAATCTCATTGTGATGTTTCTCCATTAAAATACAGGTTACTCCCATGGAATGCTCAACTCCAATGGAACACCTAAATATTTGTTACGTCTGCGATCTACCTTGCTAATAAAGACCAAAAAAACTTCCTAATAAACCTATAGAAGCTGTGGAGATACATGTAAATACAATGTTTCATTTATATATATATTATTGTATAATGCAATACTATGTATTTTAAGTATTGTAGTATTTTTAAAAAGGTTGTTTTTAAGCAAGTTTAATTTATTTATTTAGGAATAATATTTATTTTTCCTGATATTAATATGTTATAGAAGACACTAGCTGTGACTTTATAGTTTTACATAACTGCATTTTATTTAACATTGCAAAAAGTAAAGAAATGCAGCTACGTAAAACTGTAAAAACGTGCATATTGTCGTGTATGACATATTAATATCCCGAAAAATACATCTTCTACCTAAAAAATAAAAAAGTAAAACCTTATTAAAGTTACCACAATACTTAAAATACATATTATTGCATTATACAACAAATATATATAAATAAATTATTGTATACATATAATGCGTCATAACCCCGATGCAACCTAAGGCCACTACACTATTAACTCCTTAAGCACCATAACCCTGAACGCAACCTAACCACTCTACACTATTAACCCCTTAAGAAACATAGCCCCTAATGCAACCAAAAGCCACTAAAAACTAAAGAAAATAAACAACCCATTACACAAAATGACACAACCAATACAAGAAACCACAACAACTTACAGCCTAACACAATATAAACATTACAAGAAACCACAACCTAAATAACCAAAACAAGCAAGCATAATCTAAATAACCAAAACTAGAAACCACAACCTAAAAAAAATTACAAGAAAGCACAACCTAAGTAACCAAAACAAGAAATCACAACAAACAACCATCAAATAAACAAACCACTAAAAATAGTCTAGAAACAACTAATAACATTACATGAACATACAACAACAATAAACAAGCGCAATAAACATGATAAACAACAGCAGTAAACAAAATAAATCCACCATCAGAAGTCTTTATAAAATATAATCCACACCATTTCTAGCAAAGAAAAACAAACAAAAAAATCCAAAAAAGAAGGCTCCTCTTCTTTTCTTCATCAGATGTAATCCAAATGATCCTGGTGGAAAAAAAAATCCAAGAAGGCCAAAAAAATCAAGGGGTCAAAAAAAACAACAAGGCTCCTCTTTTTTTTCCATTAGATGTAAACCATAAGGTCCTCAGCAGCAGCCCCTCCATGGTGGCAGATGTAGTGGTGCCTCCATGTCAGCAGTGAAAGTGGTCCTCTGTTGCGCGACTTTAGTGGTCCCCTTTTGGTGGCAACTGTGGTCCTCTATGTTGGCAGCTGCAGTTATCCTCCATGTCAAAAAGACGACTCCTCCTCTGTGGCCACTCCTCTTCTTCATGTATTCTCTCTTCATGCTGTCTGGCAGTATACTCAAGTTGTTCTGACAGCTTCCCCCTTTTATAGGGGTGTCCTAGCAATTATGGGCCAGATTACGATTGGCACGCTTATCGCACAGTTATGGTTTAGCGAAAAGGCGTTTATTATGGGTGTTTGCGAGCATTGGCTCTAGAGCTTGTATTACAAGTTGAAAGTAAACGTGAATGCATGAGCCCAATTGTGATGTAGTTTAAAATGATTTCCCCGTCCTCCGAGCTCTGGTTAACTTGTTTCACAAATTACAAAGTACAATTACACTCATAATAACAATATTTATTAAGAATTATTTAAAAAAAATATTGCACAAAAAAGTTATAAGGGCTCAAAGATATGTGATCTCAAGTGTTAGAAAAAATGGCAGGCAAAGGACTTTAACCCTTTCAGTGCTAACGACGGCTCTGAGCCGTCGCAGAGTTTCCCACTCAGGTGCTAACGACGGCTCAGAGCCGTCACTAGCACTCTCCCACCTTGAGGGAGATCTGGGGGCTCCCACCCACTCCTACCCCGGCGATCGGGCCTGTATAGTGACAGGCATTGCTGGGGCTTCACGTTATGGGTGGTGACGTCACGCGCAATGACGTGATGATGTCACGTGCACGGTGCAACTTTATTTAAAATGAACAATGTTAAGAATAGGAAAAGGGGGCATGCTGCTTAGAAGCCTGTATCTCAGGCATCTAAGCAGCTACAGACCCCCAAGTCCCACCGTTGGAAAGGTAATCGCCTAACCTTTCCAACAGTGTAAGTCTTGGGGATCTGAAAGAGAAAAGAAAAAAAGTAAAAAAAAAAAAAAAAATTAAAAAAACTGTAAACAGCTTAGCACCCAGGTGGGAAAGTGCTTAGCAGTCAAAAGGTTAATATTGAGATACATACATATGCATTGCTAAAGATTTATATGTGTGTGTATATATATATATATATATATATATATATATATATATATGTTTATATGTGTGTACATATGTATTTATGTATGTATATATGTATTTTAACATACATATATCCACATAAACACATAAATACACATGCACACGCATATAAACATATATATGTGTGTATATATATATATATATATATATATATATATATATATATATATATATATATATACACACATGTGCATTGAAGCTCTTTGCTGTCAAGTAGATAAAAACATGTAAACACAATATTCATGTTTAATGAAGGTTTTAACTATACTATATTTACTGTAAATATTTCCCATTTCAATGTTCTGCACATAGCAGAATATGTTTTATGTATTTTGAAATAGATATTCATATATATATATATATATATATATATATATATATATATATATATATATATCTATACCTATATATAATCGTCTAGATATTTAGGTATAAATATATATTGTTCCAAAATACTATATATACTGTATATATTGGAATGTGAAGTATTCATATTTTCATGTCAGGTTAGTGCACTTGAGAATATGCAATCAGGTTTGTGCGCAAGTAGGATGTTAGGGTTTTTTCCACTTGTTTTGCTCCATTAACTTCTTTGGGCTAATATGTTAATCTGCGTGTGATATTCTAACTTTGGCATTTTACGCACGCCCGGTTATCGCAAGAGCTAAAACTTTTTATTTTCAACCTGTAATACGATTGCTACCCGACATGCGCAAAAACTTACTTCTAGCAGTGTTAGCACTCGAGTGGGAGCGTTAAATACTGCTCCACTTGTAATTTGGCCCTCTATTGACTGATTCTTTAAAAAAAATTCTATTTTTCTTAAATAAACCAATAGAAAAAAATATTCTATTGGCTGATTTAAATAAAATAGAAATCCTGGGTTGTTTACTTACTTTAGTTTGTAGTGGCCTTAGATTGTATTAGGGGTAATGGTGCTTCAGTGGTTAATTCTGTAGAGGGGTTAGGCTGCATTGGGGTTATGGTGTTTAAGGGGTTAATAGTGTAGAGGCCTTAGGTTGTGTTGTCAGTTTTGGTGCTTAAGGAGATTATATTGTAGTGGCTTGAGGTTGCATTGGGGTTTTATCACTTAATAGTGTAGTAGCCTTAAGCTGTGTTCAGGTTATGGAGCTTAAGATCTTAATAGTGCAGAGGGGTTAGGTTGCATTTGTGGTTATGGCACTTAAGGAGTTAATAGTGAAGTGGTCTTAGGTTTCATTGGGGTTATGGTGCTTAAGGAGTTAATAATGTAGTGGCCTTAGGTTGCGTTGGGGGTTATGGAGCTTAAGGGCTTAATAGTGCAGAGGCATTAGATTGCGTTGAGGGTTATGGCACTTAAGGGGTTAATAGTTAAGTGGTCTTAGGTTGCATTGGATTATGTTGCTTAAGGGGTTAATAGTGTAGGGGCTATAGGTTGCATTGGGAGTTATGGTGCTTAAGTGGCTACTAGGGCAGAGCAATCAGGTTGCATTGGGTTAATGTCGGTTAAGCAGTTAATAGTGTAGAGAGGTTAGTTGCATTGGGGGTTATAAAGCTTAAGGGTTTTTTAGTGTAGAGGGCTTATGTTGCATTGGGGGTTATGGTGCTTAAGGGGTTCATAGTGTAGGGCTGTGTAAGCGGGTTCATTGGGTTGTTCAGTTTATATTAAAAGAATAAGGAATAAAAAATGTTTTAAAGCTTTTCATTAATACATACTTTATTCTTTTAATTTTTGCAGGAAGTACCGAATGCACGAAATAGGCAATGTACATGTGTGATATGTGTAAAAGGGATCATTAACATTACATCTTCAATATATTGCCAGCATCGTCACCCACTGACATGTATAGTAAAAGCCTCTCAGTGAGATTGCCTTCAAATACTGATTTCAGCCCTTTTGAATATTTTACAGGCAATCTCGTTCCCACGATGGATCACTTTTTAATTTATCGCCACATCACAGCAGTTTCAATCATTGGGGCCTAAGTCCTGATTTCTAAATCAGCTCCTCTCAATGTTGCTTTACCATAACTGTGTCCTTCAATACACTATAGATTATAGAAATAGATTTCCCTCACAATGTTATTCTCATCTTTATGATCTCACAGCTCCATTATCTCCATTTTCATTATCCTTTTAATGCATATTTCCCCTTGATCTGTATCTACCTACAGGGAGTGCAGAATTATTAGGCAAGTTGTATTTTTGAGGATTAATTTTATTATTGAACAACAACCATGTTCTCAATGAACCCAAAAAACTCATTAATATCAAAGCTGAATAGTTTTGGAAGTAGTTTTTAGTTTGTTTTTAGTTATAGCTATTTTAGGGGATATCTGTGTGTGCAGGTGACTATTACTGTGCATAATTATTAGGCAACTTAACAAAAAACAAATATAGACCCATTTCAATTATTTATTTTTACCAATGAAACCAATATAACATCTCAACATTCACAAATATACATTTCTGACATTCAAAAACAAAACAAAAACAAATCAGTGACCAATATAGCCACCTTTCTTTGCAAGGACACTCAAAAGCCTGCCATCCATGGATTCTGTCAGTGTTTTGATCTGTTCACCATCAACATTGCATGCAGCAGCAACCACAGCCTCCCAGACACTGTTCAGAGAGGTGTACTGTTTTCCCTCCTTGTAAATCTCACATTTGATGATGGACCACAGGTTCTCAATGGGGTTCAGATCAGGTGAACAAGGAGGCCATGTCATTAGATTTTCTTCTTTTATACCCTTTCTTGCCAGCCACGCTGTGGAGTACTTGGACGCGTGTGATGGAGCATTGTCCTGCATGAAAATCATGTTTTTCTTGAAGGATGCAGACTTCTTCCTGTACCACTGCTTGAAGAAGGTGTCTTCCAGAAACTGGCAGTAGGACTGGGAGTTGAGCTTGACTCCATCCTCAACCCGAAAAGGCCCCACAAGCTCATCTTTGATGATACCAGCCCAAACCAGTACTCCACCTCCACCTTGCTGGCGTCTGAGTCGGGCTGGAGCTCTCTGCCCTTTACCAATCCAGCCACGGGCCCATCCATCTGGCCCATCAAGACTCACTCTCATTTCATCAGTCCATAAAACCTTAGAAAAATCAGTCTTGAGATATTTCTTGGCCCAGTCTTGACGTTTCAGCTTGTGTGTCTTGTTCAGTGTTGGTCGTCTTTCAGCCTTTCTTACCTTGGCCATGTCTCTGAGTATTGCACACCTTGTGCTTTTGGGCACTCCAGTGATGTTGCAGCTCTGAAATATGGCCAAACTGGTGGCAAGTGGCATCTTGGCAGCTGCACGCTTGACTTTTCTCAGTTCATGGGCAGTTATTTTGCGCCTTGGTTTCTCCACACGCTTCTTGCGACCCTGTTGACTATTTTGAATGAAACGCTTGATTGTTCGATGATCACGCTTCAGAAGCTTTGCAATTTTAAGAGTGCTGCATCCCTCTGCAAGATATCTCACTATTTTTGACTTTTCTGAGCCTGTCAAGTCCTTCTTTTGACCCATTTTGCCAAAGGAAAGGAAGTTGCCTAATAATTATGCACACCTGATATAGGGTGTTTATGTCATTAGACCACACCCCTTCTCATTACAGAGATGCACATCACCTAATATGCTTAATTGGTAGTAGTCTTTCGAGCCTATACAGCTTGGAGTAAGACAACATGCATAAAGAGGATGATGTGGTCAAAATACTAATTTGCCTAATAATTCTGCACTCCCTGTATTGCCAAACTCCATTCACCACATGCCATATTGGTTAAGCACCCTGGGTAGCACTTGCTAATTGGTGTCTACATTTAGCCACCAATCAGCAAGTGCTACCCAGTTGCTTAACCAAAAATGAGCCAGCTCCTAAGCGTACATTCTTGCTTTTCAAATAAAGATACCAAGAGAACAAAGACAATTTGATAATAGGAGTCAAATAGAAAGTTGCTTAAAATGGCATGCTCTATCTGAATCATGAAAGAAAACATTTTGGAATTAGTATCCCTTTAAATCCTCAACATAAAAACCCTACCAAAGTAAATAAATACCTTCTAAAAAAAACTCCCACAGTTACTCATCTTAAAGTGACAGTATAATCTTTTTTTCTTGGTTGTATTTAATCTAAAAAAGTGCATTTAAAATGCAATGCATTGTTTTTAAATAAATGCATGTTCTTCCTGCTTTTTTTTGGTAGTAGAGAGATATGTTCCATCCCTGCGGGAGTTGTCTTTATCAGCAACTGAGAATTAGCAGAAAGTGTTATGATCAGTTGATGACGCTAGGTCTTTAATCTGAATTCAGCTCAAATTTGTTTTGGATGCTATTTATATCACTTTAAAGACTAAATACATTTCATATGCATAGTATACAGGTTCTTTCCCACCCACCTCTAGTCGTGAGTGCCGCCATGTTGAAATGTTTGTTTCACTACCTTATGGTGCTGACCTGTTTTCACATATACAATTACTCTCTTCAGACACCTGCAGTGTAACTTAGGTTCCAAAATGGCAGCACCCATTTTAAGAGAGAGGTGCATGAAATGTATTTAGTGCTAAGGGCCAATTCTAAAAAGGTCTCTGGGCTGGTGAGATTCTATAAGAAATTGTATTGTTACTGTGCATCAGAAATTGTAATGAAATTGTTTACCAAAAATGGTATTTTATCAAAAAAGTCAATTTTGTAGATAAATTACACAGGAATAAATTGTATTAATTATGCACAGCACAAAAAAGCAAGAAATTTGTATTTAAAAGTAAAAAATACAAAGCGTAATGCAAAATGAGCTGAACATGGGCATTTCATTTCCTCTCAAATGCCAGGGTAATTCTATAAACATTTTTACACTACAGTTCTCAGAATTTTTTCTCCCCAGTTAAAAGGTGGCAAATTTTCACCAAAATACTCAACACACCAATTATTCTGAAAGGAAAACTTATACATAAGAAAATTACAGCAAATTTAAAGTACAGTGCAATGAAAATAGCATACTTTAATTTGTATTAAGCATAATATTCAAGTTATAAAACACCTCGGATCCCCCCTCTGTACTTAGCCCTTCATAGTGAACTTTTACCTAGCAGAGAGCTCTTATTATTTATATGGGAGACATCTCGCCACTCGCCGGGACAGATCTTTTTTTTATACAATTCCATGAGGGCTTCCCTTGCAAGTGTTGGCCTGGAAAGCCATGTCTAGATTTACAAACTTTATAGAATCAGCCCCTTAGTGTCCCTTTAAGGTATGAAACTAAGCTGTGAACCTTGCAAATTATGCTTTTAACTCTTAATACTCTTAATACTGTTAAGCTAAATCTTGATGGCATATCTGTGTGTATAATCTCAGCACTTAAGTTCTAAAAATATATATAAAAAATGATGTGCAATACTTGTTATTGCCAGTTTAACGGTGATCATCTGCATGTTACAAATGCTAATCTTTTAAGCAAAGAATAAAGATAACAAAATTCTACAAAATGAAGAAAGTATAAAAAAACTCTGACATATAAACAATATGTATTTATTAAAATATAATAAAAAATCAAATACAAAAAGGAAACAAAGAAATTAGAATGTTACAAAACAAACTCAGATATGTTGACTGCGATGTTTTGTGCCAACAAACTTAATCATTGAATTAAATTAGTTCTGACCAGCAAGGTTTTAAATAGACGTTAGCCTTTCATAATCACGTTTAGATATAATATACTTATCAATTATTGTTCTCATTGACCATTTCTATCCTATTCTCAAGTTCTCAAAAGGCAAAACAGTTCTGTAAATGTTGAATTTTTATTTAAATAATAATTATATTATTTTCTCTTAAAAAGAACCTATTATGTTGCATTAATTATTCCCCACTACATCTGTATTATTATTATTATTAGTCATGTATTGTTCTATAATTAAAACATATCATTGATACTTACAGAGATTAAAGGGATATGAAACCCACGTTTGTTCTTTCATGATTCAGATAGAGCATGCAATTTTAAGCAACTTTCTAATTTACTCCTATTATCAATTTTTCTTTGTTCTCTTGGAATCTTTATTTGAAAAATATGGAATGTAAGCTTAGGAGTCGGGCAATTTTTGGTTCAGCACCTGGGTAGGGTTTGCTGATTGGTGGCTTAATGTAGCAATGCTTTTTTTAAAGGAATTGACCCTAAAACACAGTTAGTACTTTTACCTACTACTTTTTTTTTGTTTTACTTATTACAAGCTTTGCAGTGAAAACTTAAAAAGCCCATATCTTAGTCCCAAGCCACTTAAAGGGACTAGGAGCCACTCATTTAATAAAAAAAAAAATGTTTCTCTAAGAGTGGATATTATACTTACTTTAAGTTTGTAGACTGTGTTCAAATAAATATTCAGATAATCTCATTATTTTGAGATCTATAAACTTTAAAATAACATACTGTGTATTTCATTAAATTAAAATCATATGAAACTGATAGAAAGTCCCTAGCTTCTGTCTACAAGGGACGCAATCCGATATAGATCGTAGTTTGCGGCGCAAGCGAGGGAACCCCCGCCGCCCGTAGTTTCAGCTCGCAACTCAAGCTATCCAATATACCCCACCGGCAATTGCTAACGTGCTGTAAGTCGGATAAACCAGCAATGTCCAGAAATCTGCGTAAGTACAAATTTCTGGAGTCGCCAGTGACTTACGGCACTTTAGAAACTGCCGGCACCTACAAAACTGACTAAGTTATTAAATCTCCCGTACTGTCTAACACGCCTCCCAAACATAGCCCGACACGTATACCCCTCTATACGCTATCCCCCCTCACTCTCCTAATAATAAAAAATGTATTAACCCCTAAACCGCCGCTCCCGGACCCCGCCACACCTAATAAAGTTATTAACCCCTAACCCGCCGCTCCCGGAGCCCACCGCCACCTACATTAACTACCCCCTAATGTGAGCCCCTTACACCGCCGCCTCCTACATTAACTACCCCCTAATGTGAGCCCCTTACTCCGCCGCCACCTACATTACCTACCCCCTAATGTGAGCTCCTACCCCGCCGCCAGCTATATTAAAATTATTAACCCCTAATCTAATTCCCCTACCCCTCTGCAAGCTATATTAAATTAATTAACCCCTAAAATACTAAACTATCCCTATCACTAAAACTAAGTCTAACCCTACAAATAGCCCTGAAAAGGGCTTTTTGCGTGGCATTACCCCAAAGTAAACAGCTCTATTGCCAGCCCTTAAAAGGGCTTTTTGCGGGGCTTTGCCCCAAAGTAATCAGCTCTTTTACCAGCCCTTAAAAGTGCTTTTGGCTGGGCATTGTCACAAAGTAATCAGCTCTTTTGCCTATAATCTAAATCCCCTACACCGCCGCCACCTATAATAAATGTATTAGCTATAATAAATGTATTACTCCCTAATCTAATCCCCCTACACCGCCGCCACCTATATTAACTATATTAACCCTAATTATATTAGGGTTAATATAGTTAATATAGTTATTATATTATATATATTAACTATATTAACCCTAATTATATTAGGGTTAATATAGTTAATATAGTTATTATATTATATATATATTAAGTATAATAACCCTATCTAACTCTAACACCCCTAACTAAATTCTTATTAAAATAAATCTAATTAACATTAATATTATTAATTAAAAATATTCCTATTTAAATCTAAATACTTACCTATAAAATAAGCCCTAAGATAGCTACAATATAATTAATAATTACATTGTAGCTATTTTAGGGTTCATATTTATTTTACAGGTAACTTGGTATTTATTTTAACTAGGTACAATAGCTATTAAATAGTTAATAACTATTTAATAGCTACCTTGTTAAAATAATTACCAATTTACCTGTAAGATAAATCCTAACCTGAATGTTCCGATCAGCCAATAGAATGCGAGCTCAATCTGATTGACTGATTGAATCAGCCAATCGGATTGAACTTGAATCTGATTGGCTGATTGAATCAGCCAATCAGATTTTCTTACCTTAATTCTGATTGGCTGATAGAATCCTATCAGCCAATCGGAATTCGAGGGACGCCATCTTGGATGACGTCATTTAAAGGAAACTTCATTCGTCTTTCAGTCGTCGGGCCAGCTGGATGTTCTGCGTCGGAGGTCCGAAGAAAGAAGATTGAAGATGCCGCTTGGAGGAAAACTTTGCCCCGATGGAGGACCTCTTCTTTGCCGCTTGGATGAAGACATCACCGGATGGAAGACTTCTTCTTTGCCGCTTGGATGAAGACATCGCCGGATGGAAGACTTCTTCTTTGCCGCTTGGATGAAGACATCACCGGATGGAAGACTTCTTCTTTGCTGCTTGGATGAAGACATCGCCCGGATTGGGTGAAGAGTTCGGCCCGGCTGGGTGAAGACGACTCAAGGTAAAGAGATCTTCTGGGGCTTAGTGTTAGTTTTTTTTTTAAGGGGGGTTTGGGTGGGTAAAAGAGCTGGTTAATTTTTAATTTAGAATAGGGTAGGGCATTTTTTTAGTTTGGGGGGCTTTATTATTTTATTAGGGGGCTTAGAATAGGTGAAATTAGCTTAAAATTCTTGTAATCTTTTTTTATTTTTTGTAATTTAGTGTTTGTTTGTTTTTTGTAATTTAGTTTAGTGTATTTAATTGTATTTTAGTTTAGATATTTGTAGTTTATTTAATTTATTGATAGTGTAGGTATATTTGTAACTTAGGTTAGGATTTATTTTACAGGTAAAATTGGTAATTATTTTAACAAGGTAGCTATTAAATAGTTATTAACTATGTAATAGCTATTGTACCTAGTTAAAATAAATACCAAGTTACCTGTAAAATAAATATAAACCCTAAAATAGCTACAATGTAATTATTAATTATATTGTAGCTATCTTAGGGTTTATTTTATAGGTAAGTATTTAGATTTAAATAGGAATATTTTAATTAATAATATTAATAGTAATTAGATTTATTTTAATAAGAATTTAGTTAGGGGTGTTAGAGTTAGATAGGGTTATTATACTTAATATATATATATAAAATATAATAACTATATTAACTATATTAACCCTAATATAATTAGGGTTAATATAGTTAATATATATAATATAATAACTATATTAACTATATTAACCCTAATATAATTAGGGTTAATATAGTTAATATAGGTGGCGGAGGTGTAGGGGGATTAGATTAGGGGGTAATACAATTATTATAGGTGGCGGCGGTATAGGGGGATTAGATTAGGGGGTAATACATTTATTATAGGTGGCGGCGGTGTAGGGGATTTAGATTATAGACAAAAGAGCTGATTACTTTGTGACAATGCCCGCCAAAAGCCCTTTTAAGGGCTGGTAAAAGAGCTGATTACTTTGGGGCAAAGCCCAGCAAAAAGCCCTTTTAAGGGCTGGCAATAGAGCTGTTTACTTTGGGGTAATGCCACACAAAAAGCCCTTTTCAGGACTATTTGTAGGGTTAGACTTAGGTTTAGTGGTAGGGATATTTTATTATTTTAGGGGTTAATTAATTTAATATAGCTGACGGCGGGGTAGGGGGTTTAGATTAGGGGTTAATAATTTAATATAGCTGGTGGCAGGGTAGGGGGATTAGATTAGGGGTTAATAATTTAATATAGCTGGCGGCGGGGTAGGGGGATTAGATTAGAGGTTAATAATTTAATATAGCTGGCGGGAGTGTAAGGGGCTCCCATTAGGGAGTAGGTAATGTAGGTGGCAGCGGTGTAAGGGGCTCACATTAGGGGGTAGTTAATGTAGGTGGCGGCGATGTAAGGGGCTCACATTAGGGGGTAGTTAATGTAGCTGGCGGCGGGGTCCAGGAGCGGCGGTTTAGGGGTTAATAACTTTATTAGGGATTGCGGCGGGGGATCGCGGTTGACAGGTAGATAGACATTGCGCATGCGTTAGGTGTTAGGTTTATTTTGTAGCTAGTTTAGGGAGTTACGGGGCTCCAATACACAGCGTAAGGCTTACTACGCCTGCAATTTGTGGCGAGGTGAAAATGGAGTAAGATTTCTCCATTTTCGCCACGTAAGTCCTTACGCTGTATATTGGATACCAAACTGCGCTGGTTTGGTATACCTGTCTATGGCCCAAAAAACTACGGCCGAAGGCAGAAATATACGAGCGTAACTTCAATTTGATCTTGTAATGTTCTGAAGACCATAGCTAATCCCGGTACACGCCTTGCTTTCCAGTTTTTAAGTATACAGTATCTAACAGTCAAAATAATAGTATTTAAACTATTTATAGTGATATCATTAACAGCCTCTTGTGGGGGGAGTAGAAAGATGACATCTTCCGCAGATAATCCAATTGTTGTTTTATAAAGTTTATTGAACCAGAAAATAATCTTTAACCACAATTGTCTTACCATAGGACATGTCCAAAACATGTGCATCAAATCTGCCCTATCATGTGAACATCGAGGACATAAGCTAGCCGAAGTCGGATAAAATCTAGAAACTTTCCACGGTGAAAGATAAAACTTATTGACCAATTTCATCTGGGATTCGTTCCATGATGTCGGGACTTTACACTTACTTAGAGAGTCAAAACTCTGAGTAATTTTATCATGATTTACCGAGGGGATAAAAGGTAGCCAGGCCTTACAGATATTATCCCTAAATAGGAGACTCTGCTTATTCAACATAATATCATACAGCAGGGATATCGAGGAGTTTCCTGCAACAAATTTTTGTACAGCAAGCTTAATAGCCGACCAGGCGGAAAAAGACGAGAAAGACCAACTTTGTGACGAAATAAAATGGTGGATTTGAAAATGCGCAAATAAATTAAATCTAGGTAAATCAAATTTGTTAAAAATAACATCCGCCACTAGTAATTGATCATTCTCATCAAATAACTGTTTTACATAGTGTAGTCCTTTATCAGTGAAAGAATGAAAACGAGGAGAAGCGCTAAAAAAGCTAAAGGTGCTAAACAGTTTAAAATAATTGCTATGCAGACAAATTGAGATAAAATAGGATAAATTTACTTGCTTTACAAATATAATTTAAAACAAACAATCACATTGGTACATGTCCTGCAAAAAAGAAAAAGACATAGATCACTTAAGAATCAGACGTCTCCGATGTATAAAAAACATAAAATAAAAACTGCTGTTGCCAATATAAACCTTGTCTCAGTATTATGAGGGGGAGGTCGGCATCAAAACTAAAGTCCTCAGATGATTCAAAAGAGAACCGAAGCCGGGTAAATGTAAACCCGTTTTACCTTTAGGTGTACCGTCCGTGTATCAAGAGTCACCTCCGTGAGGCGTATGCATGTCCCGTGACGTCACAAATCGGGAGGCGTCGTCTCTGTAGGGCAATCCTATTGGTCAGGATAGCTTGAAGGTAAACTATAGCGGCCGCTGTAATATAGATGGTGAACTCCGCTCTTAGTGCAGGATCGCACGCAGGGTCACAGTATAACCAGATTTCCTCTGTAGATCTAGTAGTAGACAGACTTTAGTGTGTGACTTGAGACCGGCTTCAATTTAAGCGCATGGCCCTTCACAGTGTAGTCCTCGTGTTGTCCGTGGGTAGCTGAAGAATCTTTCACTCCAATAAAGAAATACAGTCCTTATAGACAAAATGTGAAGTGTAAGGCAGCTGTAACTATCATCAACGCGTTTCTCCCTCTTACAGGGCTTTCTCAAGATGAATTAGCTCCAGTTACAGCCTCCTTTTAAAAATTGTAGACTCATACCTATTGGTCAGGGGAGATTACTTTAACTGGCAGGTGTGTTTAATACAATTGGTCTATTGGCAACAGTACTGGCAACTTAGAAAAAATATATATCTATATGAAATAAGAAACAAACCACTTATATCCAATTAGATTTGAGAATATATCTAGAGATGCTTGAATTTGGGGCATTTGTATATTAGCCGCAATTTGCAGTCAAATAAAAATAAAAAATAAAAATAAAAATAAAGGTATAACTCCAGTTCAAAGATGCTTTCAAAGAACAATATTACTTTCACTGAAAGGAGGATTTAAAAGAGCGACAAAGCATCCTCACTAAAGTGGTCAAAAATGTGACTTTGTGCTAGAAGTCATTATATACTAATGTGCTTAAAGAAAGACAAGTAAAAAAATTAATTTTAAATATGTTTATATATACTACGAACCAAGGTGGAAAAATTATATATAACTGCAGTTTTCTGCCATTATGAGAAATTATATAGGTGCTTGCAATGACACAGTTAAGCTAATCGAATTTATAGAAATTTAAGGATAGGGGCTATGATGAGGAGCTAGTCCATAGTGCTACTAGTAGAGCTAGATCATCAAATAGGGAAACACTTCTCACCTATAAACAAAAAAACATTTTAAATGAAAAAGATACTATAGATACACCGTTTATCACTGATTACAGTAATGATCATGGTACTGTAAGAAAAATTCTTAATAAACACTGGCACATCCTACAAGCAGACCCCATTATAGGGAAGAATTTGACTGATAGACCAAGATTAGTGTTTAGAAAATCAAGAAACTTAAAACAAATATTAGTTCCTAGTACTTTTCAAGAGAATAAAATTAGTCTGAACACACAATTAGATATTGCAGGAAGGAAAGTGGCAGGTTTTTTCCCCTGCTATACGTGCAAGGCCTGCCAGCATAGTTGTAAGAAAAACTCTTTAATAATTCCACCTAAAGGTGATCTATTTCAAATAAAAGAACTTATCAGATGCACGACAAAAGGGGTCATTTATGTACTCCAATGTTCTTGCAATTTGATATACTTTGGAGAAACAAAAAGGATGCTAAAGGATAGGATCAGGGAGCACCTATTATGTATAGAGAAAGAAAGAGAAGATACCAGACTCTACAAACATTTCAAAGAAGTACACAAAGGGCAGACAAAGGATTTAACTTTCTGGGGAATACAACACATTAAGTGTCACTGGAGAGGAGGTAACATAGATAAACTACTATGTATAAAAGAAGCGGAGTACATATATAAATACGACACTTTACATCCAGCTGGTCTGAACTCTGAACTTGACATCTCACCCTTTGTTTTAGATTAATTTTGGTTTAAGTACGACTTTGTACTATTCTATTTCTTATTTTTATTTAATTTCTAGTAGTTTCTAATCAACTTTTGATTCTCACTATTTAAAAACTAAATGTCTAAATTTAGTCACTGTACAATCTTGATACCTTTTGTTTTATGGGGTATATATGTATCCACTTTTATTAGTCACTAGACCTTTGCTACTCTTTCATAGTTTAATATTGTTCACTATCTATAAATTCGATTAGCTTAACTGTGTCATTGCAAGCACCTATATAATTTCTCATAACGGCAGAAAACTGCAGTTATATATAATTTTTCCACCTTGGTTCGTAGTATATATAAACATATTTAAAATTATTTTTTTTACTTGTCTTTCTTTAAGCACATTAGTATATAATGACTTCTAGCACAAAGTCACATTTTTGACCACTTTAGTGAGGATGCTTTGTCGCTCTTTTAAATCCTCCTTTCAGTGAAAGTAATATTGTTCTTTGAAAGCATCTTTGAACTGGAGTTATACCTTTATTTTTATTTTTTATTTTTCTTTGACTGCAAATTGCTGCTAATATACAAATGCCCCAAATTCAAGCATCTCTAGATATATTCTCAAATCTAATTGGATATAAGTGGTTAGTTTCTTATTTCATATAGATATATATTTTTTCTAAGTTGCCAGTACTGTTGCCAATAGACCAATTGTATTAAACACACCTGCCAGTTAAAGTAATCTTACCTGACCAATAGGTATGAGTCTACACTGTTTAAAAGGAGGCTGTAACTGGAGCTAATTCATCTTGAGAAAGCCCTGTAAGAGGGAGAAACGCGTTGATGATAGTTACAGCTGCCTTACACTTCACATTTTGTCTATAAGGACTGTATTTCTTTATTGGAGTGAAAGATTCTTCAGCTACCCACGGACAACACGAGGACTACACTGTGAAGGGCCATGCGCTTAAATTGAAGCCGGTCTCAAGTCACACACTAAAGTCCGTCTACTATTAGATCTACAGAGGAAATCTGGTTATACTGTAACCCTGCGTGCGATCCTGCACTAAGAGCGGAGTTCACCATCTATATTACAGCGGCCGCTATAGTTTACCTTCAAGCTATCCTGACCAATAGGATTGCCCTACAGAGACGACGCCTCCTGATTTGTGACGTCACGGGACACGCATACGCCTCACGGAGGTGACTCTTGATACACGGACGGTACACCTAAAGGTAAAACGGGTTTACATTTACCCGGCTTCGGTTCTCTTTTGAATCATCTGAGGACTTTAGTTTTGATGCCGACCTCCCCCTCATATACTGAGACAAGGTTTATATTGGCAACAGCAGTTTTTATTTTGTGTTTTTTATACATTGGAGACGTCCGATTCTTAAGTGATCTATGTCTTTTTCTTTTTTGCAGGACATGTACCAATGTGATTGTTTGTTTTAAATTATATTTGTAAAGCAAGTAAATTTATCCTATTTTATCTCAATTTGTCTGCATAGCAATTATTTTAAACTGTTTAGCACCTTTAGCTTTTAGCGCTTCTCCTCGTTTTCATTCTTTCACTTATCTTTTTTCCCTAATTTGAGGGACTTTAGGGTTGGAGTAGCTTGGTGCCTCTTGCGCACACTTTAACACACTTGCACACACCTGTTTTATAGTCTCTTGTTAGTGTTGCAGCAGAGTTCTTTTATTTTTCATTATGGAAGATATCTTTGAATTTAGAGAAAGTTTCTACAAAACCATGTCAGGGAATAAGGAAGGAGATACTGCTATATATTCTGATTTCGAAAATTTAGACGATATAATGAGTAAATTAGAAAAATTGCTCACTAGGGAATTGAAACAAAAAACTGAGATTTTATTTCTAAATAAATACACACTTAAAGGGCTAGTACCGAAAGGGCTAATATTAAATAAAGAATGTGCATTCCCATTAAAAGAAACATTCCAAATGGAATGGGAGGGTGTCCTTAATAAGGCCTCTTTGGACTTAATAGATATCCTTAAAAGATCCAGAAAAGATACCCTCCTAGATTTAGAAAAAGAAATCTTGGAAATAAAAGATAAACTCAAGGAAGAAAAAACTAAAGAATACATAGAAAAACAAAAAGTAATGATTGAAAGAATAAATAATTTAAGTAAAGATCTTTTGAAAACAAAATGGAAGAAATTAGACAGAGACACAATTAAACCACAAACAGAACAAAATAAAAATGAAGAGATGGATCTAACTACGTCTCAAAACAATTGGACAACAGTCAGTTATAAAAAGAAAGAAAAAAGGAATTATCCCAACCATAGAGATCGGGATTATAGGGATAGGAACACAAACCAATCATGGAGGCCAGACACATACAATAGACAATATAGTGGTTACTATCAACATAATACATATAGACATATGGACTATAGAGCGAATAACCCAAGAGATGAGAACTACCATCATGATAAAAGGCAATCATTGTATAACACAAATAGAGACTGGGGATACAATTATGATAGAAGAAAATCAATGTATAATACAAATAGACATTGGGAAAATAATGATAGATGGCAAACACCTGTGAGGAGTAATTATAGACAGACATATCAGCATCTTGAGACCCCTAAATCTGGAGGTAATAACACTCATTTTTTAGGACAAAGCCCTCCAAGGGAGGGCACATCCAGAAATCTGCAAAAAGAAAATCTGGAAAAAGTCTGGGGCAACAGAAAAAGACCTCTAGAGGAACAAGAGGGAGGGGAACGAGCAAAAGAGGCAAAGAGAATAAAATAGATACAAATGGGGTGTTCAATATTAGTAGTATTCAGTTAAAAGAGGATGAAACAAGAATCTTGAGTCATGGACTCTCATTTGCACCTAGCTCTAAAATGAACAAGTTTAACACACATGTACATGTAAAAAAATTCATAAGAAATTTAACGCTCAAACGCTATTTCTTAAAAGACCCATTAGACAGGACTAAAGAAACTCAAGTGAGACAAGAAAAATTTATCCATACAGATTTGAAAAATAAATCTACATTTAATCCCACCTTTTGCAAAGGGAGTAACTTGGAAACATTTGAGTTAATGGTACTTAGGGATCTCAAAAAAAGTAAACCTTCACAATATATGAGATCAAATATGAGTAAACAAGACCTTTTAATTTTGGAAGGCTTAAAGAAGAATGGTGACGTGACTATAAAGCCCGCCGACAAGGGCGGTGGGATTGTAGTCATGGACACAAAATATTATAAATCTGAAGCACTAAGACTACTTAATGATAAAAAAAACATATAAAAAATTAGAACTGAATCCTACGAACAAATTCGCAGCCAATCTAAAAAAGATTATTATAGAAGGAAAGAATTTGGGAATTCTGAATAATAAGGAGTTAGATTTCCTGGACCCTAAATTCCCTAGGGTCCCGGTTTTCTATTTCCTTCCAAAGATCCATAAGGATCTTAAGAACCCCCCTGGAAGGCCAATTATCTCCGGAGTGGGATCTCTTTCATCTAATCTCTCACAGTATGTGGATGTATTCTTGCAGAAGTATGTAAGGCAATTGAACTCTTATCTAAGAGATTCAACTCAGGTTTTAAACATCCTTGATACAATCAAATAGGAGAAAGATTGGTTCCTAGTAACCTGCGACATCACCTCATTATATACGGTGATTGATCACCATCAAGGTTTATCGGCTGTAAAAAAGTATCTGGATGCAGACCCAGACATTAAATTAGAACAAAATTCTTTTCTGTTAAAGAGTATATCTTTCATACTACACAATAACTATTTTTCGTTTGATAAGAATTTCTATCTCCAAGTTGAGGGGACCGCTATGGGCATGAGGTTTGCACCAAGTTATGCCAATCTTTTTGTAGGCCACTGGGAAGAAAATTTCTTCATGGAGAGTGGCTTTGGTGCAAACCTCGTGCTCTATGGCAGATATATAGATGATATGCTGATGATTTGGAGGGGCTCCGAAATAGAGTTGAATAACATGCTCACGAATATGAATACCAATGATAAAGGCCTAAAATTTACATTTAATTATAGTCAAGAAAAAGTTACTTTCCTTGACCTAGAAATCATGGTGATAAATGACTCTATTGAGACAAAAACACACTTTAAGGATGTAGACTCTAACAGCTTTATACACTCAGACAGTTGTCACCTTCAACAATGGAAAGAAAATATCCCTGTAGGTCAAGCCTTAAGGATACGTAAGAATTGCTCTAGACTAATGGACTTTGAAGAGCAAATAGGGACACTTATGGAGAAATTTAAGGATAGGGGCTATGATGAGGAGCTAGTCCATAGTGCTACTAGTAGAGCTAGATCATCAAATAGGGAAACACTTCTCACCTATAAACAAAAAAACATTTTAAATGAAAAAGATACTATAGATACACCGTTTATCACTGATTACAGTAATGATCATGGTACTGTAAGAAAAATTCTTAATAAACACTGGCACATCCTACAAGCAGACCCCATTATAGGGAAGAATTTGACTGATAGACCAAGATTAGTGTTTAGAAAATCAAGAAACTTAAAACAAATATTAGTTCCTAGTACTTTTCAAGAGAATAAAATTAGTCTGAACACACAATTAGATATTGCAGGAAGGAAAGTGGCAGGTTTTTTCCCCTGCTATACGTGCAAGGCCTGCCAGCATAGTTGTAAGAAAAACTCTTTAATAATTCCACCTAAAGGTGATCTATTTCAAATAAAAGAACTTATCAGATGCACGACAAAAGGGGTCATTTATGTACTTCAATGTTCTTGCAATTTGATATACTTTGGAGAAACAAAAAGGATGCTAAAGGATAGGATCAGGGAGCACCTATTATGTATAGAGAAAGAAAGAGAAGATACCAGACTCTACAAACATTTCAAAGAAGTACACAAAGGGCAGACAAAGGATTTAACTTTCTGGGGAATACAACACATTAAGTGTCACTGGAGAGGAGGTAACATAGATAAACTACTATGTATAAAAGAAGCGGAGTACATATATAAATACGACACTTTACATCCAGCTGGTCTGAACTCTGAACTTGACATCTCACCCTTTGTTTTAGATTAATTTTGGTTTAAGTACGACTTTGTACTATTCTATCTCTTATTTTTATTTAATTTCTAGTAGTTTCTAATCAACTTTTGATTCTCACTATTTAAAAACTAAATGTCTAAATTTAGTCACTGTACAATCTTGATACCTTTTGTTTTATGGGGTATATATGTATCCACTTTTATTAGTCACTAGACCTTTGCTACTCTTTCATAGTTTAATATTGTTCACTATCTATAAATTCGATTAGCTTAACTGTGTCATTGCAAGCACCTATATAATTTCTCATAACGGCAGAAAACTGCAGTTATATATAATTTTTCCACCTTGGTTCGTAGTATATATAAACATATTTAAAATTAATTTTTTTACTTGTCTTTCTTTAAGCACATTAGTATATAATGACTTCTAGCACAAAGTCACATTTTTGACCACTTTAGTGAGGATGCTTTGTCGCTCTTTTAAATCCTCCTTTCAGTGAAAGTAATATTGTTCTTTGAAAGCATCTTTGAACTGGAGTTATACCTTTATTTTTATTTTTATTTTTTATTTTTATTTGACTGCAAATTGCGGCTAATATACAAATGCCCCAAATTCAAGCATCTCTAGATATATTCTCAAATCTAATTGGATATAAGTGGTTTGTTTCTTATTTCATATAGATATATATTTTTTCTAAGTTGCCAGTACTGTTGCCAATAGACCAATTGTATTAAACACACCTGCCAGTTAAAGTAATCTCACCTGACCAATAGGTATGAGTCTACACAGTTTAAAAGGAGACTGTAACTGGAGCTAATTCATCTTAAGAAAGCCCTGTAAGAGGGAGAAACGCGTTGATGATAGTTACAGCTGCCTTACACTTCACATTTTGTCTATAAGGACTGTATTTCTTTATTGGAGTGAAAGATTCTTCAGCTACCCACGGACAACACGAGGACTACACTGTGAAGGGCCATGCGCTTAAATTGAAGCCGGTCTCAAGTCACACACTAAAGTCCGTCTACTATTAGATCTACAGAGGAAATCTGGTTATACTGTGACCCTGCGTGCGATCCTGCACTAAGAGCGGAGTTCACCATCTATATTACAGCGGCCGCTATAGTTTACCTTCAAGCTATCCTGACCAATAGGATTGCCCTACAGAGACGACGCCTCCCGATTTGTGACGTCATGGGACACGCATACGCCTCATGGAGGTGACTCTTGATACACGGACGGTACACCTAAAGGTAAAACGGGTTTACATTTACCCGGCTTCGGTTCTCTTTTGAATCATCTGAGGACTTTAGTTTTGATGCCGACCTCCCCCTCATAATACTGAGACAAGGTTTATATTGGCAACAGCAGTTTTTATTTTGTGTTTTTTATACATTGGAGACGTCCGATTCTTAAGTGATCTATGTCTTTTTCTTTTTTGCAGGACATGTACCAATGTGATTGTTTGTTTTAAATTATATTTGTAAAGCAAGTAAATTTATCCTATTTTATCTCAATTTGTCTGCATAGCAATTATTTTAAACTGTTTAGCACCTTTAGCTTTTTTAGCGCTTCTCCTCGTTTTCATTCTTTCACTTATCTTTTTTCCCTAATTTGAGGGACTTTAGGGTTGGAGTAGCTTGGTGCCTCTTGCGCACACTTTAACACACTTGCACACACCTAGTCCTTTATCAGCCCAGTCTTTGAAAACTTTTTGGTAGAGACCTGGCAGAAAATTTGGATTATTTGCAATCGGAAGCCATTCAGAGAATGAAAAATCCATATCAATAATTGCACAAAATTTTTGCCAGGCTGAAAATATATTTCTAATAGTGATAAGACAGCTAACATTCTGAGGAAGCTTCTGAACTGGAGAATGTAATATAGCTTTTAACGCGAATGGGGCAATCAAATAATTTTCTAGCTCTTCTGATGAAACCAAATTGGTGCCGGCAAGCCAATCTATTGCTGTTTTAACCATCGCAGCCAGGTTATACAATTTAAGGTTAGGAAGAGCCAATCCCGCTGATCCACGATTTTGCATTAATCTTGCAAGTGCAATTCGAGGCCTTTTATTATTCCAAATGAACTTAGAGATTTGAGCATTAAAAAGCTTTAGATCTTTATTCAGTAAGAATAAAGGAAGATTCTGGAGAGGATATAGCAACCGCGGAAAGATGATTGATTTTATTAGATTAACCCTGGCTGTGATGGACAATGGAAAAGCGGCCCAGAGATGCAGATCCATTCCTATTTTTTGAAATAGGGGCTCAAAGTTAGCTTTATACCAGAGTTTAGGATTTTTGTGTAAAACTAAACCTAGATATTTAATAAACTCAACCTGTTTGAAAGGAATATTAAGTCCTACTAGCTGGGAATTATTTATACACATTAATTCACTCTTCTCTATGTTTATCTTATAACCTGAAAAAGAACTAAAAAGCTTCCAGCACATTAAGGATCAAAGGAATAGACTGCTGAATGTTGGCTAGAAAAACCAACACATCATCTGCATAAAGCAGTGTTTTAAGACGCTGTAAACCAAATGGGACTCCTATCAAAACATCTCTGAATCGTATCGCGAGAGGTTCCAGTGCGATATTAAAGAGTAGTGGAGACAGAGGGCAACCTTGCCTGATGCCTCTCTGCAATGTTATTTTAGGAGATAAAGATCCATTGATAAGTAAAAAGGAGATTGGATTATGATAAACGGAAAATGAATTGTAAAAATTCCCCTTTAAAACCAAACTTCTCCATCGCCCTAAATAGATATTCCCACACAATCGAGTCAAAAGCTTTGACCGCATCCAACGAGAGAATAGCAACGTCTTGCCATAGTGGCTTCTTCCTAGCCTTATCCACATTCCAGGCATAATCCAAAAAGTTAATCAGTTTACGAATATTTTTTACTGGATTTCTAGCTACCATGAATCCTGTTTGGTCTGGGTGAATAATTTTATGCAAGCAGGTAGATAATCTTGATGCAATAATAGCCATTAAAATCTTGTAGTCAATATTCAGTACCGAGATTGGCCTATACGAAGCCAAATCCTCAGGGTTTTTACCTTTCTTTAAAATAAGAGAGATATTGGCCGCCGAGAAGTAGCTGGAGATAGTGTTATTTGAACTATAGTAGAAATTAAAGAGTTTTTCTAATATTGGAAGTAAGACCTCACCAAGACATTTATAGAGCTCCGCTGGGAACCCATCTGGTCCAGGCGCCTTATTCAATTTCAAATGATCTATGACTTTTCTAATTTCATCCAATGAGATTGGGGCATTAATCAACATTAAATCCTCGCTACTTAATTGGGGAGTCTTTATCATAGACCAAAAAATGTCTTGATTATCCTTATTTATTTCAACTCTAGAATATAGTTGTTGATAGTAAGCAAAAAAAGTCTCACTAATCTCATTAGTCTCCGTATATCTTCCCTTGTTGGTTTGAATCACAGGAATAAAGTTTTTCTTTTTTCTAGCTTTGGTGAGTCTGGCCAGATATTTTGCGGAAGAGCCATGAACTCCTTTAAAGTGAAGATTTATTTTTGCTTCTTCCTCTAACAGTTTTTGTTCTAAAAACACATCTCTTTCCTTCCTATTATCTTATTACCTTTTCCAGTTTCCCGAGGTACGATTTAAACAATATTTTCTATATGAGTTCCTAACTTTATTCACGATTAGTATTTCACGTACTCTGCTCTTTTTCTTAGCTATGCCAACATATGTCTGTATTTCCCACCGCATAACAGCTTTAAAAGCTTCCCAAAAAATTTCCTGTTTGTTAAAGTAGCTTAAATTATCGGAATAGTATCGCTGCCACAAAGATCTTAAAAAGTTGACAAATTTGGGGTTAGTATATAGATATCGGGGGAAATAAAAACTAGACGTTTGAATCCTATTTTTAAGACAGGTGGGAAATGACAAAGAAATAATTGCGTGATCTGATATGATAATATCTCCAATTCCTGTTTCTAGTTTCTGAATAGAAAGTTTCTCTGTAATTAGAAGAAGATCTATTCTAGAGAAAGTAGCGTGTACTTTAGACTCACAAGAAAATAACTGTTTATCTAGATTTTTTAAACTCCATACATCTACTAATTTCAGCCTCGTACGGAATTGTGATAGATATTTTGCCTGTTCTTCATAGGCTGATCTATTTTTGTTAGAGAGTCTATCCAAAGCAGGACATAGAGTAGCATTAAAATCCCCCCCTACTATTAAATTTTCAGTGATAAAAGGAAATAATTTAATTTTTATATTCTCCAAAAATTCTCTAGAGAATTTATTTGGCGCATAGACGTTACACAGTACAAATTTTATATTCTTTATAAACACTTGAATGAAAATATATCTAGCCGCAGGGTCTACTTCTACCTTGTCTATCTTATACTCCAATTCTTTACGAAAAAGAATAGCAACCCCACATTTTCTAGACACCCCAGTAGTAGAGACTACTTCCCCTACCCATTTTGTCTTCAATTTAAACGCTTCTTGCTCATTAAGCTGTGTCTCCTGGAAGAGAACAACATCTGGTTTATACTTTGCTAGGGTTTTAATAACTAATTTGCGTTTAATGGGGGAAGTTATCCCTCCTATATTCCAAGATAAATTCTTAATTCCTTCCACCATCTAAAATCAGGCTGAATACCCAATTTATAAGGGACAACCCAGTCGGGACGCCCCGAGGGCGCGGCGGGGAACCAGGAGGGGTAAGCAGCGGAGTGGGAGAAAAAAATTAAAAAAAAAAAAAAAAAAAAGTGACAACAATTACACAAAAAATAACAACCTTGCTAACCATATCTAATATTGAGAGACTACTTTTCACGATTACAGAGTAAAATCATAGCATCTAGCAGCTTTCCATACTAAGTTTTCTAGGATTAACTGCTCTCAATGTATTTTTTAACTTCTGCAACCTCATCAAATACATGTCTGATACCCTGATTATCTACTATAATTCTGGCTGGATAGACCATGTGAGCCTTTAGCCCTTTATTTATTAATTGCGTGCAATGGGGGGCCATCGAGAGTGGCAACAGATGGGGGGACATGCCAAGTGCTAGAGGTAATGTAGTGGACGTAAATTTTATTAAGTCTTCATAATCTAACAGTTCAGGGAGCCCTACTAGTCTAATATTATTACGCCTGGAGCGATCCTCAAGATCCTCCAGGCGTAACTGCATATTTTTAATTTTAGATTCTTGTTTTTGTAAAGTGTCGGCCTGCCTATGAGTCTGATCTTCTATATCAGAGATCCTAGACTCAGCTTCTGTTAACCTTGCAGAAAACTGTCTTACTTCAGAAGATAGTGAACCTATTTCAGTAGAAATTGAGCCTAGCTCTTTTTTAATAGCTTCAAATTGAGGTGAAAATACTTCAGAAATTTTAGCTATAAGGGCTTGAGAGTCAAAAGGGGACCTGCTAGCTTCCATAGTGCTATCTATACTGGTATTTATTGTTTTATTTTTCTTGTCTTTTGTTTTCACAGGCATTTTAGGTGAATTAGATTTCCCCTGTGTGATAAATTTTTCCATTCAAATCGTGAAGAAAAAAAAAAAAAAAAAAACCTGGCAAAACAAACGTGCAAAATATATAGCTTAAATAGGCGTGTAACTGTTATGATCTCCTTTCTCTTTAAATCCTTCTGACACCTCCCTTTCCACAACCCTTAAAAGGACCATCTGATCCCTATTTGCTTGCTTGATTATTTTAGTAAAACAGGGAAAGTTAGTTGTTAGGACTCTCCACTGTTATCCTGTTATCCAGCCCTTAGTGATTAAATAAGTCACTTCAACTGTCTCAACATTTATCCACATTGGGACTTTGTTTCAATTAACATCTCTTCGCATATTCTAAGGACTTTAACATATCAAGAAGATCTGTATTCTGAACTCTCACCTCTCAGCTTACAAACTGCTCTCCGCTCCTGAATAGCAACTCTGTGACGTCATTCAAGCCGACACCAGGCCGGCATATGCAGACAGCGTTCAGACGCCAATCAATCTGTTTACACAAGCTACCGCATCTACAGCCTTTAACCCTGCTTCCTACACTGCTTCAAGGAATACTAACAGCAAACAGTTGGTTTCAACGGAGAAACTTAAAGGATTTATCACCTCTCTGAAACTAAGAACCGGAGGAGTTATCTACAAACCGCAAGTATCAAAAGCCTTGATTAATACACTATTGCATGTTTGCTTAACTCCACATAAAGACTTTTCTTATACAAATACCGGAACAACTCCTTTTGCATAATCAGACTTCTGCTCTGCTTAATCTGGAGATTTATTAACTTTGCTTACTAACAACAATTTAACCACTTACTGCCTTCTCAGCAGCACCATTTAAAGCTTGTATTTATTTAAGAAGAGCTATTTTACAACTACAGTGAAAGTTAACTGTTAGTTGTGCTATTATTTATTTAGCCTGTTAATTTGGATTAAATACGCTATTTAATCCCTTTCCTTGCTCTTCTGACAATAAGAGTTTTGGATTATTTAAATAGCTACAAATACAACATTTTAGTTCATATCATTGTCTGAACTTTATTCATAAATTGCAAAAGACCTGACAGAAAACATAACAGAATAATCAAGCCCTCGAACAATATCTCCGGTGTTACATCTCTACACAACAAGATGATTGGGCAGATTGGCTCTCGATGGCAGAATTTGCCTACAATAACTCAGTCAACAGTTCAACTGGTTTCTCCCCCTTTTATGCCACCTATGGGTATCATCCATCTAGTTTCCCGAAGATGGGTTTCAGTTCGAATTCTCCTTCAGCTCTGGACTACTCAATTAAATTGAGAGACAACTTTGTTACCATACAAAAACATCTACAGAATGCAAAGGAGACCCAAAAGATCTACTATAACAGGAAGCATGCTTTGCCACCCTCGTATAAAGTGGGGGATTTGGTTTGGTTGTCAACCAAAAATATCAAATTGAAGGTCCCCAGCAAGAAATTAGCATCCCAGTTCCTTGGTCCCTTCCCTATCACAAGGGTCATAAATGAGAATGCTGTTGTTTTGAAGTTACCTACCTCTCTAGCCATCCACCCATCTTTCCACGTCTCTCTTTTGAAACCATTTAAGGGGGATGCAGGTTCTCTGGACGCTGATGTCTCTGACAGTACTTCATTAATAGAAGCAGAGGATGTGTATGAAATTGGTCGTATTCTGGATTCTAGAGTTCGTAATCGAATCCTTGAATATCTGGTACACTGGAAGGGTTACGCTTCATCTGAGGATTCGTGGGTTCCTGTGTCTGATGTGAATGCTCCACGTCTATTGGCTGCATTTCATTCTCGACATCCCCTGAAGCCTGGTCCAGGACTCCCTGTGATGCGATCTTGAACGGGGGGATCTGTTATGATCTCCTTTCTCTTTAAATCCTTCTGACACCTCCCTTTCCACAACCCTTAAAAGGACCATCTGATCCCTATTTGCTTGCTTGATTATTTTAGTGTAACAGGGAAAGTTAGTTGTTAGGACTCTCCACTGTTATCCTGTTATCCAGCCCTTAGTGATTAAATAAGTCACTTCAACTGTCTCAACATTTATCCACATTGGGACTTTGTTTCAATTAACATTTCTTCGCATATTCTAAGGACTTTAACATATCAAGAAGATCTGTATTCTGAACTCTCACCTCTCAGCTTACAAACTGCTCTCCGCTCCTGAATAGCAACTCTGTGACGTCATTCAAGCCGACACCAGGCCGGCATATGCAGACAGCGTTCAGACGCCAATCAATCTGTTTACACAAGCTACCGCATCTACAGCCTTTAACCCTGCTTCCTACACTGCTTCAAGGAATACTAACAGCAAACAGTTGGTTTCAACGGAGAAACTTAAAGGATTTATCACCTCTCTGAAACTAAGAACCGGAGGAGTTATCTACAAACCGCAAGTATCAAAAGCCTTGATTAATACACTATTGCATGTTTGCTTAACTCCACATAAAGACTTTGCTTATACAAATACCGGAACAACTCCTTTTGCATAATCAGACTTCTGCTCTGCTTAATCTGGAGATTTATTAACTTTGCTTACTAACAACAATTTAACCACTTACTGCCTTCTCAGCAGCACCATTTAAAGCTTGTATTTATTTAAGAAGAGCTATTTTACAACTACAGTGAAAGTTAACTGTGAGTTGTGCTATTATTTATTTAGCCTGTTAATTTGGATTAAATACGCTATTTAATCCCTTTCCTTGCTCTTCTGACAATAAGAGTTTTGGATTATTTAAATAGCTACAAATACAACATTTTAGTTCATATCATTGTCTGAACTTTATTCATAAATTGCAAAAGACCTGACAGAAAACATAACAGTAACAAACTTCTAGGTTACACGGTATATGTGATACCAAACCAGAGCAAAATTTGGCGTTGCCGGTTTTTGCGGGCGACGCTGCATATCGGATTGAGACCTAGATTTGATAATAAGTCAGTAAATTATACATGTAAACACTTGTGATCTGATTAATAAATTAAAGGGACACTCAAATCAAAGTAAACTTTTATGATTCACGAAGAGCATGCTGTTTTAAGCCTCTTTCCAATTTACTTCCATTATCAAATTTTGCTGTTTTTTTATATATATATTAGCACTTTATGGGGAACAAAATCATACTGAGCATGTGCACAAGCTCACAGGGTATATGTATATTAGTCTGTGAATGGCTGTCTGTCACATGATACAGGGGGCTGGAAAATGTGAGAAAAAATAAATTTGTCAGAACAAAAATCTACTGCTTATTTGAAATTCAGACTAGGTGTTAAATCATTGTCATTTTCTTAAGCAAATGTTAATTATGCAATTCTACTGCATTGAGTGATCCTTTAAGTGGAAATATTTTCAAACACACTATGCATATAGAAAACAAAACAAACTAACACCTTACCCTGCTGGGAATGAGTGTCAAAAGAAAGGGAGGTGCGCCAAATACAACAAACAATTATAAACAATATGTATAAGAAATGAAGTCCAGATAGAATGAGTGAGTGAAAAAAAGTCCATACAAACAATTCCTGATGCTGGGGAATTTGGCAGCTCTCTCCACAAATTATCGGTAAAAAAACAGTTCCTGAAACACAGAAAAAAAAGAGGCGCTCTTCGTGTAATATATCCTAAAATGATGTCACCAGATATAGTAGGCAATGGAAATATACTCACAAGCGACCATGCACCCACAGTGCAATAACGAGCAGGCCGAAACTTTGGAGCCGTTCGGCTGACTCACTAAGGCGACAGGCGCTTGGGACCAGAAAGAGGCTCACCAGAATGACCACTTCCGTTGGCGTGTGGGACCCAGGATACCAAACTGCTGGCAAATGTGAATGTGACCCTTGGTATGGGAGCTCCAACCAGGCGGAGGTCCCAATCGTTAAAGGGAAAAATATAAATCCAATGTCCAGAGCAAGGATATAACAGTAATTTCTTTATTTAAAAACAATTAAAAATTGTTGCTTAGCAACGCGTTTCTCGGCTGAGTGCCGTTTCCTCAGGCTAATATTGAGACACTGATTCCTTGCTCTATTTGTACGCCCTTGACCAATCAATTGCTGTAAATTGCTCACACACTTGTTTGCGAGTGGCCTATCAGGGCTAAGCTAAAATGACAAACCCATATTAATTCGACCTATGGTATAGGTTGTATAACTAAAAACAAAAAAAACAAAAAAAAAATATAAAAAATATATATGTTTGTATACAATTTACCGTCTCATTTAAGGAGGACTTATGGGGTGGCTATGGCAATATACTCTCGCCTTATTATACATTGCTAAATTGCTTGAAATATAATATATTTCTTTCTACTCTCGGCGAACTATATATTCCTCATATCAACATCATAAGGTTACAAAATATAAATAATGTGCATTATAATCGCTAATAATAAAAAATCTAAAGTTAAATGTAACACAATTTATGTATTTCTGTAAATATATAAAATATAAAAATATATATACCCTTGGCAATTTGCCTATTCGAAAGGTTGTTAAACCTATGATCTTAAAATTCCTCATACCTATAGCACTTAAATTGGGGTTCTTTTTTATTTTATTATTTGGGGTTCTTTTTTACCTATAATATAATTGACAAAATGCACCCCATGAGTTATACCACAGTGCTATTACTCATATATGACATGTTGGGAAACAATTGCCATATATACTATTCCTAAATACCCTATATAGCCAGCATGGTTATGGTATAGTGGACTACCAAATAATGACAAATTTCTCCCAATAAAAAGACTAATTAATAACATACCACTATTAGCCTATACAATTTCCTAGTTGGTTACTAAAATATGGTGTAATATGACCCAATAGTGATACTTGGTTTTGAACATGATTATTACCTCCCACCAATACAAATATTTGGTTGAGAGGAGATTGTGTGTGCATACATATATAGATAATGGTGTTTGGCTCCTTGTAGTCTTTAGGTACCTATATTGTGAAAGAACTGGTCTGTATAAAAATTAAAATGGTGGTAACATATAAATATGAAATTATATATTGTACCCCTAGTGCAAATTTGTGATACTACAACAATGAATAAACTAGATCTCCTAACAAGCTATAACTGTGTCTAGTGTCGGATGTTGGCCTCTGTTAATGCGGCAGTGTACATCTACTATTTATTCTGGTGTCAACTCGAGAATAGTGATGTGTAAATAGTATTAAAAGATAACTATGTGAAGTGTATTAGTGAATGGAGGATTAAAGTGCTTTGGGGAATGATTATCAACCCATAATAGGCAAGTGTATATATGTAATACTTGTGTCACAATATGTGGTATCAATGGAGTGGATGAGTGATTATATGCTAATGTGGATAGTGGTATTAGCTAGTGTCCCAGGTACGTGCATTTGTGTGTGTGATGCTGAGAACGTGTTTATGATATCAATGTGAGTGCCAATGAGAATGGATGGATTAGGAAAAGGGACCCAAAATAGCTGTGTTGTAATATTATAATTATGTTAGCCATATATATCAGAAAGCTGCTAGATCCACATTCAAATTCAACCCAAATGGGTGGATGGTTTTGAGCTTGTGGATCCAGTAGGTTTCTCTCTGCCTAAGCCTCATGAAACGATTATACATATGTGATGCAGGGATATCTTCTATAGGAGTAATCCTATAGCAGTTGGGATCACCCTTATGTTTAACATGACAATGTGTGATCACACTATGAGATTTCTTATTTCGTAGTATACTACAGTAATGTTCTGACCATCTGTGGCTTAGGCGTCTAATAGTGCGCCCTATATATTGAATCCCACAGACACAAGATAATAAATAAATGACATAGTGTGAGGCACAAGATAATTTACTTTTGATTTTGTATGATTTCTTGTTCACAAAAGATTGAAAAGTTATTTTTTTATCCTCAATGTGGTCGCACATTTTACAGTTTCTAACCTTGCATTTGTATGCTCCTTTTTTGGCTATGTGGTGAGGTTTATAAGGAATGCTTTTGCTTGTATTATTCTTATGTTTCACTATCTTACTAGGTACCAGTATATTCTTGATATTTGGTGCTCTCTTGTAAACTATCAAGGGTTTATCTCCTATTAACTCAGTTAAGATTGGATCACGTTTCAATATTCTCCAATGTTTGTTGAGAATTTTGCTTATAAGATCATAATTACAATTAAATTGGGTGATAAATCTAACTTCTGAAGATTTGAATGGCTTTCCTGATTCTTTAGATGAACACTGGAAATATTCCTCCCTATTCTCAAATTTAGCACGGTTATAACTTTGATTAATGATATCCAATGGACAATTTTTCTCAATAAATCTGTCTCTTAATAACAGGCTTTGTTGCTCGTAATCTGACACTTTATTGCAATTGCGTCTTATCCGTTTAAATTGCCCGTATGGAATATTTCTTTTCCATGGGTAATAGTGATTGCTGGAAAAATCAAGATAGCTGTTGCTATCAACAGTCTTGAAGTGTGTCTGACTGTCAACCCCTCCCTGATTATTTAATGTTAAACATAAATCTAAGAATACCACTGTGTCAGGGTGTATACAGCTTGTAAAAGTCAAACCTCTATCATTATCATTTAGATGATCTACAAATTGTTGTGCTTCTGTGCTGGTGCCCTTCCATAAAATAATAAGATCATCTATAAATCTGCCATAGTACACCAGGCTCGCCCCAAATTCTGATTCGTAAATGTAATGTTGTTCGAACCAGCCCATATATAGATTCGCGAAGCTTGGGGCGAACCTGGTGCCCATGGCAGTTCCCCTAATTTGTAAGTAATTTTCGTCGAAAAATAAAATAATTGTGTTGTAAAATAAACATAATTAATTGTAATATAAATTGTTTTTGGAGAGGGGGTATATACCAATCATCTTCCAAAAAGGTAGCTACAGCCTCTACACCTGATAGGCCACTCGCAAACAAGTGTGTGAGCAATTTACAGCAATTGATTGGTCAAGGGCGTACAAATAGAGCAAGGAATCAGTGTCTCAATATTAGCCTGAGGAAACAGCACTCAGCCGAGAAACGCGTTGCTAAGCAACAATTTTTAATTGTTTTTAAATAAAGAAATTACTGTTATATCCTTGCTCTGGACATTGGATTTATATTTTTCCCTTTAACGATTGGGACCTCCGCCTGGTTGGAGCTCCCATACCAAGGGTCACATTCACATTTGCCAGCAGTTTGGTATCCTGGGTCCCACACGCCAACGGAAGTGGTCATTCTGGTGAGCCTCGTTCTGGTCCCAAGCGCCTGTCGCCTTAGTGAGTCAGCCGAACGGCTCCGAAGTTTCGGCCTGCTCGTTATTGCACTGTGGGTGCATGGTCGCTTGTGAGTATATTTCCATTGCCTACTATATCTGGTGACATCATTTTAGGATATATTACACGAAGAGCGCCTCTTTTTTTTCTGTGTTTCAGGAACTGTTTTTATATAGAAAACAAACTGGTCTTTTGACAGACTATTTAGAGCACATTTTGCTATAATTTTGTAGCACAATAATATACAATTTTGTTAATAAGAGCACTGTGCTAGTCTGAATTAGAGAATTAGAAAATATTCCTTTTGGGACTATTTAAATATTTGTTAGGTTCACATTGCAGATAATGTTCTATCCAGATAGGATATTCTGTCCCTATGTTATTCTATGGTGCCAAGTAATTCACCATAAAATATTTAATGTTGCATAATTAAAAATGTTTGCAATACACATTCATTCTTTTTTTTTTACCTGCTTTTGCCATAGACTCCTACATGGTGCACAGTTAAAAGTAATTAATACATTTTTGTATAATTAAATAAAATCATTGCAATGCACATTTATTTTTTGCCTGCTTTTGCTTTAGAATCCAAAAGGTGCACAGTTAGCAGTAGTTAATACAGTCAGCAGCTCATTTATATCTGTCCACAGTAAAAAAAAGATAAACTACATCCATGAGGTTTTTCAATAAGTGTGTCCTAATTCTGCAGATCCAGATATTCTGTATACAAAATACAGCTTTAGATGCTTTTAGAACATTTATTTCATGCAAATATTTTGTAATGCAATGTTTTTGATGTGCAGAAAAATGACTTTAATGTCCCTTTAAGGGTATAAAATCACTTTGACATTTTATAGTCACTGGAGATAAACCTTATATATTAATGACTATAGCCCAATGCCTGTAAATGCAGCTTCTAATGTTTTTCACATTCTTTATTTATGGACTATTATACGCACAATTTAAATAAATGACAAGTTTTGTTGTTCTGTATTTTGTTCTCCTTATCCCTGTCAGCACCTAATTGTCTTTGATATCCCCTATGGAGCATTTTACATTAGTCTAATTTATTTCACCATTTTCCAAGTCATCTCTCATGTATATTATATTGTAATCAACATTAGGATATTTAGTTCGATTTTTGGCAACATTTCAGCTTTACTGCATGTTTGTAATGCATCTTGTTAGCCCGGAATATCTGTATAAATGCTTCTACAAATGAGGTTTATTGGTTATATATAACATTGTCACTAAAACGGCCTTCATGACTGGTTTCATTTTAATCTAATGTGTGAATAAATGTGCTTCGTATATGCATTTTCTTTCCTAAATACTTTTGTTATAAAAGTGTGGCATTGACTTAATATTTTACATTACTTTCAATTTAGCTTCACTTTGAGTTCTTATAGACCAATGTAGCCCTAATATCTGTTAAGTAATCACAAAATTCAGATGAAATCAAAGAGAACTGGTGACAGTGGTAAAAATGTGTTGTATATAAGAGAAGCATTTTATTATTTATTATTATTTATTATTATTTTTCGAATGCAACCACTCAGATTAATATTTTTACAACCAAACGGCCAAGCACACACACACATTACATAATAACGAGTGCAACATTCACTGGATCTTTTAACTCTTTAGCCTGGTGTCTTCATTCAGGGGGGCCCTTTCGGAGCTGTTTGTTCCCCTATACCCCCCTCGCAGTTACAGGCCCATATGAGATGGCTGATGTTTCTGCATCACTTAGGTAATCCAGAAATGCTGGCAACATCACCAACCAGGAAGTACTTTATAGAGCTTAAAGGACCAGTAAATACAGTAGATTTGCATAATCAACAATTGCATGATAAAAAGAAATGCAATAGCACTTAGTCTGAACTTTAAATGAGTTGTAGATTTTTTTCTAAAAAATGTCAGTTATATTTCCAGTCCTCCTGTATCATGTGACAGCCATCAGCCAATCACAAATGCATATACATATATTCTGTGAATTCTTGCACATGCTCAGTAGGAGCTGGTGACTCAAACAGTGTAATATCAATAGACTGTGCACATTTTGTTATTGGAAGTACATTTGAAAGTTGTTTAAAATTGCATGTGGTGTCTGAATTATTAAAGTTTAATTTTGACTTGAGTGTTGCTTTAAGAGAGCTGGAAGGTGAGTAAGTATTCAAACCACTTACAGTAATCTCAACTCCTTTAAAGGGACATGAAACTCAGATTTTTTTCCTTTCATGATTTAGAAAGAGCATGCAATTTTAAACATCTTTCCAATTTACTTCTATTATCTAATTTGCTTAATTCGCTTGATATCCTTTGTTGAAAAGCATATCTAAATAGACCCAGTAGATGCTGATTGGTTCCTGAACATATATGCCTTGTGTGATTGGCTCACCCATGTGCATTACTGTTTCTCACCACAGGATATCTGAAGAATGAAGCAAATTAAATAATATAAGTCAATTGGAATGATGTTTAAAATTGAATTTTCTATCAAAATCATGAAAGGAAAATTTTGGGTTTCATGTCCCTTTAAGCCATAGAAACCCCCAAGACCCACTGTTTTAAAGGCAATTGTCTGCTCTTTCAAATGGTGAGAATGTAGTGTACACACATTTTTAAATGTTTTAAATGAGGGGGTCTCTAGGCACATATATAAAAGTCCATCAAAAAGGCATAGAGACCATAAGACCCCTTAATTAAAGACTTAAAGCCCCTATATAGGTTTTAGCTATCACCTGGCATGAGTAATTGTGCATTTATTTGGGTAGAAGTTTGTGGGAGCCCCTATATGAACATGAAAGTTATATAACTATATCCAAAGTCCCTTATTAGCTCCATATAGGTTTTAATAGCCAGGGGATCACTTTAGTAGTAGTAATCCACTGGCATGAATAATTGTACATTTATTTGAGTAGAGACTCATGGAAGCCCCTACGTGAAACATCAAACTTTACAAAAAAACACACACACTGTTACTTACAATCTTTTTTATTAGCATTTTTATATGCTTTTTGTTGTACAGTTCCCACTTTCATGATATATATATAAAATAATGGTATAGTTTAAATATGCTAGGCCTGCAAAAAAAAATCTATATATATAATATGTGTTGGTTTCTCACTGAAATGGGCCTACAGTAAGGGCTAAACGTGTGCAGCATCTAGAAACTCCAAAATAGCCCAGCACAGAATATGGCTCAGTAGTTAAAGGGGCACTGAACCCAAATTTTTTATTTTGTGATTCAGATAGAGCATGCAATTTTAAGCAACTTACTAATTTACGCCTATTATCATTTTTTCTTCTTTCTCTTTCTTTATTTGAAAAAGAATGAATCTAATCTTTTTTTTTATTCAGAACTTTGGACAGAACTTTTTTATTGGTGGATGAATTTATCCACCAATCAGCAAGAACAACCCAGGTTGTTCACCAAAAATGGGCCGGCATCTTAACTTACATTCTTGCATTTCAAATAAAGATATTGAGAGAATGAAGAAAATTTGATAATAGGAGTAAATTAAGAAGTTGCTTAAAATTTCATGCTCTATCTGAATCACGAAAGAAAAAATTTGGGTTCAGTGTCCCTTTAAGGAAATCAACCTATTATGAGGCAATAGATTGGATGTAAGTGGTTTTCTAAATTTATGTAATTTAAACAAACTCACTCTATTTTACAAATATTAAAATATTTATTTAGTGAAGTTTCAACAATCATTTTAACAGTAAAATATTAATATAAAATAATATTATAATTTAAAAGAGTCAATGCTTTCACTTAGAATTTGAAAATGCTGTTCTATTCCCCAGGTTTTACTGCCCTAGGTACTGCAAAGTGTGCTGCACCGCAGGCACCAAATCCCCAACCAATTTTACCTCATATTTGCTTCATATATTTTTCACAACCAAAGAAATAATACACCTGCACTCTCAACAGACAACCAGGGATCACTTATTTGTAATAAAGTAAAAAGTACAATTACAATTAGTAGAATTACATAATTAACAAATGCAAAATAAAAATACACTCTGAGCAGTAGATTTTCTTTTCTTCTGACATTTTTTCCCCAAATTTCTCTGCCCCTGTATTATGTGACAGTCATCAATGAATCAAATACTCATATATGTATACACCTGAACGCTTGCACATGCTCAGTAGGAACTGGTGACCTAGAAATTGTGCATATAAAATATTATGCACAATTTGGTAATATAAATAAATTGTAAATTTTTAAAGCATGCTGTATCTGAATCATTAAAGAATAAAATTAGATTTTTGTGTCATTTTAATGAGTCAAATATTTGAAGAGCAGATGAGTGTAAAGTTATAATACTGTAGAAGTATCCTTCAAAAGTTGTTGCCACCCACCAAATCCTGTTGCCCTAAGCACAGGCCTAGTTGATCTATGCTAATATATGCCCCTGATGGCTTACCCTTTATAAATGAAGACATTATTGTGTTCTGTTTTAATTGTATTTAAGATGATCTTGAACTAAATGTCTGTTGGATCCCATGAATGATACTGTGAGTTATGTTTATTTGTAGGGTGCACGATTCATTCAGTTTTAACAAATACGTTTTTTTATTTTATATATGAAAAATAATTTTTTTCTAGAAAAAAAGCACAAGTATTTGCGGAGAGGTAAACTCATTCAACAGTTTAAATGTTTTTTTAGCAATATCCACTAGATGGCGGGATTGCAGCTCATGATAGACCAGCGCAGGCAAAGCATGATTTAACTGTATAGCATACAAAGGGGATAAGATTTAATAATGTAAACTTTCTGGATCTATTGTTTCCAAGACAAATATATTTTTTATTATTTATTTGTATAATTACTTGTTTTGTGAAGTTAAATAAGGTCATTAATGTTACCCAAATAGCATTAACAAGATTTTTTACAGAACATATTTTAATGCCAAAAAAATGAAAAACGTTTAGATGATCTGCTTTCAAAATTTAGTATTGCACTGAATCTGTTCAAGTGGGGAAATGGTACAAAATCGATTTCTTTTGTCAGATAGTGTATTGTTGATAATAAACAATGTAAGTGCAAGAGAACATTTTAAAAACTAAAGTTTTTACTCTTTCTACCCACCCAGAAGCCACTGCTACTCCTGTATGACTTGCACAAGTGTGTCATCACTATGTTATAACAGGCCATATATGATTTGGTCACTAAAGTGGAGCCACTACACAAAAGCCAGTGCTGTTACTTTTTTTAACAAGTAATGTTATAGTGACTTCCAAAGGATCTAAGTCCAGATTTGCATTGCATGCTCGCTCAGTCACATAACTATGTTCTCCTATCTGAGTATAAAGAGATAAGCATAATAAGATCAAACATATTATCATGGCAGCAATTGTTTGCCTACATAGGGGCATATTAGTGACAAGCTAATACTAGCAAGGGACGCGATAAGTAGTATTACTGGATGACAGTAATATTAGCTCACAACTTGATATTACAAGTCCATGGTAAATAAGATTTAACAGAGCAGGTTTAGCATTGCTGATATCGCTCTAGCACACCCATTTCCTTCAAAGGATATTTCGGCCGTGCTAAATAGTGCAAAAATTACAGGTTGAACATTATAGGTTACACTCAAGAGAAAGACAAAATAGCACTAGAAGAAGTAGCGTGACATGAGACATGAAGTAAAGTATAGGGGTTAAAAAAGTTTCACAAAATACATGTAAAACATATTAAAGTATTATATTCAGATAAACATATTTTTTATTTTAAGAAATTATAACATTTATTTTGTTAAACTGTTTTAAAAGGGTTAAAAAGGGGATATGATATATACCAACTGCACTGCTCCCCCCTACATTTCAGACCTTGTCTCCAGATACTCTTCCTCCCTTCTCCAGACTGGCCCCCATCTTGTGGAACTCCCTGCCTCGCTCCACAAGGCTCTCACCTAGTTTTAACAGCTTCAAGCGCTCCCTAAAGACTCTACTATTCAGGGATGCATACAACCAACACTAACCTTTCCTAACTCCATTGCTTTCCCCTTGAACCCCATTAGAATGTAAGCCTATGAGCCCAGCTGTTTGCAGATCACCTTCATAAGAGATGACTACAACAGTACAACTCTCGGCAGGGCCCTCTACCCATTTGATCCCCATAACTGTTATCCTGTATACCAACTATGTTTATAGCGCAGCAGAATCTGTTAGCGCTCTACAAATACCTGTTAATTAATTATATTTAACAAATAAATAAAGGATGTCTGATCTGGGAAAGAAGCTTCAAAACAGGTTGTTTATTAAACAGTGTTAAGAAACATCAAGTGGTTCGTCCTGTGCAAGGAAAGGCCTGACGCATTTCACGCATGCACACATGCGCTTCATCAGAGGCTATGTGTGTGTATATATATATATATATATATATATATATAAATATACTGTATATATATATATGTCAATCTAAGAACAGGAACAAACCAGGATTTGCATCAAACAAGAAAGGTCAAGTTTATTGACGTTTCGGGGATATATATCCCCTTCTTCAGAACAAGTATGTTCTGAAGAAGGGGATATATAGCCCCGAAACGTCAATAAACTTGACCTTTCTTGTTTGATGCAAGCAGAAGGTTCTGCTGATTATTCTGTTGTTGTTATTATTATTCCAACTTAATATGTTCTTATGTTTAAAAGGAGCACTCTCTCTATCTTTAGATCTATCTATCATCTATCTATATTACATATACAAAGCTAACCTGAATTCTATTTTCATTTTTGAATGAACTTTATTTGCAGTTGTTTATATGAATGTTGGTATTCCTTATGTAAGTTTGTACACTGGAAAAGCTGATATGATTTTCTGTGTGTGTCAAATAATTAACTCTCTAGAGATGCATATTACCAACAAGGGAAATATTACAACTCCATGTGATAGAAACAGCTCATATACTGTACATTTTCCTATTAGTATTCCCTTCTGAGGAAAAGGCAGCAATCACAGCTCATTTTTCTCTGACACAAACAAGCATTTGGGATACACTTCAGATTCCCTAAATGTAACACTAGGAGTACTGAAATAAAGGGTTTATAAGATAGTTTATTTGCTTACTTTAAAATATCTGATATGAATGTTTATAATGTAAAGAAGTAAAACCTAAATTAAATACAGAAAATAAACATTTGGGTAATATAACAAGTAAAATAACAACAGTCTAATTATATTAATAGAAAGGGTATATTTACAGTTACAGCCATCCCTAAATAAACTGATTTCTTGATTGAAAAAAAAATAAAAAAATATATATACAACTATAAATTATCTAAATATATGTGAGGGATTAGAGTTTTCAGTGCTTCCTAGGACAAAGGTGGAATTTGAACAATTGGCATAGACTGGATAATTACTTTAGATATTAATAAAAGTTTAACATAGGAAAATCTTTTAAAAGTTAATTGTAGTTGAGTTGTAGTATATAAGAGGTTGTTTATTTAGCATCCAGGGTACGTAATTAAAGTAACATGATAGCTCAAATATATATGATGCGTTTAACGCATACAATGATGTACTTCATCAGAGAGCTGCAGATTTTATTTTCTATTAGCTATTTAAAGGGTTAATCCACCAATCCAAGAAGCTCAATATACACTTGGTCACTCCTATATAAGAGGCAGTTGTTTAAGTAATGATTGTTGTTAATGCATTTACATGCAACAAAAAATGTAAATAAATTTACTTCCCAGATACACAAAGTTAAAATATGTTCTGTCAGAGATGTCTTACATGCACATAAGCTTCAGTTATAGTATATCTGAACTGCCATAAAGCTATTAATAGTATATATATATAATTATTATTATTATTATTATTATTATTTTTCACTCCAGCAGAGTTTATGGCTTATTTATAAGCATATTTAGAACCTAAAAAAAAGTTATTTTACATAGATCTATATATTTATACTAATACTGTAGTCATACCATTGTTAAATTAGGTAATTATGTAAAATAATCTCTAAGGTAGATTACAGCTTTCTAGTAGTTTTCTGACACCTTTTACATTTTAATTGTAGCTATTGGATATATATATAACATTGATAACAGAGTATACTTATCACCAGTTGTATACAAGAACTAAATATATTTGCATGTTTACTATGTATATGTATTTACAAAATTGATTATTTAATTAGTCCTGTTACACTGTAATTCTGCTCCAAAGTACGTGATTGTACGTAGGTTGACAACTGTCACACCTGTACCATGACCAAGATATCATAATAAATATATAGAGCAGACTACAACCAGGGTTTTGATATTTTCATTAATAAGCTCTCAGACTCTTGGCATTTCTTCACTTACAGTTTATTTTTATTTCTGCCCCTTTGTGTGCTGTCTCCTTATCCAAACATTGGCATGTGTAATGTATCTGTATGTTTTCTTCTTGCTTCTGACTTGATGCTTGGGGTGGACTGACTCGCTGTTATCCTGGCCCTTGACTTTAATTTTGGACTTTGATTCTTGCTTGCTCCATGATTTTGACAGCCGTTTCATACTATAGCTCTTGTATTTGAACTACGCTGTATGGTCAAAAGTATGTGGACACCTGAATCACACCTATATAAACTTGTTGGGCATCCAATTCCAAATCCATGGCCATTAATATCAACTTGCCCCATTCCCTTGTAGCTGTTACAGCTGACATTCTTCTGGGAAGGCTTTATGCAAGATTTTAGAATGTATATGTGGGAATTTGTGACGATTCAGCCAAAAGAGCATTTGTGAGGTCAGGCATTGATGCTGGATGAAAAGGTCTGGCTTCCCAACAGCATTCCGATTCACCCCAAAGTGTTAAGTGGGGTTGATGACAGGGCTCTGTACAGATCACACAAGTTCCTCTACAACAAACTCATCATACCATGTCTTCATGGACCTTGCTTGAGCACAGGGACACAGTTATGCTGGAACAGGAAACTACCTCCCTCAAATGTTTGTCACGAAGTTGGAAGCACCCAATTGTCTAAAATGTCTTTGTATCATATAGCATTAAGTTAACCCTTCATGGGAACAAAGGGGCACAGCCCAGAGCCTAAAAAATAGCCACATACCTTAATGCCTCCTCCACCAAACTTTACAGTATGCACCATTAATTATGATAGGTAACATCCTGAAATCCGTTAAACTCAGATTCTTCCATTAGACAGCCAGATAAGTGAAGTGTGGTTCATCACACATGTTACCACTGCTACAAAGTCCAGTAGTGGTGTGATCCTCCCGCATCGCAAACACTATATTAAACTTATTAATCCCTATTTTACCACCCACCCACATTGCGACTTTTAAATAAACCTATTAACCCTTAAACCGCCGACCCCCCACATTGCCAACACTATAATAAAGTATTAACCCCTAAACCTCTAGTCCCCCACATCGTAACTACTAAACTAAACCTATTAACCCCTAAACCATCACCCCCCACATCACAAAACAACACATTAAATTATTAACCCCTAAACACCCCCTAACTTTAAATTAAAATTGCAATATAACTATCTTTAAAAAAAATAAAAACGTACCTGTGAAATAAAAAAAAAACTAAGTTTAAAATATAAATTAACCTAACATAAATAATAATAAAATAAAAAACTACCAATTAAAAACCTAAATTAAAAATTAAAAAAACCTAACACAACAAAAATTTTTTAAAAAATCTAACATTACAAAAAATAATAAACACTAAATTATGAAAAATAAAAAACTCTAATATTACAGAAAATAATAAACAAAATGATCAAAAATAAAAACAAATACACCTAATCTAATAGCCCTATAAAAATCAAAATGCCCCCCAAAATAAAAACACCCCCTAACCTATAATAAACTACCAATAGCCCTTATAAGGGGCCTTTTATAGGGCATTGCCCTAAGTTAAACAGCTCTTTTACCTTAAAAAATTACTAAGTCCCCCTAAAAATAATCCCCCCAACAACCAACCCCCCAAAATAAAAAGCCTAACTCTAAAAAATTCTAAACTACCCATTGCCCCTAAAGGGGTATTTGTATGAGAATTGTCCTTAAAAGGGCATTCAGCTCTTTTACAAGTGCCCAAAGTCCTAATCTAAAAAAAAAACACCCCAAAAAATAAAAAATAAACCTAACACTAACCCCATAAAATCTACTCACCGTTCCTGAAGTTCGGACATCCATTTTCATCCAGGTGGTGATAAGTCTTCATCCAGGCGGCGACACCTTCATCTATCTCAGGGACGTCTTTTATCTTTATCCCGGCGGTGCGGAGCGGGGGCGGCAGTTTAGGAATTAATAGGTTTATTTAGGTGTCGGCGATATCGGGGGTGACGGAATAGGGGTGTTAGTTTTTTTCTTACACTTTCTCCCCATTAATGTCTATAGGGGAAAGCGTGCACGAGAATGTAAACTCAGCCCTTGACTTTTGTGCCGTATGGAGCTTAACGCACCGTAACGCACAGCACAAGGAGGTTTTTCAGTAACTCGTAATGGCAGCGCTATGGAGAGTGCAATAGCCCAATTTTTTGGCCGTTATTTTCACACCCTGTTTAGTGCAAAACTCGTCATCTAGGTGATTCACATGTTTAAACATTACAATGAGAGCAACACAAACATGCTCTCATTTGTTAGGTGAGCCATTTAGGAGTAGCAATCCAACATATTCACCAATGACCCACTGTTTCATGCTCACGGTACTTTACCTACATTTTGAACCCTTTGCAGGACTTAAACACATGGGCCGCGTTTACACAGTTTCTGATAATGAATTTTCGACACCAGGTTAACATCTATCAGCAGTTTGCATAATAAAGATTTTCTTGCTTACTGTTTACTAAATATATGTAGTGGTTCCCACTGACGTACATTGTAACCAATAACTGATAACTGGCACCAACATTACCCACTAGTGTAAGATATCTGTATTCTTTTTCAAAAAGCGATACCAAAGAACAAAGCACATTTGAAAATAGAAGTTAATTTAAAAGTGTCTTAAAATTACATGATTTATCGGAATCATGCAAGTTTAATTTTGACCTTCCTTTCCCTTTAACTGCTGCCAAATGTTGGCCAAAATTACATTACAAGAAACAAATATGAGACACAGCTGTGGTCAAAATCATTAGCAAAAAAATAAAATAATAATAATAATAATAATAATAATAATAAATATAAATTATACAATACAAAGATATATTAAGCCATTGACATTTCATACTTTAAAAATACTTATTTACACTATATAAAAGCATAATACTTCAGAAAAATGGACAAAAAAAGATGGTTAAAATATTTTTTTCATAATAAATATATTAGTAGTTAATTTACATATCTTCCAAATAAACATATATGAAGTCTATTTTTACAGTGCTGCCACTATTAAATGCTCTAAAATCCAGCTCCTAAGCTGTGTCTTTGTCAAAGAGTCAATCAAAGTTAAGGGGACACTGAATCCAATTTTTTTCTTTCATGATTCAGATGGAGCATGCAATTTTAAGCAACTTTCTAATTTACTCCTATTATCAAATTTTCTTTGTTCTCTTGCAATCTTTATTTGAAAAAGAAGGCATCTACGCTAAGGAGCCAGACAATTTTTGATTCAGTACTCTGGACAGCACTTGTTTATTGGTGGGTGAATTTATCCACCAATCAGCAAGAACAACCCAGGTTGTTCACCAAAAATGGGCCGGCATCTAAATTTACATTCTTGCTTTTCAAATAAAGATACCAAGAGAATGAAGACAATTTGATAATAGGAGTAAATTAGAATGTTGCTTAAAATTGCATGCTCTATCTGAATCACGAAAGTAAAAATTTGGGTTCAGTGTCCCTTTAACCCCTTAATGACCACAGCACTTTTCCATTTTCTGTCCGTTTGGGACCAAGGCTATTTTTACATTTTTGCGGTGTTTGTGTTTAGCTGTAATTTTCTTCTTACTCATTTACTGTACCCACACATATTATATACCGTTTTTCTCGCCACTAAATGGACTTTCTAAAGATACCATTATTTTCATCATATCTTATAATTTACTATAAAAAAAAATATAAAATATGAGGAAAAATTGAAAAAAAACACACTTTTTCTAACTTTGACCCCCAAAATCTGTTACATATCTACAACCACCAAAAAACACCCATGCTAAATAGTTTCAAAATTTTGTCCTGAGTTTAGAAATACCCAATGTTTACATGTTCTTTGCTTTTTTTGCAAGTTATAGGGCCATAAATACAAGTAGCACTTTGCTATTTCCAAACCACTTTTTTCCAAAATTAGCGCTAGTTACATTAGAACACTAATATCTTTCAGGAATCCCTGAATATCCCTTGACATGTATATATTTTTTTTTAGTAGACATCCCAAAGTATTGATCTAGGACAATTTTGGTATATTTCATACCACCATTTCACCGCCAAATGCGATCAAATACAAAAAATCGTTCACTTTTTCACAAATTTTTTCACAAACTTTTGGTTTCTCACTGAAATTATTTACAAACAACTTGTGCAATTATGGCATAAATGGTTGTAAATTCTTCTCTGGGATCCCCTTTGTTCAGAAATAGCAGACATATATGGCTTTGGCGTTGCTTTTTGGTAATTAGAAGGCCGCTAAATGCCACTGCGCACCACAAGTGTATTATGCCCAGCAGTTAAGGGGTTAATTAGGGAGCTTTTAGGGAGCTTGTAGGGTTAATTTTAGCTTTAGTGTAGTATAGTAGACAACCCCAAGTATTGATCTAGGCACATTTTGGTATATTTCATGCCACCATTTCACCGCCAAATGCGATCAAATTGAAAAAAAAGTAAAATTTTTCACAATTTTAGGTTTCTCACTGAAATAATTTACAAACAGCTTGTGCAATTATGGCACAAATGGTTGTAAATACTTGTCTGGGATCCCCTTTGTTCAGAAATAGCAGACATATATGACTTTGGCGTTGCTTTCTGGTAATTAGAAGGCCGCTAAATGCTGCTGCGCCTCACACGTGTATTATGGCTAGCAGTGAAGGGGTTAATTAGGGAGTTTGTAGGGAGCTTGCAGGGTTAATTTTAGCTTTAGTGTAGAGATCAGCCTCCCACCTGACACATCCCACCCCCTGATCCCTCCCAAACAGCTCCCTTCCCTCCCCCACCCCACAATTGTCCCCGCCATCTTAAGTACTGGCAGAAAATCTGCCAGTACTAAAATAAAAGGGTTTTTTTTTAAAAAATTTTTTTTTTTTAGCATATTTACATATGCTAGGGTGTAGGATCCCCCCCTTAGCCCCCAACCTCCCTGATCCCCCCCAAAACCACTCTCTGACCATCCCCTCTGCCTCATTGGGGGCCATCTTGGGTACTGGCAGCTGTCTGCCAGTACCCAGTTTGCAAAAAAAAGTGTTTTTTTTATATTTATTTTGATTTTTTCTGTAGTGTAGCTTCCCCCCCCACACAGACAAACACCCACCACCTTGCTGATCTTTATTTTTCTTTTTATAAAAAGGCATTTACAAACTTTTTTTTAAGATATTTTCTGTAGTGTAGCGGTTCCCACCCGCTCCCTCCCCGTGCACGCGCCCGCCCCCGCCCTCCCGTGCACGCGCGCGCGTCCGTGCGCGCCCCTGCTCACCCCGCCCACGATCCCGCCCCCCCTGCAGATATCCAGGGCCATCGATGGCCGCCACCCGCCTCCCGGTCCGGCTCCCACCCACCAACGCAGGGAGCCACCGATCTCCGGTGCAGAGAGGGCCACAGAGTGGCTCTCTCTGCACCGGATGGCTTAAAAAAGTTATTGCAGGATGCCTCCATATCGAGGCATCACTGCAATAACCGGAAAGCAGCTGGAAGCGAGCAGGATCGCTTCCAGCTGCTTTCCAAACCGCGGACGTGCAGGGTACGTTCTCAGGCATTAACTGCCTTTTTTTTGAGGACGTACCCTGCACGTCCTCGGTCGTTAAGGGGTTAATGATCACATGCACAAAATGTTCATTTTCTATCAAGGACTACAAAGTCACTTAGCGCAATGTCACTTGTGCAATGATAAAACAGAATGCTTGGATTTGCAAACTGTGCGTTAAATGAAGTTGATCAGAGATTTTTTTAAGCACTAATTTATACACTTTACAACTGTCGATTAACGACAACATAAATGTAGCCTTACGCCTAGATTTAGAGTTGGGCGGTAGCCATGAAAACCAGCGTTAGAGGCTCCTAACGCTGGTTTTTACCGCCCGCTGGTATTTGGAGTCAGTCAGGAAAGGGTCTAACGCTCACTTTCAAGCCGCGACTTTTCCATACCACAGATCCCCCTACGCCATTTGCGTATCCTATCTTTTCAATGGGATATTTCTAAAGCCGGTATTTAGAGTCTTGGCTGAAGTGAGCGTTAGAAATCTAACGACAAAACTCCAGCCGCAGAAAAAAAACAGGAGTTAAGAGCTTTTTGTGCTAACGCCGGTTCATAAAGCTCTTAACTACTGTGCTCTAAAGTACACTAACACCCATAAACTACCTATGCACCCCTAAACCGAGGCCCCCCCACATCGCCGCCACTCGTTAAATTTTTTTATCCCCTAATCTGCTGACCGCCACCTACGTTATCCTTATGTACCCCTAATCTGCTGCCCCTAACACCGCCGACCCCTATATTACATTTATTAACCCCTAATCTGCCCCCACAATGTCGCCGCCAGCTACCTACAATAATTAACCCCTAATCTGCCGACCGCACCTCACCGCTACTATAATAAATGTATTAACCCCTAAAGCTAAGTCTAACCCTAACACTAACACCCCCCTAAGTTAAATATAATTTAAATCTAACGAAATAAATTAACTATTATTAAATAAATTATTCCTATTTTAAACTAAATACTTACCTGTAAAATAAACCCTAATATAGCTACAATATAACAAATAATTATATTGTAGCTATTTTAGGATTAATATTTATTTTACAGGCAACTTTGTATTTATTTTAACCAGGTACAATAGCTATTAAATAGTTAATAACTATTTAATAGCTAAAATAGTTAAAATAATAACAAAATTACCTGTAAAATAAATCCTAACCTAATTTACAATTAAACCTAACACTACACTATCATTACATAAATTAAATACAATACCTACAAATAAATACAATTAAATAAACTAACTAAAGTACAAAAAATAAAAAAGAACTAAGTTACAAAAAATAAAAAAATACACAATACCCCCCCCCCAACATTACAACCCACCACCCACATACCCCTAATCTAACCCAAACCCCCTTAAATAAACCTAACACTAAGCCCCTGAAGATCTTCCTACCTTATCTTCACCATACCAGGTTCACCGATCCGTCCTCCGAAGTCTTGATCCAAGCCTCCGAAAACTTCATCCATGCCCAAGCGGGGGCTGGCGATCCATAATCCGGCTGAAGTCTTCTATCAAGCGGCGGCTGAAGAGGTCCAGAAGAAGCTCCAAAGTCTTCATCCTATCCGGGAAGAAGAGGAGATCCGGACCGGCAACCATCTTGATCCAAGCGGCATCTTCTATCTTCATCCGATGACGAACGGCTCCATCTTGAAGACCTCCGACGCGGATCCATCCTCTTCTTCTGACGTCCAACTGAAGAATGAAGGTTCCTTTAAGGGACGTCATCCAAGATGGCGTCCCTCGAATTCCGATTGGCTGATAGGATTCTATCAGCCAATCGGAATTAAGGTAGGAAAATTCTGATTGGCTGATGGAATCAGCCAATCAGATTCAAGTTCAATCCGATTGGCTGATTGGATCAGCCAATCAAATTGAGCTTGCATTCTATTGGCTGTTCCGATCAGCCAATAGAATGCGAGCTCAATCTGATTGGCTGATTGGATCAGCCAATCGGATTGAACTTGAATCTGATTGGCTGATTGCATCAGCCAATCAGAATATTCCTACCTTAATTCCGATTGGCTGATAGAATCCTATCAGCCAATCGGAATTCGAGGGACACCATCTTGGATGACGTCATTTAAAGGAACCGTCATTCGGCGAGTAGGCGTTGTTAGAAGAGGATGGATCCGCGTCGGCTGGGAAGAAGATGGCTCCGCTCCGCTCCGGAAGAAAGAAGATTGAAGATGCTGCTTGATAGAAGACTTCATCCCGATGATGGACTTCCGACTTCAGCCCGATGATGGATTTCTTCAGCCGCCGCTTGGATCCAGACTTGAGCCCGAGGACGGACGTCACTCTTCAGCCCCCTGCTTGGGCTTGGATCAAGACATCGGAGGCTCTTCTGGACAGATCGGGACCCGGTGAGGTGAAGACAAGGTAGGGAGATCTTCAGGGGCTTAGTGTTAGGTTTACTTAAGGGGGGTTTGGGTTAGATTAGGGGTATGTGGGTGGTTGTTTGTAATGTTGGGGGGGGTATTGTATGTTTTCTTTTTTACAGGCATAAGAGCTGAATTCTTTGGGGCATGCCCCGCAAAGGGCCCTTTTCAGGGCTGGTAAGGTAATAGAGGGGGGCTTTGTTATTTTTTTTAGGGGGCTTAGAGTAGGTGTAATTAGTTTAAAATTCTTGTAATCTTTTTTTTTTTTAATTTAGTGTTTGCTTTTTTGTAATTTAGTTTAGTTGATTTAATAGTTGATCGGTGATACCCAGCCGGGTATCACCGATCCGTCCAGAAGAGGTCCTCCAGAGGGTCCAAAGTCTTCATCCTATCCGGCCAGAAGAGGTCCTCCAGAGGCTCGGAAGTCTTCATCCAGGCGGCATCTTCTATCTTCTTCCATCCGGAGCGGAGCGGGTCCATCTTGAAGCAGCCGGTGCGGATCCATCCTCTTCTAACAACGTCCTAAATCCGAATGAAGGTTCCTTTAAATGACGTCATCCAAGATGGCGTCCCTCGAATTCTGATTGGCTGATAGGATTCTATCAGCCAATCGGAATTAAGGTAGGAAAAATCTGATTGGCCGATTGAATCAGCCAATCAGATTCAAGTTCAATCGGATTGGCTGATCCAATCAGCCAATCAGATTGAGCTCACATTCTATTGGCTGATCGGAACTGGGTGAATACAAGGTAGGGAGATCTTCAGGGGGGTAGTGTTAGGTTTATTTAAGGGGGGTTTGTGTTAGATTAGGGGTATGTGGGTGGTGGGTTGTAATGTTGGGGGGGTATTGTATGGGTTTTTTTACAGGCAAAAGAGCTGATTTCTTTGGGGCATGCCCTTTTAAGGGCTGGTAAGGTAATAGAGCTAACTTTTTATTTTAGAATAGGGTAGGGCATTTTTTTATTTTGGGGGGATTTGTTATTTTTTAGTGGGCTTAGAGTAGGTGTAATTAGTTTAAAATTCTTGTAATTTAGTTTAGTTGATTTAATTGTAGGTAATTGTAGGTAGTTTAGTTAATTTATTTATTGATAGTGTAGTGTTAGGTTTAATTGTAACTTAGGTTAGGATTTATTTTACAGGCAATTTTGTTATTATTTTAACTAGGTAGCTATTAAATAGTTAATAACTGTTTAATAGCTATTGTACCTAGTTAAAATAAATACAAAGTTGCCTGTAAAATAATATATACCCTAAAATAGCTACAATATAATTATTCGTTATATTGTAGCTATATTAGGATTTATTTTACAGGTAAGTATTTAGCTTTAAATAGGAATAATTTATTTAATAAGATTTTATTTATTTTGTTAGATAAAAATTATATTTAACATAGGGGAGTGTTAGTGTTAGGGTTAGACTTAGCTTTAGGGGTTAATACATTTATTAGAGTAGCGGCGAGGTCCTGTCGGCAGATTAGGGGTTTTTAATACTTGAAGTTAGGTTTCAAAGATGTTAGGGAGGGCAGATTAGGGGTTAATACTATTTATTATAGGGTTTTTGAGGCAGGTGTGTGGCGGTTTAGGGGTTAATACATTTATTATAGTGGCAGCGAGGTCCAGTCGGCAGATTAGGGGTTAATAAGTGTAGGTAGGTAGCGGCAACGTTGGGGGGGGGCAGATTAGGGGTTAATAAATATTATGTAGGTGTCGGCGATTTTAGGAGCAGCAGATTAGGGGTACATAGGGATAATGTATGTGGCGGCGGTGTGCGGTCGGCAGATTAGGGGTTAAAAAAATTATTAGAGTGGCGACGATGTGGGGGGGCCTCAGTTTAGGGGTACATAGGTAGTTTATGGATGTTAGTGTACTTTAGAGCACAGTAGTTAAGAGCTTTATAAACCGGCGTTAGCCCATAAAGCTCTTAACTCCTGACTTTTTTTCTGCGGCTAGAGTTTTGTCGTTAGAGTTCTAACGCTCACTTCTGCCAAGACTCTAAATACCGGCATTAGGAAGATCCCATTGAAAAGATAGGATACGCAATTGGCGTAAGTGGATCTGCGGTATGGAAAAGTCGCGGCTGGAAAGTAGAATTTTCTTTTCTTTCTTTTTCTTCGGATTTTATTATTCCAGTAATCATAATATATTTTTATATTGCTGGTTCTCCCGCCAGAAACATTTGCGGCACATTCCCCTGCACTAATTTTAAAGGGACATTAAGCTACTGTGCAGAACTACAAACGAATAGTAACTACTCACACTCGGCTAGATTACGAGTTTTGCGTTATGAGGGGTGCAGTGCTAACTTGAAAGTTATTGTCACTGCTCACTTCCCTACAGCGCTGGTATTACAGGTTTACAAAAACCCGGCGTTAGCAGGCAAAAAGTGAGCGTAGAGCAATATTGAGCTCCATACCGCACTCCAATACCAGCGCTGCTGAAAGCTGCGGTGAGCTGGTTTTACGTGTTCGTGCACGATTTCCCTATAGACATCAATGGGGAGAGCCGGCTGAAAAAAAGCCTAACACCTGCAATAAAGCAGCATAAAGCTCCGTAATGCAGCCCCATTGATTCCTAACACCCTAACATGAACCCTGAGTCTAAACACCCCTAATCTTACACTTATTAACCCCTAATCTGCAGCCCCTGACATCGCCAACACCTACATTATATTTTTTAAACCCTAATCTGCCGCCCCCGACATCGCCGACACCTACATTATACTTATTAACCCCTAATCTCCCCCTAATGTCGCCGCAACCTGCCTACACTTATTAACCCCTAATCTGCCGCCCCCAACGTCGGCGCCACTATAATAAACATATTAACCCCAAAAACGCCGTACTCCCACATCACAAACACTAGTTAAATATTATTAACCCCTAATCTGCTGTCCCTAACATTGCCGCCACCTACCTACATTTATTAACCCCTAATCTGCCGTCCCCAATGTCGCCGCCACTATACTAAATTTATTAACCCCTAAACCTAAATCTAACCCTAACACCCATTAACTTTAATGTAATTAAAATAAATCTTAATAAAACCTACCATTAATAACTAAATAATTCCTATTTAAACCTTAATACTTACCTGTAAAATAAACCCTAAGCTAGCTACAATATAACTAATAGTTACATTGTATCTATCTTAGGTTTTATTTTTATTTCACAGGCAAGTTTGTATTTATTTTAACTAGGTAGACTAGTTAGTAAATAGTTATTAACTATTTACTAGCTACCTAGTTAAAATAAATACAAATGTACCTGTAAAATAAAACCTAACCGGTCTTACACTAACATCTATCCTTACTCTACAATTAAATCAATTACCTAAATTACAAAAAAAAAACCACTAAATTACACAAAATAAAAAAAGAAATTATCAGATATTTAAACTTATTACACCTAATCTAATAGCCCTATCAAAATAAAAAGCCCCCCCCCCCCAAATAACCCCCCCCCTAGCCTATACTAAACTACCAATATCACTTAAAATGGCCATTTGCAGGGCATTGCCCCAAAGAAAACAGCTCTTTTACCTGTAAAAATAAAATAAAAACAACCCCCCAACAGTAAAACCCACCACCCACACAACCAACCCCCCAAATAAAATCCTAACTAAAAAAACCTAAGCTCCTATCACACCTCTACTATTCAATAGATGGTGAATGTATGAGCTATCTGAGCTTATACGTAACTTGAGAAAATACAGCTATATTTATATGTATATGTGACAGAAGAGCAACAATTATAAGTTGTAGTCATATGTTGCCTTCCTGTCTTGTTATAGCCAATTCAATTGGTATCAGAACAAACACACCGGTGAATCTGATTATCAGTGAATGACAGAAAGATTGATGAATTAACAACTGACTTCAATAAGCTTAGGAAATGCTTATGCCATGAGGAGACAGTATAAGAGCTGAAACCAAGAAGCTGTATTAAGCAGGGTAAATGTCAGTAGGTAACTTGGTGCACGTAAATAGTTTACCTATGCTGATTTTGTTCTTTACGATAGCATGCCTTGCAGCTAAGAGCGCTTGGTTAGGGAGCAACCAGTATGCTTGATATTGTGCATGTATAATCCACTTTAAACACGCTTAATAGTAGAACACGTATCAGCATTAACAAGCTTTACACAGAAAACTAAACATACAACCTGGCTGAGTGCTATTGAATGTCCTTAGGCGTATGTCCGTTTGCAAGTGATGAAGGTTGGAAACAGGAGAGCTGACTGATCGGTATAACAGGTAGCGTGGGAAGCGGCAGAAGATGATGACGTCAGATGGATCAGCTTCTCTCTCCTGTCTGCCTGTGTGAAAGTAACGAAGACAGCTTCAAAGGTTAGTTGCTATTATTTTGCAACCGTGCAGGCAGAGTACACAAAAGTACAAGGGCTGGTTCCTGAAATAAGAATGAAGGCAGCTTCTATGAGAGTAAATGGAAAAGTTCCTCAATAATCCAGCAAGGAATATTGAGAGGAGGAGCCTTTTATAGGTTGGTCAGAGTAATAATTAAAGGGCCAGAACGTATTGTTTAGGAATGAAAAAGAATCCTGACATAACCCCCCCAAAGAGAACCACTGCGAGGTTAAAGGAGATGGCCGGTCAGGGTTCCGTCTGTGGAAGATCGAAACCAATCTGGGAGCATTAAGGTTGGTGACTGGCTCCCTGGAATCATCAGCATGATCAAAACCTTTCCAATGAATCAAATATTCAAGTTTGCCATGGCGTCTGCGAAAGTCAATAACGCTATGAACTTCATATAGGTCATCGGATGATGAAGTTACCGGAATCGACATAGGACTGGAGTCAGTAGAGAGACAGGGTTTGATCAAGGAGACATGAAAGGTTGGGTGCAACTTATACATCTGTAGCAACTGTAGTGTAACAGTAACAGGATTTGGTAAAGCAATTATAGGAAATGGCTCTATATACAATTTGCTGAGTTTCTTGCATGGAGTCTGTAGTCTCATATTTTTTGTGGATAACCAGACTTTTTGTCCTATAAAGTAGCTTGGTTGAGGTCTATGCCTAAGGTCATAATATCTCTTATGTGAGGATTGAGCATGTCTGATGTTTTGAATAATGGAAATGTTATGCGTGATGTCGTTTATAAGATCGTTAACCTTTGGACATGATGCTTCAACACGCGGATAGTAGTTTATCCGTGGGTGTATCCCATAATTAATAAAAAAAAGGACTATGTTCGGTGGTGGAATTTTTTGCTTTATTGTAAGTGAACTCCGCTAGCGGCAGATAGGTGGCCCAGGTATCCTGTTCATGTGAGCAGTAGCAGCATAGATACTGCTCGATCCACTGATTCTTCCTATCCGTTTGACTGTTAGTCTGTGGGTGGTAGGATGTACTTAATATTTGTGTCATATGTAATGCTTTACATAGCTGCCTCCAAAACCTAGAGGTAAATTATGAGCCCCTATCACTGAGTACAGTTGTAGGTAATCCATGTAGGCATGCGATTTCTCTGATGAAGATCTCCGCTGTTTTTTCAGCAGTAGGAATTGTTGGAATTGGTACGAAATGTGCCATTTTAGAAAACATATCAACAACTATGAATATGACTGTGTAGTAAGAGGATTTTGGGAGGTCTACTATAATATCCATGGAGACATCAGTCCAATTAATTTTTGGAACTGGATAAGGCTGTAGGAGACTGACTGGGAGTTGATGAGAGGGTTTAGTAGGGGAACAAACTGAACATTGGAGCACAAATTTTTTGACAGACGAAGTCATCGAAGGCCACCAGAAGTTCCGTTGTAGCAGGTCCAAGGTTTTCTGATAACCCATATGTCCTACAAGAGGTGAGTCATGAGTGGACTCGATAATTTCTTGTCTCATAGTTTGCGGGATGTAGAGCTTTGTGTTAGGGTATAACAATCCATTGTAATAGTTGCAAAGGTTTGGAGGAATCTTGAGTTTGACAGTCCTTGATTTCTTTCATAGGTTGGGTTAGAATGCCCAAAAAGTTCTCCTTTCGAATAACAGTACTGGGTACATTATGTAGCGGAGGTATGGAGTCTTTTCTTGATAGGGCATAGGCCTTCCCATTGCATTTCCTGGGGTGATAGGTGACAATAAAGTCCAAACGAGAGAAGTAGAGGCTCCAGCGAAGTTGTCGAGTTGACAAAGTTCTGTTCGTCTGCAGATATTACAGATTCTTATGGTCTGTTAATACTATGATAGGGTGACTTGCTCCTTCTAAGAGGTGCAGCCATTGTTCGAAGGAGGACTTAATGGCTAAGAGTTCTTTTTTGCCAACGGGGTAATTCCTTTCTGCTTGAGACATAACCCTTGAGAAGAAGATGACTGGGTGCATGACATCAGTGACAGATCTTTTTGGGATAGGACTGCTCTGATAGCGAACTCTGAAGCATCTACCTCCAGGATGAACTGTGAATCAGAATCTGGAAACTGTAGTACTGGTGCTGTGGTAAAACTAGCTTTTAGCTGTTCAAATACCAATTGTGTGTTTGCTGTCCAGTGGAAGTGTCTGTTTTGTTTAGTTAGGTCTGTCAGAGGTTTAGCTATAGCTGCAAAATTATTTATAAATTTGCGATAAAAATTTGCAAAACCCAGAAATCTCTGAACATCCTTTCTGGACTTTGGTACTGGCCAATCTTTAACTGCTTTGATTTTTGTGTCTTCCATCTTGATACCGTTCTCCGATATGTGGTAACCTAGAAATGAAACCTCTCTAACATTGAATGTGCATTTCTCTAATTTGGCATACAACCTATGGCTACGCAACCTGGATAATATGGTTCTAACGTGTGTGACATGTTGTTCCTGTGATTTAGAAAATATCAGAATGTCATCAAGGTATACGACAATAAATACATCAAGGATGTCCCTGAATATATCATTGATGAAAGACTGGAATGTCGCCAGTGCGTTACATAACCTGAATAGCATAACAGTATATTTAAACAAGCTGAAACCAAGAAGCTGTATTAAGCAGGGTAAATGTCAGTAGGTAACTTGGTGCACATAAATAGTTTACCTATACTGGTTTTGTTCTTTACAATAGAATGCCTTGCAGCTAAGAGCGCTTGGTTAGGGAGCAACCAGTATGCTGGATATTGTGCATGTATAACCTACTTTAAACACGCTTAATAGTAGAACACGTATCAGCATTAACAAGCTTTACACAGAAAACTAAACATACAAGCTGGCTGAGTGCTATTGAATGTCCTTAGGCGTATATCCGTTTGCAAGTGATGAAGGTTAGAAACAGGAGAGCCGACTGAGTGGTATAACAGGTAGCTTGGGAAGCGGCTGAAGATGATGACGTCAGATGGAGCAGCCTCTCTCCTGTCTGCCTGTGTGAAAGTACCGAAGACAGCTTCAAAGGTTAGTTGCTATTATTTTGCAACCGTGCACGCAGAGTACACAAAAGTACAAGGGCTGGTTCCTGAAATAGGAATGAAGGTAGCTTTTATGAGAGTAAATGGCAAAGTTTCTCAATAATCCAGCAAGGAATATTGACAGTAGGAGCCTTTTATAGGTTGGTCAGAGTATTAATTAAAGGGCCAGAACGTATTGCTTAGGAATGAAAAAGAATCCTGACAGCTCCCTATTGCCCTAAAAAGGGCATTTAGCTCTTTTTCAAGTGCCCAAGCCCCTAATCTAAAAATAAAACCCACCCAATAAACCCTTAAAAAAGCCTAACACTAACCCCTGAAGATCCACTTACAGTTTTTTAAGACCCGACATCCACCTTCAACGAAGCGGCAGAAATCCTCATTGAAGCCGGCAGAAGTCTTCATCCAAGCCCGCAGAAGTCTTCATCCAGACGGCATCTTCTATCTTCATCTATCCGGCACGGAGCAGCTCCATCTTCAAGACATCCGGCGCGGAGCATCCTCTTCAATCGAAGTCTTCTTGCAGAATGAAGATTCCTTTAAATGACATCATCCAAGATGGTGTCCCTTGAATTCCAATTGGCTAATAGAATTCTATCAGCCAATCGGAATTAAAGGTAAAAAAATCCTATTGACTGATGCAATCAGCCAATAGGATTGAGCTACAATCCTATTGGCTGATCCAATCAGCCAACAGGATTTAGCTTGCATGGATGGATTAAGATAGAAGATGCCATCTGGATGAAGACTTCTGTGGGCTTGGATGAAGACTTCGGCCGCTTGGATGAAGACTTCTGCCGCTTTGTTGAAGATGGATGTTGGGTCTTCAAAAACTGTAAGTGGATCTTCGGCGGTTAGTGTTAGGCTTTTTTAAGGGTTTATTGGGTGGGTTTTATTTTTAGATTAGAGGTTTGGGCACTTGAAAAAGAGCTAAATGCCCTTTTAAGGGCAATGCCCATCCAAATGCCCTTTTCAGGGCAATAGGGAGTTTAATTTTTTTAGCTGGAATGCTACCCTTGATACACTATGCTGTGCTATTGTTGAGAACCAAGGATTTTATTACAGTTTGCTGTAAGCTGCTATGAGCTGAATAAAAGTTATGTTTTACTTTACCACTACGTCTGCCTGGTGCTCCTATCACTTGTTCAATTGATATGTACTGTTTGGGGAGAAGTGAGCACAGACACCGAGAGTGAAGTCAGACCCAAGAAAAGGAATCAGTTTTCACTGAATTGACAACCAAGTACATTGCAAGAGAGAGAGGGAGACAGAAAACATGGATCCAGGTGTGACGTCATCAGCTGTTGCCCTTGGTCGAGGAAGGGAGTAGAAAGAAGTCGGAAGAGGCTAGTATTCTGCGACACTGAACGTGTTACTAAGCGGATTGCCATCCAGACGGCTCCTGAGGACCGACCAAGAGAGAGAGAGGTATTGTACCGCAACAAAATACAGCTGACCGGTAAGACCGGGAACTTTATTTTTGAACTGTGCAGGAAATTTTGTCTCCATATAGTGGTCATACATGCTCTCTAACAGGTTTAATACAATGTGCCTATGAGCAAACAAGAGCAATGTTGAATTGAAATTGAATTGTTGTCACCTATAACTAGCAGTCAAAATAGCTGCAGTGTTTTGAAACGAGGGTCTCCTGTTTTCTTGTGAAATTACATATATACAAGCAATTGTGCTAAAAGCTGATTTACATGGTGCTGAGACTTTTTGTTTTTTCATATGAATTAGGTTTTTTTTAGTTAGGATTTTATTCGGGGGGTTGGTTGTGTGGGTGTTGGGTTTTACTGTTGGGGATTGTTTGTATTTTTTTTACAGGTAAAAGATCTGATTTCTTTAGGGCAATGCCCCGCAAAAGGTCCTTTTAAGTGCTATTGGTAGTTTAGGCTAGGGGGTTTGTTTTTTTATTTTGGGGGGGCTTTTTTTATTTTGATAGGGCTTGTAGATTAGGCGTAATTAGTTTAAATATCTGATAATTTCTTTTTTTATTTTGTGTAATTTAGTGGGGGGGGGTTGTAATTTAGGTAATTGTATTTAATTTAGGTAATTGATTTAATTGTAGTGTAAGGTTAGGTGTTAGTGTAAGACAGGTTAGGTTTTATTTTACAGGTAAATTTGTATTTATTTTAGCTAGGTAGTTAGTAAATAGTTATTAACTATTTAGTAACTATTCTACCTAGTTAAAATAAATACAAACTTGCCTGTAAAATAAAAATAAACCCTACGCTAGCTACAATGTAACTATTAGTTATATTGTAGCTAGCTTAGGTTGTATTTTACAGGTAAGTATTTAGTTTTAAATAGGAATTATTTAGGTAATGATAGTAGGTTTTATTTAGATTTATTTTAATTATGTTTAAGTTAGGGAGTGTTAGGGTTAGGGTTAGACTTAGGTTTAGGGGTTAATACATTTAGTACATTGGCGGCAACGTTGGGGGCGGCAGATTAGGGGTTAATAAATGTAGGTAGGTGGCGGCGATGTTAGGGACGGCAGATTAGGGGTTAATAATATTTATCTAGTGTTTGTCATGCGGAAATGCGGCGGATTAGTGGTTAATATGTTTATTATAGTGGCGGCGATGTCCGGAGCGTCAGATTAGGGGTTAATAATTTTATTTCAGTGTTTGTGATGCGGGAGTGCCTTAAGGGGTTAATAGGTAGTTTATGAGTGTTAGTGTACTTTTTAGCACTTTAGTTATGAGTTTTATGTTACAGCTTTGTAGTGTAAAACTCATAACTACTGACTTTCAGTTTACGGTATCGATCTTGGCGGTATAGGGTGTACTGCTCACTTTTTGGCCTCCCAGGCAGACTAGTAATACCAGCGCAAAAGAAGTCCCATTGAAAAAGGACTTTTTGAGAGCTGCGGTAGTTAAGTTGCGTTAAAGCCAAAAAAGTGTGCAGTGCCCCTAAACCTGCAAGACTCGTAATACAAGCGGTAGTGAAAAAGAGCCTTATTGCTGCTTTTTCACTCATACCGCAAAACTCGTAATCTAGCTGCTTTTTCACTCATATCGCAAAACTCGTAATCTAGCCGTATGTTACTGCATTTCCTCCAGTTCCTGCAGCTATTTTTAAATCCGTTATCCTGTTTTAATTGCTTAGAGGTGCCAGATACTAAAGCTCTGCCTCTTTGTACTGGGCACCTCTATCTTGGAGCTCAGGCATTCTCACAGCCTGTGCACAGAAGCAGTGTGCATTTACTTATCAATGTACATTTTTGCAGTGGCTGCATTTGCTCTATATTATTGTAGAGCACTTTTTTAAAATGTATTTTGTTTAACTGTAAAACTGTATTAAAAATGCACAAATGTAAAGCCCACATGATGTGCCATGTACACTAACGGCAAGCAAATGATACAGCTTTAAAAAAAAATGGGCACTATTACTGATCTTGCACTTCTTCTGTCACAGGCTGAGAGAATTTGTAAGCTCCAAGATGGTAGCGCCTAGTATGAAGAGGCAGAGCTTCAGTATCTGGCACCTTTAAGATATTAAAACAGGAAAACTAATTTGAAAATAGCTGCAGGAACAGGATGAAATGCAATAATATACACCTAAATTACAAGTTTTGCGGTATAGCTATACCGCTGAAAAATTGGCCTTTGCGTGCAGAATGGAAGGTCACCTGTATTACAAGTCACGGCGGGACAGCTATAACGCTAGTGTTTTAGCCTATACCGCAACTCTCCATTCCACACTCAAAAAGATGGCTTTTGAGTGTGGAATATTCAGGTCACTTGTATTACAGGTTGTGCCTTCCAGCTATTCCACTAGCGTTATGGCTTATACCGCCCGATCCATTCTGCTTTTAAAGACCAGTAGTTATGGCTTTTGCAAAACAAAAATGTTTCACAAAACTTATAACAAAAATGTTACAAAGTACACTAACACCCATAAACTACCTATTAACCCCTAAACCACCACCCCCCACATTGCGAATACTATAATAAACCTATTAACTTCTAATCCGCCATCTACCTACATCACCAACACTAAATAAACCTATAAACCTCTAAACCTGCCGACCCCCACATTGCCAACACTAAAATAAAGTTTTAACCCCTAATCCGCCGCCCACCCACATCGCTACTACTAAAATACATTTATTAATCCCTAAACCTTGGTAACCCCAGATCGCTACTAATAAAATAAACATATTAACCCTTAAACTGCCACCCCTGCTTCGCAACTACTATAATGAACTATTAACCTCTAAACCGCCAGCCCTCCACATCGTGGCACACGAAATTAAACTATTAATTTCTAAACCTAACACCCCCTAACTTTAAATTAAACTTACAACATAACTACCTTAAAATAAAAACTTACCTGTGAAATAAAAAAAAAAACTAAGATTAAACTGTAAATAAACCTAACATAACTATTTTATAAACTAAAATAAACTAAAAATAAAAAAACCTAAATCACAAAATTAAAAAAATCCTAACACTACGAAAAAATTAAAAAAAACTAACATTACAAAAAAACCTCTAAAATAAGGAAAAATAACAAAATCTAAGATTACAAAAAATAATAAACAAAATAATCCAAAATAATAAAAATTAAACCTAATCTAATACCCATATAAAAAACAAAAAAGCCACCCAAAGTAAAAATACCCCCTAATCTAACAATAAACTACCAATAGCCCTTAAAAGGCCTTTTGTAGGGAATTGTCTAAGTTAAACAGCTCTTTTAAGTTATAAATGTTCAAATCAGCCAATTGGATTTCAGTAGCTCTCATCCTATTGGCTGATTTGAAAATTTCAGGGCATTTCCCTAAGTTAAACAGCTCTTTTACATAAAAAAAAATTACAAAGTACCCCTAACAGTAACCCCCCCCACCCAACCAAACCCCAAAATAAAAAAAAAACCTAAGCTAAAACCTAAGGGCAATCAGCTCTTTAGTGCCCATTGAAATAAAAAAAAATACCTAATCTAAAAAAAAACACCCCTAAAAAAAAAAACATAATACTAACCTTGAAATAGGTACTCACCAATTCTAAGTCCGGCGGTGAAGTTCTGCTTCCAGGCGGCTCCATCTTCATCCAGCGCAGGGACATCTTCTTTCTTCATCTGGAGGGAAGGCGGGATGGAGCGAAGGCGGCCGCAGAGCAGGAACGGTGGTTGCGGAGCCATCCAGCGTGAAGATCCACTTCATGCAATCGTCACCGCACACTGAAGATTGAATGCAAGGAACCCGTTTTAGATTTGGGGTAACTTGCATTCCTATTGGCTGAAATTTTCAAATCAGCCAATAGGATGAGAGCTACTGAAATCCTATTGGCAGATATGAACATTTATAACTTAAAAGAGCTGTTTAACTTAGGGCAATTCCCTACAAAAGGCCATTTAAGGGCTATTGGTGGTTTATTGTTAGATTAGGGGATGTTTTTATTTTGGGGTGGCTTTTTGTTTTTTATAGGGGTATTAGATTACGTTTAATTTTTATTATTTTGGATAATTTCGTTTATTATTTTTGTAATTTTTTTTAAACTTTTTATTTGAGAGTAAGATTAAAGACAGTTGTAAGGTTACATTTTAATCAGTGACATAAATATATATCGAAATATTAGCATCAGAGTGATATAAAAGGTCACCATTGTGTATCTCATATCTTACAGGCATATTATGACATTTTAGCACAAAGATAATTGTTATTGGTTAGGTAACCCATGTTTGCTCAACCAAATCTCTTTACATTTATTTTTGGTCATAATTTTCAGGGTGATGTAGGTGTTATCAATTTCCCTTAAAGTAGAATTGAAAAATACATTAGATAAATGGCATACCTCATGTGAAAGGTAGCGATCACTCTTGGACCTCTGGGACAATTACTTAGTGGCTTGAGGATAAAATAGGGAGTATAGAACAAATGAAGATTTATGGGGGTGGAATTTCTATAGGATATATTTTCCTTTGCTTATGATGTAAGCCCAATGGAGTGAGGGGGAGGGAGGAGCCAGAGAGTTTTTGTAAGTTATAGACGGGAATCCAAGGTCTGGGTTAGGCCATTTTAAAACATTATTTCGAGCAAAGGGTAATAAACTCAATGAGTAGAAACATATGAAGGCATAAGAGTAATCAATTATCTGATTATAGTATTGCTGGACATATAATCAAATCCTCAGAGATGGGAAATCTCAGCCTTGAACTAGTCAACCACTACTGGAACTACAAATGGCAACAGTAAGATTGTGACAATACTATACCAGGAAAGAAAAGGATAAGGCTCAGGTATACATCAACATCTATGAAAGTAGAATACATAAATTCAGTGTTTATATTATGTAAAGATTGCTTTTGTTTCCTTAGATATAGGAAATGGAAGTTATCATCTTCTCTCCTAGTCCACCCCTGCCGACTGGGCATTGGCCCATATTCCAGAGTAAGATAGGACACAAACCTCACAGAAGTGACTGTACATAGTGTTAAAAGTAGTGAGTTTTAGAGCACTAGAACAAACTTACTAGGCATTAATTTTTTGGCATAAGTGTTTGCTAACCGCCATAGAGAATATTATTGGAGAGAACCAACAACCAGCTACTAGTAGTGTACAACCACCAAAACTGTAATAGACTAAGCTTTAAGCGTATAAAATTCTAAAATAAGGCTTAGGATCATCATTATATAATAACAGTCAGTCCATGTTATCCATTTCATTAAGTTGGTCATGCTGAACCATCAAAATACGAGATGAAAAAACCTAGATGAGCAGCTTGCGTACCGTCTAGAGACTTTGTAAACATTAGCTGTCACAGGGACAAAGTAGTAGAGTAGAGTAGAGTAGATAAGTTAATCTATAAGCATAAAGGGATTTAATCCTATATCTCTCCTAACGTGCCATTAAAGGAGTCATTAGTGTCTAATTATAATAATGTAGATCAGGAGTAATCAATGAACGTTACTTCCATGGTATATCATATAATCATTGGTCATATTGCCCTCTAAAATACTAGTAACACAAGCTGCCTAAGATATGAATCTATGACTAAGCTTTGCTTCCCTCTAGTGGTGAGAGTTGAAATTTGTATGGTAACTCAGAATAGTTAACTACAGGGGCCTCTCACCTTATCTTTTAAAATGTCACATTGAGGAAAAATCTGATAAGAAATTGGGGATATTGAATAGCAAAACTGTGGTAGAACACCTTCTAAACTGAACTGAATATAGCAGTGACCATACCGTTTTTGAACATTAAGTAAATGAACTACATTTTGTAAATAAACAATTACATTTTTGTATATAAACAAGTTTTAGAGCTGTGCAAAACAAATAACAGTAAGCTTGCCACTTAGAAATAACGAGGAAGACCCAGCCTGAATGTGGATTATAACAAATTACCGGTGGTCACACATGCTTCTCCCATTGCGAGCACAAAGGCTGTCTCCCAATTAACCGTATCTTGCATTATAAAACTAAATACATTAAACCAGTGAGCATCACAAAGGACATCAGCAGATCCAATTTGGGTAGTAGAATAGCAGTCAGTTCGGAAGAGTGCTACATAGTTCAGCGGCAAGCAAACTACTAATAATTGCATGTTTAAAGGAGTGTACAGCCTATACCAGCTTTAAACTGAATATGTGTAGCAAATTGACAAACTGTGGGGTCTTATAGACATTGCAAACATCCCACCATGGACACAATGTGTCCATGGTGTGACTTGTAAAGTCAATGCTTAAGCCTGGGATCCCACGTATGATAAAGGGAGTCCTGGATCGATCAGTCAAGTGAGAATAACAATTGCCCAAGAACAAATTGATATACTCTCCATATCTGATGAATGGGGCAAGGTTAGGTTGCAGTAGATTAACCTATTCCGATATTCAGAATGGCTCCATGGGTGAGCTGGACAACGCATATACACCCTCTAGTGTTCTGGAATAGATCAGCCAGTGACACTACTCTTGAAGCTGCAAAGAAGGCATCCAATTGTGAATCGTGCTGCATACCATTGACTCTCAGGTCCTTACCGGCATCTGACTCCATGATCTCCCAGGTCTCCTTTATGTTGCCACACAATGTAACGAACTTCGGTCCTGTTAATAAAGATGGCGGCTGCCCGAGTTCTAGTTTCCCCTCGGCACACAAGCGGCTCAGGCATCCAAAGAGGTGATGCAGATACCGGGAGAGTTGAAAGCCTCAGCCACTGCGTCCAAAAGTGCTGTACTGCAGGTATCTAGCCATTCGTTGACCTGATTCAGAATACAAGCGGCCATAGCTTCAAACCTATTGTTTCTATAATAGGCAAGTGAGATCTTGAGATTGTGGGTTATATTAATTAGAGCATCTATCTCTTCAAAGTCCCCAAGTAGTAGTAGGAAGAGAGTATTCCATATGAATCTCTAATATGGGCAAGAAAACTGAAAATATAAGTAATAAAACCCATAAAATCATTATGTGATTCAGGAGCTCCTGAAATGTGCATCTTACCTTAATGGTAGTCAGCTCCTCACCCCATTATATTTGTAATCTTATTTTTTTTATTTTTCATAATTTTAGAGTTTTTTTGTAATGTTTTCTTATTTTTAGTTTATTTTAGTTTTTTAAAATAGTTATGTTAGGTTTATCTATAGTTTAATCTTGCGGCTAGATTTAGAGTTTTGTCGGTAAAGACCTGCGTAGCTAACGCTGCACCCTTAAGACAACGCTGGTATTTAGAGTTGTCTGAGGGGCTGCGTTAGGCTCAGAAAAGGGAGCGTTGAGCCTAATTTAGCTTCCCTTCAACCCTCAATACCAGCGTTGCTTACGGTAGCGGTAAGCTGGAAAAACGTGCTCGTGCACGATATCCCCATATTAAACAATGGGGCAGTTTGGGCTGAAAAAAAACCTAACACCTGCAAAAAAGCAGCGTTCAGCTCCTAACGCAGCCCCATTGTTTCCTATGTGGAAACACTCTCTAAGTCTGCACCTAACACCCTAACATGAACCCCGAGTCTAAACACCCCTAACCTTACACTTATTGCCCCCGCTATCGCTGACACCTGCTGTATATTATTAACCCCTAATCTGCCGCTCCGTACACCACTGCAACCTACATTATCCCTATGAACCCCTAATCTGCTGCCCCTAACATCGCCGACCCCTATATTATATTTATTAACCCCTAATGTGCCCCCCCAACGTCGCCGCCACCTTACATACACTTATTAACCCCTAATCTGCCGACCGGACCTCGCCGCCACTATAATAAATGTATTAACCCCTAAACCGCCACACTCCCGCCTCACAAACACTAGAATAAGTAGAATTAACCCCTTATCTGCCCTCCCTAACATCGCCGCCACCTACCTACAATTATTAACCCCTAATCTCCTGCCCGCACCGTCGCCGCTACTATAATAAAATTATTAACCCCTAAACCTAACTCTAACCCTAACACCCCCTAACATAAATATAATTTAAATTAAACAAAATAATGTTCCTAAAATTAAATAAAATAATCCTATTTAAAACTAAATACTTACCTAGAAAATAAACCCTAATATAGCTACAATATAATTAATAATAACATTGTAGCTATTTTAGGATTTATATTTATTTTACAGGCAACTTTGTATTTATTTTAACTAGGTACAATAGCTATTAAATAGTTAATAACTATTTAATAGCTACCTAGTTAAAATAAGTACAAAATTACCTGTAAAATAAATCCTAACCTAAGTTACAAATGCACCTAACACTACACTATCATTAAATTAATTAAATAAATTACCTATAATTAGCTAACTTAAAATACAATAAAATAAACTATTCTATAATACAAAAAAACAAACACTAAATTACAAAAAAAATAAAAAAGAATTACAAGCAGTTTAAACTAATTACACCTAATCTAAGCCCCCTAATAAAATAAAAAATCCCCCCAAAATAAAAAAATGCCCTACCCTATTCTAAACTACCAAAGTAATCAGCTCTTTTACCAGCCCTTAAAAGGGCTTTTTGTAGGGCATTGCCCCAAAGTAATCAGCTCTTTTACCTGAAAATAAAAATACAATACCCCCCAACATTACAACCCACCACCCACATACCCCTACTCTAACCCACCCAAACCCCCCTTAAAAAAACGATCGCTAACCCCCTGAAGATCATCCTACCTTGAGTCGTCTTCACCCAGCCGAGCCGAATTCTTCATCCAAGGTGCGCAGAGGAGGTCCTTCATCCGGTAGAAGTCTTCATCCAAGCGGGGCAAGAAGAGGTCCTCCATCCGGTAGAAGTGTTCATCCAGGCGGCGTCTTCAATCTTCATCCATCCGGAGCAGAGGCATCGTCAAAGGAGCCGACGCTGAGCCATCCTTTTATACCGACGACTTCCCAACGAATGAAGGTTCCTTTAAGGGACGTCATCCAAGATGGCGTCCCTTCAATTCCGATTGGCTGATAGGATTCTATCAGCCAATCGGAATTAAGGTAGAAAACATCTGATTGGCTGATGCAATCACCCAATCAGATTGAAGTTCAATCCGATTCTCTGATCCAATCAGCCAATCGTATTGAGCTTGCATTCTATTGGCCGTTTGGAACAGCCAATAGAATGCGAGCTCAATACAATTGGCTGATACGATAGGCTGGTTTAATTTAAATTATATTTATGTTAGGGGGGGTGTTAGGGTTAGGGTTAGAGTTAGGTTTAGGGGTTAATAATTTTATTATAGTAGTGGCGACGGTGCGGGCGGGAGATTAGGGGTTAATAATTGTAGGTAGGTGGCGGCGATGTTAGGGAGGGCAGATTAGGGGTTAATACTATTTATTCTAGTGTTTGCGAGGCGGGAGTGCAGCGGTTTAGGGGTTAATACATTTATTATAGTGGCGGCGAGGTCCGGTTGACAGATTAGGGGTTAATAATTGTAGTTAGGTAGCGGCGACGTTGGGGGGACAGATTAGGGGTTAATAAATATAATATAGGGGTCGGCGCTGTTAGGGGCAGCAGATTAGGGGTTCATAGCTATAATGTAGGAGGCAGCGGTGTCCGGTCAACAGATTAGGGGTTAAAAAAAATTATTAGAGTGGCGGCAATGTGGGGGGCCTCGGTTTAGGGGCACATAGGCAGTTTATGGGTGTTAGTGTACTTTGTAGCACAGTAGTTAAGAGCTTTATATTCACGCGTTAGCCCAAAACTACTGACTTTATTTTGGCGGTAGGAGTCTTGTCGGTAGAGGGTCTACCGCTCACTTCTTCCAAGACTCCAAATAACGGCGTTAGGCAGATCCCATTGAAAAGATAGGATACGCAATTGGCGTAAGGGGATCTGCGGTAGCGTGGAGTCGCAGTGAGGAAGTGAGCGTTAGACCCTTTCCTGGCTGACTCTAAATACCAACGGGCGGCCAAAAGCAGTGTTAGGACCCCTTAACGCTGCTTTTGACGACTAACGCAGAACTCTAAATCTAGGTGTTAGTTTTTTTTATTTTACAGGTAAGTTTTTATTTATTTTAAGGTAGTTATATTGTAACTTTAATTTAAAGTTAATGGGTGTTAGGTTTATGGGTTAATATTTTAATTTAGTGTGTCGCGTTGTGGGGGCCGCGGTTTAGGGGTTAATAGGTTTATTTTAGTAGTTGCGATGTGGGGGGTCGGTGGTTTAGGGGTTAATAGGTTTATTATAGTAGTTGTGATGTCCCTTTAAGTTTCATAATCATCTTTAAATCTAGAAATATATATTATTTCCTCATGCTAGCATTACAAGTCTTAATGCATGATACTTGAACATGCTCTGTCCTTTGTCCTTCACAATAGTGCACACCCTATACTTTTTCTGCTTCTACCTGGAACAATGCCAAAATTTGTACCTTTCTTAAAAAAGACAAACTAAAATGTTGATCCATCCTTCTATCAACTCTTACTTCTTCACAGATACCTATAACCTAACTTCCTAAAGTCTCGGAGATCCATACAAGACCAACTCTGCAGACTGCTAATTTCTCATTGGTTCTGCCCTATAATAAACGTACCTGTCAGAAAATTGCCTCATCTTTTTTCCTCTACCATACCAATCCAAAAATATATTTCATTATGTCTTGGGAGCAGCCATCAAACCTTTCTGGACTGGTCTGTAAATCTTAGCTTTTTTTAAATGAATGTAAATTTGTATAATGTTGTGGAATGTGACACTACAAACAAATGTTAATTTTATTTATATTCATATTCATATTATTATTATTATTATTATTATTATTATTATTATTATTATTATTATTATTATGTATAAAAACACAGTTCTATCCCTTACATAGCTAAACAGTATTGGCGTTGATCACAATCATTTAGAAAAATGTATCTACTGATTTTTGTACAAAATTCACCACTAAGTATATGAGGATATTTGTAGATAAATCATTTGATAAGCTTTTCTAAATTTATAATCGACCCCATTATCTTTTGTGACAATTAAATGTGGTATTGTGCTTTATGACTGCACATTATCACATTTTCAGTTTTTTTACAGTTTTTTAATGTCTGGTAAAATAGAAACATAGCAAAATAGATTTTGATGGTGGATAAGAACCATAGGCCCAACAAGTCTGCCCAAAATGGTAAGCTTATTTAGTTTGCTAGATAACGTTATGCTTATCCCAAGCATCCTTGAAGTCTCCCACAATACTTGTCCTTACCACCTAAAATGGAAGTTCATTCCATGAATCAAACACCCTTCGAGGAAGAAGTACTTCTGCAAATTACTCCTAAATGCACTACCATTCAACTTGAGAGCATGAACCCTTGTTCTGTAATTGGTATTTTTGTCAAAAATACTTACAGCCTTACTTTTATTTAGTCCCTTAACATACTTGACAGTTTCTATCATATCACCTCTTTTCCTTCTCTCATCTAAACTATAAATATTTAGGTAATTTAGTCTTTCCTGATAAATTTTATTTTTTAAGATCATGTACAATTTTAGTAACCATCATTTGAACAGATTCTAATTTATTTATATGCGTCTGGAGATACGGCCTCCAGAACTGCATGCAATACTCAAAATGAGGCCCAACTAGTGATCTGTAAAGTGACATAAGAACCTACCTCTACTCAATACTTCATTGTTTAGTAAGTTTCAAATCATCTGAAATAATATTACCCAAATCACGTTCCTCTTTTGTAACAGTTAGTAAGTGTCATTCAGTATTTAATAAACCTTTTGATTTTTTTTCTTTCCTAAATGAATAATTTTGCACTTTGAAGTGTTAAACGTTTGATCCCAGTCATTGGTTAAGTCCTTTATTTATTTTTTATCACTTCTCATTTGTTCCACCCCCTTGGAACATCAACTCTATTACACCCTGGTCCAACACTTTAATTACAAAATTCAAGTAATACCATGCAGTTTTGGTCCTCTAAATTGTTTGTGTTTCTCTAAGTCACAATTATTTATTTTAAGAGAGTTTGCATTAATTTCCGTACTACTTAAGTTAAACTTACTGTCCAGTAGGTACCAAAGTTTTCCCTACTGACATTTTTATGAAGAGATACTACATTTACTATTGTCCAATCATCTGAAATAATTCCTGTCAATAGTGATTGATTAAACAGAAACAGATCATTTAATGGGGCAGCTAGAACTGATTGAAGCTCCTATAAAACATTTGGATAGATATCATCAGGACCCACTGTTTATTTCTTTTTTATAATTTCAATAAAACCTCTTCCTATTTAAAAAAATGATTAATGCTAAATCCATTTCTATTTTAGTAGCATCCCTAAATGTAGTCATTCTATCTTCACAATTATTTGTGAAGTCAGAACAGAAGGAATCATTGAGACAGTCTGCAATTTGCTTATCTCCTTTCTGCATTCTATATAATCAACCATTTTAAATTTACTATTCCACCCTTAGTTTTTCTTCTTTTGCTGATATATCTAAAGGTTTGTTCCCATCTCTCACTGACTGTGCTATATTCTCTTCTGCATGCGCTTTAGCCTTTCTTACTAAATGTCTTTTTATTGGAGTGTGCAGTTGCATCTTAACTGGCACCCTACAAAAAAAAACATTGTTCTTCTGCTCCCGTAATAAGAGTTTGTTCTTGTACGCCCATAATAAGAGTTTGACATTTTAAAGAGTTGTTTGAAGGAACAGTATACTGTAAAATTATTTTTCCCTTTATGTGTTTCCAATTACTTTTTTTTTATTAACTGCAGAGTATTACATGTATGAGAATTTTATTTTTAAGTTTTATTTGTGTATATTAAATAGCTGATTTTGTGTTTTGAAGCCACAACCTAATTAAATGGGTTGAACTTGTAGGTATAATCAGAACTCATTACTTTATCACATTGTGTACATATACATGCTTTTTTTCTTATATCTGTCCATAAACTAAAGCCCAATACTTGTAGAAAACAATGGAAAATTAAAATGTTATTACCTTATCTCTTCTATAGCGCACTGGGAGTGTAATTTATTCTGCTAACTGAGTTTACACAGCTTATTTATAATTTTTTGAGTAAACTGTCCCTTTAAGTTTTCTGCTGAGTATGAAAAAATCAACCTTCCTAAAGTCAAATTTAATTTTAGTGTGAGTGGGCAGTATCTGCATGAGAATACTAAACTAAATAAATTGGTGAACACTGGACCTTAAGTTCTCACCCACATATAAATCTGATACTGATAATGTTTGTGAGCATTAAATTCCTTAACTAATTGCTCAAGTAATTCCCCTCTGTAAGGATTCAAGACTTACCTGATTGTAGCTGACGTTACAACCAGGTATCTCCCAGTCTATATCTGGTAATTTAATTCTACAAAATAACCTTACCCTTCCTGGTCATTTAGGATATCTCTTCTTTTAACAGATTTCCCTTCTTTAATCCTGTAATGGAGGCCTACATATAAATCCCTATTCTAAACACATTTTTATCCCCAGTTTCCGCAGTCACCCAAATATTTTCCACATTAATATTACTCCATACAATTTCAGTAACCTTAATATTTTCTTTCACATACAGATCAACTCCTCCACCTTTTTTTCACTACTGTTATTTTTAAGTAACTTGTATCCATGTATGACTTTGTCCCAGTCATGCAAATAATTGTACCATGATTCTGTTATAGCTACTAAATCCAAGTTGTCCCTAGCCATTATTTAAGTGAGTTTAGTTAATTTATCTCCTAAGCTGTGGGCATTTGTGCACATGGCAGGAAGAGAACATTTCTACTAGAATTTCTAGAACTGCAACTTGGGTAAACAGTTTTGGCATGTTGTGGGGGCAGGTGTATTTATTAAGTCTTTCCCCCTTTTCTAAATGTAATACTTTTTGATAAAGCATATGCACTCCTCTTTCATATCATATGTTCCTTTAGCATCCAAATGCAAACCATCTCTCTTAAATAACCAATTATCATGCCAAACCAAGGTATAATGGCCAATAAAACCAAATCATCTTCCTAGCAGTGGCATAGCTCTGGGGGCATGGATAACTAGACAGGCTCCATTTGCCATTTTTCTCTTATCTGTCATTCCCTTTACTAGTTCAATCGTTAAATCTTAACAGTCTTTGCTCCCTGTATAGCTTATTCCTTGAAGTAGAATTTTGAAACTAATTAACTTATGTTTTTCAAGAAAGTCATTTTTCCCTACCTTTTCTATCAAGGGCAGAGATGGTGGTATTGAAGATATCTTTTATTTGTGTTGAACCTTAGCAGATTTTGTCTGTTTTGTTATTACGTTGTTATTGTTTGTAATGTTGACTACAACCAAATAAAGATGAATAAAATAATTTTAAAAAAATATTCTTGCCTTACATCATTTATGTAACTAAGTGTTAACTTAAAAAAACACAGAAAGAGAAAGGCGCAAACCCCTCTAAGTGAAGTACATTAAAACAACTCAATTTATTAAGACACAATTGCACACTCACACTACTATAAACCCTCAAACATATGAGGTATGTAAAAGAATGTCAAAGACGGTGATCAATCTGTAGCAGTTTCAGTTAAGATCAGATGTTACATTCAGACCAGAACTCCTTCAATCAAATACGATTGTCCCATGTGAGAGTGGAGTCACTGGTATCCGTATCAGTATTGTCACTAGTCAAAGTATATAACAGTTTATAAAATCACAATAAACATACAAACGCCAGTGTATACAACACTAACTGTTTGATAAAGTGCCGGCTCCAATACAGCTGATGTACGTGGCATAGTGTAGAGCCAGTAGGCGTGGACTAGCGCGTTTCGTAGGATGTCTTCCTACTTTGTCAGAGACTGCCCACACTACGGATAGACCGTCTATTTTAAAATATTCCAACCTTTAATCATTACAAATAAAATGGAAGAGATTTGCATTCAAGCTAACTTACCTATGTCTTCATACGCTTAATTTAAAAATAAGCATATTTTTCTATATTTCTTTAAAGGCACAGTCTACACCAGAATTTTTATTGTTTAAAAAGATAGATAATCCCTTTATTATCCATTACTCAGTTTTGCATAACCAACAGTTATATTAATATACTTCTTACCTCTGTGATTACCATGTATCTAAGCCCCTGCAGACTGCCCCCTTGTTTCAATTCTTTTGACAGACTTGCATTTTAGCCAATCAGTGCTGACTCCTAGGTAATTCCACGGATGTGAGCACAATGTTATCTATATGACACACATGAACTAATGCCCTCTAGTTGAGAAAAAATGGCAACATGCATTCAGATAAGAGGAGGCCTTCAAGCGCTAAGAAATTAGCATATGAACCTCCTAGGTTTAGCTTTCAACTAAGAATACCAAGAGAACAAAGCAAAATTGATGATAAAAGAAAATCGGTCAGTTGTTTAAAATTGCATGAAAGTTCATTTTTGACTATACTGCTCCTTTAAGTTAGTAATCCTTAAAATCAAAAAATAAAGTGATATGGAATGGATATGAATGGAAGGGAAAGCATAATCATGCCTAATGTGTTTTAAAGGGCACGCAGTTTTAAAAAAACATCCCATTTTACTTCCATTATGAAAATGTGCAAAAGTACCTACTGAGCATGTGCAAGAATTCAATATCTATACATTTTGTGATTGGCTGATGGCTGTCACATGATACAAGAGGAAGAAATGTAAGCAAATTTTGAAATCTGACAGAAAAAAAAATCTACTGCTCAACTAAAATTCAGAGTAAGTTCTAATGTTTTGTCTTTTTATTACGCATTTGTTGATAATGAAATTCTACTGTATTTTATGGTCCTTTAACTGTTGATAATGATAAAAATAGAACAACCACGTCCATGCTTGTTTACTATTTAAAAAAAATACATGGAAGTGAAGCATTAAAGGGACACGAAACCCAATTTTTTTCTGTCATTATTTAGAAAGAGCATGCAGTTTTAAACAACTTTCCAATTTACTTCCATTATCTAATTTGCTTCATTCTCTGGATATCTTTTGTTGAAGAGCATATATAAAAAGGCTCAGTAGCTGCTGATTGGTGGCTGCACATAGATGCCTTGTGTGATTGGCACACCCATGTGCTTTGCTATTTCTTCAATACAGGATATCTAACAAATGAAGCAAATTAGATAATTGAAGTAAATTGGAATGTTGTTTAAAATTGTATTCTCTATCTAAATCATTAAAGGGACACAAAACTCAAATCTTTCTTTTGAGATTCAGATAGAGCATACATTTTAAACAACTTATTCATTTACTTATATTATCAATTTAGCTCATTCTTAGGGTTTATTTTATTGAAGGAGGAGCAATGCACTACAGGGAGCTAGCTGAACATGTCAGTAAGCCAATGACAAGAGGCGTATATGTGCAGCCAACAATCAGCAGCTAGCTCCCAGATCCTGAGCCTACTTAGGAATGTTTTTAAACAAATGATACCAAGAAAACTAAGCAAACTAGACAATTAAAGCAAATTGGAAAGCTGATTAAAATTTTATTTTCTATTAAAATTATGGAGGAAACATTTTCACCTAGATTACGAGTTTTGCGTTAGAGGCTGTGCGGTGCTAAGGAGCAGTTTAAGCTCACCGCTCACTTACAGACAGCGCTGGTATTACGGGTTTTTGCAAACCCGGTATTAAACGTAAAAAAGTGAGCGAAGAGCAAAATTTAGCTCCACCTCAATACCAGCACTGCTTACGTTAGCGGTGAGCTGGTAAAACGTGCTCATGCACAATTTCTCCTTAGGAATCAATGGGGGAGAGCCGGTTGAAAAAAAACTAACACCTGCAAAAAAGCAGCGTAAAGCTCATAACGCAGCCCCATTGATTCCTATGGGGAAATACATTTTATGTCTACACCTAACACCCTAACATGAACCCCGAGTCTAAACACCCCTAATATTACACTTATTAACCCCTAATCTGCCGCCCCCAACATAGCTGACACCTACATTATATTATTAACCCCTAATCTGCCGCTCCGGACACATTATACTTATGAACCCCTAATCTGCTGCCCCCAACATCGCCAAACCCTACATTTTATTTATTAACCCCTAATCTGCCACCCCCAATGTTGCCGCAACCTGACTACACTTATTAACCCCTAATCTGCTGCCCACAACATCGCCACCACTGTAATAAAGTTATTAACCCCTAAACCTAAGTCTAGCCCTAACCCAAACACCCCCTAACTTAAATATAATTTAAATAAATCTAAATAAAATTACTACAATTAATTAAATAATTCCTATTTAAAACTAAATACCTCTAAAATAAACCCTAAGATAGCTACAATATAACTAATAGTTACATTGTAGCTAGCTTAGGGTTTATTTTCATTTTACAGGCAACTTTGTATTTATTTTAACTAGGTATAATAGTTATTAAATAGTTATTAACTATTTAATAACTACCTAGTTAAAATAAAGACAAATTTTCCTGTAAAATAAAACCCAACCTAAGTTACAATTACACCTAACACTACACTATAATTAAATAAATTAAATAAATTAAATACAATTAATTACAATTAAATAAAATTATCTAAATTTAATTTTTTAAACTAATTACACCTAATCTAATCCCCCTAACAAAATAAAAAGCCCCCCAAAATAAAAAAAGCCCTACCCTACACTAAATTACAAATAAACCTTAAAGGGCCTTTTGTGGGGCATTGCCCCAAAGTAATCAGCTCTTTTACCTGTAAAAAAAAGTACAAATACCCCCCCAACATTAAAACCCACCACCCACACAACCAACCCTACTCTAAAATCCCCCCTTAAAAAAACCTAACAATAACCCCTTGAAGATCACCCTACCGTGAGACGTCTTCGCCCAACCGGGCAGAAGTGGTCCTCCAGACGGGCAGAAGTCTTCATCCAAGCCGGGCAGAAGAGGTCCTCCAGACGGGCAGAAGTCTTCATCCAGACGGCATCTTCTATCTTCATCCATCCAGCGCGGAGCGGGTCCATCTTCACGACATCCGATGCGGAGCATCCTCTTCATCGGGAGTCTTCTTACTAAATGACGGTACCTTTAAGTGACGTCATCCAAGATGGCATCCCTTCAATTCCGATTGGTTGATAGAATCAGCCATTTGGAATTAAGGTAGAAAAAATCCTATTGGCTGATGCAATCAGCCAATAGGATTGAACTGGCATTCTATTGGCTGATTGGAACAGCCAATAGAATGCCAGCTCAATCCTATTGGCTGATTGGATCAGCCAATAGGATTGAACTTCAATCCTATTGGCTGATTGCATCAGCCAATAGGATTTTTTCTACCTTAATTCCGGGCTATTTGTAATTTAGTGTAGGGTAGGGCTTTTTTTTTTTATTTTGGGGGGCTTTTTTATTTTGTTAGAGGGATTAGATTAGGTGTAATTAGTTTTAAAATCATGTAATTATTTTATTATTTTCTGTAATTTAGTGTTTGTTTTTTTCGTACTTTAGATAATTTTACTTATTTGTAATTGTATTTAGTTTAGGGAATTTATTTAATTATAGTGTAGTGTTAGTTGTAATTGTAACTTAGGTTATGTTTTATTTTACAGGTATATTTGTCTTTATTTTAACTAGGTAGTTATTAAATAGTTAATAACTATTTAATAACTATTGTACCTAGTTAAAATAAATACAAAGTTGCCTGTAAAATAAAAATAAACCCTAAGCTAGCTACAATGTAACTATTAGTTATGTTGTAGCTAGTTTAGGGTTTATTTTATTGGTAAGTATTTAGTTTTAAATCGGAATTATTCAGGTAATTGTAGTAATTTTATTTAGATTTATTTAAATTATACTTAAGTTAGGGGGTGTTAGGGTTAGGGTTAGACTTAGGTTTAGGGGTTAATGCATTTAATATCGTGGCGACGATGTTAGGGCCAGCAGATTAGGGGTTAATAATATTTAACTAGTGTTTGCGATGCGGTAGTGCGGCGGTTTAGGGGTTAATATATTTATTATAGTGGCAGCGATGTCCGGTTCGGCATATTAGGGGTTAAAATATTTATTCTAGTGTTTGCGGTGGGGGGGGGGCCTCGGTTTAGGGGTTAATAGGTAGTTTATGGGTGTTAGTGTACTTTTTAGCACTTTAGTTAAGAGTTTTATGCTACGGCGTTGTAGTGTAAAACTCTTAACTACTGACTTTAAAATGCGGTACCAGTCTTGACAGGAGAGGGTCTACTGCTCACTTTTGGTCAGATTCGTAATACCGGCGCTATGCAAGTCCCATTGAAAATATATGATACGCAATTGACTTAAGTGGATTTGCGGTATTTCCGAGTCTGGCCAAAAAAGTGAGCGGTACACCTGTATCTGCAAGACTCGTAATACCAGCGGGCGTTAAAAAGCAGCGTTAGGACCTCTTAACGCTGCTTTTTGAGGCTAACGCAAGACTCGTGATCTAGGTGTTTGTGCTTTAGATTTCTTTAATTATAATGCATCCCTTTCATTCCAAAAATAAAATTATTTTCTAGCAAAATAAAATGTGTTTGGTTTAGTTTTGCTATATAAAAACTCACCAAATACTGTCTCTTCTTTTTTACTAAGCTGTAATAATGCAAGCAGGCAGAGGCTGTGTTGTTTCAGAAGTCAAAGATAATTTCCATTCAGTGCAATTTCTGATTGGCTGCATGAGAAAAGTCTGTGAAACAAATAGCAGGCTTCAAAGACTCAACCAATCTGCTGTCTTATCTAGCAAATGTTTCATTTAGGCTAAAGTGACATATTGGATGGAATGATGCATGTTGTTAATGGATAACTAGTAAGTATCTTTAGTAGATAACACACACACATATATATTCTTTCGGAAATAATGTTCAAAAGTTAAAAACATTAATGTTTGTTTATAATTATTTCAACAAAAGTAAATAAGACTATGAACTTCCCACATCAAAGGCAACAATAAGTATGTAACTTGTATATTTCTTTCTTCATATTCTTTTAAGTATTTTTTTTTATTATTTAAAGTGCTTTCTAATTTCTTGAAAGCAAAGGCAAATTCTTCCTCAGGCATTTGAGCAAAAAATCTTTTTAGATGTAGCATATTGTACATTTCTTGATTAGTCTGATAAGTGTTCCGGCTTTGCTGCCTTCAATAGAATGTTCTGCTTAACATTTCAGTTGTAGTAGAAAATGCTTCTGGGCAATGTAAGTCAATGAATATGATTTGGTTTTTTTCTGTTTTTTTTTTTTTTTTTTTGCTTTCAATTCCATGATGCAACAAATTTGGCCTTGGAACATAAAATCTGCTTTGTACCTAAGGAACTATTTTCCTCAAAGAAATGCTTTGGCATATTAGATGTTTGGTTGTTTGTTTTTGTTCTTTTATTCCTGCTTATGTATTTAGATTTTTTAAGCTTTCCTTACAAAATTATGTTTTAAAATAGAAATCTATAGCAACAAATTCAATGATAAAAAAATACTTAAATGACAAATTAATTGCTAAATCAGATACAAGAATGACATAATAAATATTTTGAATTTTAGGAACCCTTTAAAGACATTAGGCAAGAGAAGTTAGGAAGTAATTTCCATTTTCAATTATTTTTAAATACCTATAAAATAATGTTTGTATAATTTATTTTTATTTAATTGAGGAATGATTCATGTATGTTTCAAAAATCAATATGGATTATATACTTTGTATTGTATACATCTTATATACAACGTAGAATGCACTGCTTACGGTTAACAATATCCAGTTAATGCAAATCGCATCTACAGTTGCTTTACCCCTTTGGAAGCAATACTAAACAAAAAAAATATTCAAATAACCTGAAATACCTATATTACATTATTTAAAGGGACATTCAATTTAGTATTGCAATAAATTAACATACCAGCCAAGTATGAAAACTGTTGAAATATTTTAACACATTATTTGCTGCAATTATTTTCCAATTACTTGCTTTGGTTGAAGCAGCCAATCCATACTCATTGCTGGAGTATACATGGTTAAACACAATTATTTTGTTATTAAAATTATTTGTTTATCTTATCTCTGCTGCTGAGCACAAAATAGGGACATATATAAATTAGTTTCTACTGTAATCAGACAATGGGTTAAATGCAGACATGTTTGTGGTTGTTAAGGGACCTTGCTTCAAAAACCAGATGATGTTCAAAATTTATTGAGCATCACTTCATCTATATTTGCCGGTATTTCATTAGTGGATGTTTCTGCCATGACCATCTGTAGTTAAAGGGACAGTGTACACTAGATTTTCATGGTAATGTTTGTAATTGTAAAGTAACATGTTTGACTTGCTATGATTAAGTAGTATAAGAGAACAAGGTCAGTTGCTGGCATGACTTAGATGGAAATACACTAAGGTTGAAGACATGTTCCAACTACTTTGGAAGAAGAACAAATGGATCTTTTTTCTTTACATCTGATTTTAAAAGGTTTGGTGAAATAACAATAAATGGCATTTAGTTTCCACTGAATTCCTATATTTGTTGCCATGAAAAATGCATAAACGGGCTCCATTTTTGAAGCTGCAGAGGCAGTTATGGAGCTCTTGCAGTACAGGCTTACATGAGTGAGCCTGCAACCAATAGTTTAACAGGAACAGTCTTAAAGGGACATACAAGTCCAAAAAAACCTTTCATGATTCAAATAGGGCATGTAATTTTAAACAACTTTCCGATTTACTTTTATTACCAATTTTGCTTTGTTCTATTGGTATTCTTAGTTGAAAGCTAAACCTAGGAGATTCATATGCTAATTTGTTAGACCTTGAAGTCTGCCTCTAATCAAAATGCATTTGAACAGTTTTTCACCACTAGAGGGCATTAGTTCATGTGTTTCATATAGATAACATTGAGCTCATGCACGTGAATTTACCCTGGAGTGAGCACTGATTGGCTAAAATGCAAGTCTGTCAAAAGAACTGAAATAAGGTGGCAGTCTGTAGAGGCTTAGATACAAGGTAATTGCAGATGTAAAATGTGTATTATTATAACTGTGTTGAATATGCAAAACTGGGGAATGGGTAATTAAGGGATTATCTATCTTTTAACGCAACAACAATTGTGGTGTTGACTGTACCTTTAAGACCACTATTTCTTAACTGCTTCTCCACTTCTAAGATGCTGGTTTATAATCACCCCAGAGTAATCGGAGTAGGATGATTGACAGGCACTGCTCACATGCGATTGGCTGCCTCAGAGCTTGTGCAGATGCTTGTGCAATGATAAATCAGTTTCAAGTATTAAATATATTTTTATTCTTGATTTTGTTAATTTATGTGTTAATAGTACAATGTTTTTCACTGATAATGCAACTTATAATGAAATACTTAGGGCCTTTTATCTTGAGAGGTTAAACATGATGATGAGCATCAGACAATTATTCTTCATTTTAACATGAACTTTGGCAGCTCTAAGGGACTTAGAAATGCCTCAGAAATGTCCTTATAGGAACTCTGGACAGTAGTATTGTGTATATTTGCCCTTCACTAGCTTCTTACCAACTCTTTCACTGACTTCCTGGGCAAAGCTACCATGGGTCCCACCCCCTTACAACAGTTATCATGCTGAACTTCACAAATACCAATAAAAATGCTAGCTGATCAATGATTTCAAAGTATAAGGCAGATTGCTCAAATCCTTTTTATTAACTTGATCAATTTGGAACAATGTAAGGTGTGCTTATAAATGCTACAAATAAACATTTTTATGAGACCTCATGTGGTGTGGGGTAAAATAAATATTCAGTTATTTAATAAGATCTTAAAGGGACGTGCAACAACAACAAAAATATTTCATGATTCAGATAGAGCCTGTAATTTTAAACAACTATCTGTTTTATTTCTATTATCAAATTTTCTTTATTCTCTGGTATCTCTTGTTGAAAAGCTGGGATGTAAGCCAAGGAGCATGCACGTGTCTGGAAAACTATATGGCCGCAATTTTGCTAGAATTTGCAAAAAAGACTAGATAACAGCATTATTTCCATACATTACCTAGGTATCTCTTCATCAAATAATACCATGGAAACAAAGCAAAATTGATAATAGAAGGAAATTGGAATTTTGTTTTAAAATTGTATGCTCTGTCTGAGTCACTAAAGAAAAAGGCCAGCATGGGAATGTAGCAACCTAAGGGTTAAGGCTGTAGGGAGTGAGATAGGAGTAGAGGGCTGGGTAGTGAAGCTAGTGCAACATTGTTGCAAGTTTGGGGAGGTGCCCCTTCCTGACCTTTAAAAAATACAACTTTCAGTTCCCTTTCCCTCTTCTCCTGGTATCCTGAAGCAGAGACTGCAATCGGTTCAGATGCCCCTGGGCCTAATTTGGGGCCTAGTGTAGATTCCACTGCTCCCTTTAATACTGAGATCATTGGTGGCTCAGGGCCTAGAACACTCCAGAGCAATAAGGATCCACCTAACAATAATGATCCTATCATTGGCGGTTCAGGGCCTGCTTACTCGGGCGTCAATCAGCCTCCGCCACTATTGCCCACCTCAACCCCCTTGCGCCCATCTGCTACCATTGGGGATTCAGTGCCTGGCATGTATCCTGCAATTATGGCGTCTATGTACGTCATTCGTGGTTCAGGGCTTACAAGCCAGGCATATCCGCAGCCTCCGCCACCTCTCCCTGCAATCTCCATCTTACCTGCAACTTCGGTGGAGTCCTTGTTCGCTTCTGTCCCTCCGGCAGCGGCATCAGTGGTCTCTGCACTCCTGGTCTCCATAGTGGCAGCTATGTCCTCTTCGGCGACGTCTTCCACCATTCCGGTTGGTCCATGCGATCCTCTGGAAGTAGACGTCACGCGTCCTGCCCCTTTAGATTACGTCACCGGAAGTCAGCCGCTGCACGGTCCCCAAGCACAATGGTCCATCGCTCCTCAGCTCCACAAAGGTGAGCATCAAGAGAGGACTTTGGGCCTGGTGGGACCTTTGCAGCTAGGGCATGCAACTCGTCAGGGCTATGGGTCAATGAGGGCTAGGCCAATGAGGGGAGGATTGAATAGAAGAGGTTACCAAGGCACAAACATTACTTGGGGAAATGGGTGTGGTGCTAGCAATAAAGGCACAGCACGGATACCTCAGATAACTAGAAATAAAAGCAATTTGAGAAGGCAATCAAAACAGCATAATGTAGCAACTCAGGGACCTGGGGCTATAATTAATACGGCAGTATAAAATGCTGATGCAAATTCTACACAGCATGTGCATTTTCAGGAGACAGGGGTTAATACTTCATAAGAGCAGATAACTAATATTAGGATGACTGTGGCAGCGAATACTGGCAGTGTGAGTGGTGTTCAGAATGCTGTGGGTATGAATGCTGATAACGCTGTGAATCTATCACCTCATATATCTCTTCCCCCTGATCAAAGAGTGTGTGTGAGTAATGTTGTTCAGTCACATGATGTTAGATCTACAGTCAGGAGTAATGGGGGTGAAACACAACAGCTGACACACAATCAGGTTTCACAAAATGACACCATTGCAGCTCCTGCCATTCCCCAAGTTTGCAATGCTTGTGACTTGTTTTCTATCTTGCAGGGGGTGATACAGCTGCTAACTCCATCCACAGCTATGGCTACAGCTCAGGATACGTCCGTCCTGCCAGGCACTTTGGTACAGACATCCATTCCAGTGGCTTAGACTGCCCAGGTCCAAAAGGCTGCTCCAGTTCAAACGGCTTTGGAGCAAGCAGGACGGGAATCCTCATCTTCTGCCACCGGTGAGTCAAGTAAAATTGCATATAATGGAAAAAACACACTTGTCTTCACACACGATAGGTCTGACTCAGCTGACTCTTCTGTATCTGAATCTGACTCGGGTAATGACACTTCTCTAGGATTAAGGGGTAAGGACAAAAAAGAATGTTTAATATGGTAAAGAAGATGTGGCGTGAGATGCAGTCGGGGGGTTTTAGGCCACCTACCACAGTCCCAATCCCGACACCCCAAGTAGTCACGCAAACCATGGTACCCCCTGTAGCCATGCAGTCAGACCCCCAAGGTAATCCTGTTCAGGGTACTCCTTTTAGCATTATCCCTGAGCGCAAAGTAGCCTTACATGGGCATACAATCCCTTCGTACATACCCTCACTACATGCTCATTTGAAGCCTAAAGTTATTAAAAAAAATTCAACAAGGGAAATATGTAAATATTTTTTTTGAGTTATCTCCTGAAGCTTACAAGCAAAAGGAGAAGAGCTCAGATGGCACTGGCCCTAAGAGATTTTAGTGTCCAGAAACATTTGAGGAATGGCTCCTCTGTGTTAGGGTGTTTACTTCTTGCTATCTAGAAAGGTATCCAAATCAGAACCATGCTATATTAAAATTCACTGATTCAATTCACTGGATACAAAGAAACTACAGTGAGGGGGCCTGGAGGGATTACAACTCAGAGTTCAGGCGCAAGATGGTGGGTAACCCGCTGCCTACATTTGATTACACAGACACCCATATTTGGCAGTGTCTGGGCCATCAGTGTTCTCCCTCTACGTCCATCTCTGCATCCTCGCAGTCCTTTCGGACCCAGAAGGGTAAATGAAGGGGTGGATCTTGCTGGGCATTCCAGGAGAATAAGTGTGATAAGGGAGGCTCCTGTGGTTTCAGGCATAATTGCAAATTCTGTGGTGGATTGCACCAAGGATGCGATTGCAAGAAAAGGGAGAATACAAGTATTAGGACCCAGACTAGAGGCCTTGCTATACAAAAGAGCTTCCTCCCCAGTGAAGGCACACATGCTTGAATTATGGCTGTGGGACTACCCTGATCATGAAGCTGCTCATTTATTACAGAAAGGGTTTAACAACGGGTTTATGATCCCAGTCAATGTGGTTTTCAGAGGTTCGGTTAAGCATCGGAACCTGAGCTCGGTATATGAATACCTTCACATAGTGAAGCAAAAGCTGGACAAGGAATTACACCTCAGATGCATGATAGAGCCCTTCCCTTCCCCACCATTTTGTGACAGGGTTGTCTCACCATTAGGAGTAGTCCCAAAAAAGGAGCCAGGAAAATTTTGTTTGATACATCACCTTTCCTACCCCAAAGGGAGCTCAGTGAACGATGCCATTGACCCAGAGCTTAGCTCAGTGTGCTATCAATCTTTCGACAGCACACTGGAGCTAGTCCAGGGAGTCGGGAGGGGTGCTTTGTTTAAGCGAAATTAGATATAGAAGCTGCATTTAGGTTATTGCCCCTACATCCTTCTGCCTTTCCACTTATGGGATGTAAGTTTGATGGTGGTTTCTATGTAGATCGCTGCCTGCCTATGGGCTGTGCCATTTCTTGTGCTTTATTAGAAAAGTTCAGCACATTTTTACACTGGGCTGTGGCTCGTAGGGTAGGCAGGAATTGCATAGCTCACTACCTGGATGATTTTTTGATCATAGGTCAGAAAGGTTCAGACGATTGCTTAGATGCAATGAACATAATGTGAGAACTCATATCCTTTTTTGGGGTCCCTCTTGCTGAGGAGAAATCTCAAGGTCCCGTTACCAGTTTAACATTTTTGGGAATAGAAATTGACACAGAAAAAATGATTTGCAGACTACCCTTGGACAAGGTGCAGAGTATGTTGGAGGCGGCTGTTTCCTCTAAGTCCCTTACTCTTAAGCAATTACAGTCCCTTCTTGGACTTTTGAACTTCGCCTGTAGGGTTATCCCCATGGGCAGGGTATTCAATCGCAGGTTGGAAAGTAAATTATGTGGGAAAGTCAACCAGTCAGGGAAAATATACATTTCTAGAGGGATGACCTAAAGGTATGGGAGTCTTTTTTGCAGCAATTTAATGGCATTCTCTTGTGGCGCTCCGACCCAATCTCTAGTCAGCTCCTGCACCTGTTCACAGATGCAGCAGGGTCCGGAGGCTCCGGGGCATACTTTAAGGGGGGTGGAGCACAGGCCCTTGGCCTGATGATTGGAGGGCCCTAAGGTTAACCCGCAATCTCACGCTCCTGGAATTGTTCCCAATAGTTCTGGCCATTGAGCTCTGGGGTAAGCAGTTTTCCAACAGAAGGGTTATCTTCTGGACAGATAACCAAAGTGTCATACATGCGATTAATAGAAGGTCCGCCACGTTGTCCACAGTGGTTTATTTGTTACGACTGTCTGGAACTTAACATTCAGTTTCAGGCGCAGCACATCCCTGGGGTGAGCAATGTAATTGCTGACGCTCTTTCCAGGTTTGATTGGGCAACGTTTAGGTGCCTTGCCCCTTGCGCTGCTAGACTAGGCTTACCTTGTCCCGGTTTCCTTTCGCAGCTTCTGATTCCTGGATATCCTTGCTCCCATTAGTCAGGGCGTCATTAGCCCCATCCACTTGGCACTCTTATGTCAGGTCATGGAGGGAATTGGAGTCCTTTTGCCATGAACAGAAGGTGGAGGAGGCTGCATCTTCTCAAGTCACTTTGTGCAATTGGCTGGTAAGTTTGTGGTTTGAAGGGGCACACCTCGGTGCCATTCAGTCTCGCCTAGCTGCTCTCACCTTTTTCTACCGGACACTTGCACTACCTGATCCCATTAATTCATTTTTTGTGCGACAAGTGGTTAAAGGCTGGGGCCGTTCACAGCCACAACAAAAAGATATCCATGAGCCCATTACCCGGGAACGCTTGGAGAAGCTGGTCTCGGTCTTGGAAGCAGTGTGTTCCTCTTCAAATGAAGTCCTCCTATTCCAGTCTGCTTTTGTCTTGGCGTACTCTGCTGCCCTTCGCATAGGCAAGCTGGTTTCTCCATCTAGGCAGTGCAACAGCAAGGGCGTTCAACTCCATCATATTAAAGCCTCCCCTTACTCAATTTTACTTTTCCTTCCTCGTTCCAAAACAGACCAGCAAGGCAGGGGGATATGGTTGACCATTTCCAAAATGCCCGGGAGTTGCTGCCCGGTGAAATTAGTAAACCAATATTTAGCCATCCACCCCTCAGTCCAAGGCCCCTTACTCATACATGAAAATGGCTCCTCATTATCCCTTTTCCAGTTCCGTAGAATCCTGGCTCACGCTGCTACCTTGGTGGGTTTTGATGCTTCTAAAATAGCTCTGCATTCCTTTCGGTTAGGTGCAGCAACTAATGCAGCGATATCCGGAGATTCCGTAGACTCCATTAAGAGCTTAGGCAGGTGGCGCTCCAATAAATTCAGGTCTTATGTTCGGCCACCCGTTTAACAGTTCCTTTTGTCCAGTTACAGTTACTAACTTTCTTTGTTTTTTAAGGAATATCCCAAGGAGCGACAAGGATTTGGATCGTGGGGCACTCCTACGTGCACTGGGCGTCGATCCGGGGCTTGTCCCTCCCCGGTGGTCAGAGCCTTTGGTTTTCCCCTGCCAAAGCATCAGTTAGGTGGTTGGGTGAAAGGGGTATGTGCTGGCCTAGACTCCCCTCCCTTCTGTCCGAGGCCATGGTTCATTGGGGGAAACCTCATATTATCATCCTGTACTTAGGGGGGAATGATTTAGGTGCCCTTCCAGTTCTGCAGTTTATTAAGATCATGCAGACAGACATAACTTGGATAAGAACCTGTATCCCCAATGTTGTTCTGGGTTGGTCGAATATTATTCCAAGACTGGAATGGAGACACATGTCCTCCCATAGTGCAGCCTAAAGGGTTAGGAAGAAGATTAACTCAACTATTGGCAGGACCGTCACAGAGCAGGGAGGTTTTGTGGTCAGACACGAGGCCTTATCGGCTGACAAGACTGAATATTATAGAAAGGATAAGGTACATTTAGAGAACACATCCTTAGATTAATATATTAGTAATATTCGAAAGTCACTTATTCCCTTCCTGTAAGTCAGGTTGTGGTTATTAGTGGTGGCGGCAAGTATACCATCTGAGATGTTATGTTGTGGTGGAAGGTTGCGACCCTGTTGCGTGGGAGAGGGTGAACGGAGGAGTGATGGCCAATCTAAAAGCGGGAGGGGCGGATAGCCTCAGGTGCACATGGGGTGCCCCTCCTTCCCCTTGTGGGTGGGTCCATTAGCTTGCAACCCTCAGTAGCATCTCCCAGCGCAGAAGGGACCCTCCCTTCTGCTGCAGTCTCCGTTTAGGGCTGCTGACCTCCAGTAGCTCTGGCTTTGTCTGCTCTTGCTTTCCGCCGGCCTAGCCTTGTCGGCTACTAAGTTTTATAGTTACAGTTTAATAAACAATTTTAACCTGTGACGGTTGAAAATGTACCCACAAAGATAAGTGTTGTGTCTTTATTTAATAGTTAAGTATAGTTATAAGTTATTATAAGTTATGGTTAATTTATGTTAGTGATTCCCTCTCTGCTGGTAATGAACTGTAAGCCTTTAATCCCTTAATGCAGTGTAAGGACCAGCAGGGGACTGTAGCAACCTAATGGTTAAGGATGTAGGGAGTGAGATAGGAGTAGAGGGTAGTGAAGCTAGTGCAACATTGTTGCAAGTTTGGGGAGGAGCCCCTTTCTGAACTTTAAAAAGTGCAGCTTTCAGTTCCTGTTACCTCTTCTCCTGGTATCCTGAAGCAGAGACGTTTCCCCTCCCTCCCTCCCTGGTTATGGCGGCCCGCAATCTACATCCGACAGGCAGCTATGGCATAGTTATGATTAGTCAATCTAAGCTCAGTAAGAACATAGCAGTAATTTATGATTTTCCCTAATTCTGTTTCCTCGGTTCGAGCGGCCAGGTAGCAGTTACCCTCATAGGGGGAGAACCTTTGCACCCTGACTGCGGGAGGTCGCGGCCCTGTTGCATGGGAGAGGGTGAACAGGGAGAGTGATGGCCAATCCAAAAGTGGGAGGGGCGGATAGCCTCAGGTGCACATGGGGTGCCCCTCCTTCCCCTTGTGGGTGGGTCCATCAGTTCGCAACCCTCAGTAGCATCTCCGAGGCAGAGGGGACCCTCCCCTCTGCTGCAATCTCCATTTAGAGCCGCTGACCTCCAGTAGCGCTGGGTTAGTAAGCTCTTGCTTGCCACCAGCCTAGCCTTGTCTGTTCCTAAGTTTTATATTTACTGTTTAACAAACAATTTTAACTTGTGACGGTTGAAAATTTACCCACAAAGATAAGTGTTGTCTTTATTTAATAGTTAAGTATAGTTATAAATTATGCTTAATTTATGTTAGTGATTCCCTCTCTGCTGGTAACGAACTGTAAGCCTTTAATCCCTTACGTTTGTGTTTCATATTCGTTGTATTGTAATGTATGTGTCTTATCTTTACAAACAGAAATGTAAGGAATAACCATTAGCAAGAAACAGACGGCTAGATTACGAGTTTTTGTCAGTAATGGTGTGCGGTGCTAACGAGCCTTTTTTTTCTCACTGCTCACTTAAGACATCGCTGGTATTACGAGTTTTCTGCAAGCCGGCGCTAGCCTCAGAAAAGTGAGCGTTGAGCAAAATTTAGCTCCACATCTCACCTCAATACCAGCGTTGCTTAAGTCAGCGGTGAGCTGGCTGAACGTGCTTGCGCACGATTTCCCCATAGGAAACAATGGGGCTGAGCTAGCTGAAAAAAAAGCCTAACATCTGCAAAAAAGCAGCATTTAGCTCCTAACGCAGCCCCATTGTTTCCTATGCGGAAATAAAAGTTATGTCTACACCTAACACACTAACATGAACTCAGAGTCTAAACACCTTTAATCTTACACTTATTAACCCCTAATCTGCCGCCCCCAACATCGTCGGCACCTACATTATATTATTAACCCCTAATCTGCCACTCCGGACACCGCCGCCACCTACATTATAATTATGAACCCCTAATCTGATGCCTCCAACATCGCCGAACCCTACATTTTATTTATTAACCCCTAATCTGCCCCCCCAATGTCGCCGCAACAATATTAAATTTATTAACCCCTAATCTGCCGCCGCCAACGTCGCCGCCACTATAATAAATTTATTAACCCCTAAACCTAAGTCTAACCCTAACACCCCCCTAATTTAAATATAATTTAAATAAAATGAAATAAATTTACTATAATTAACTAAATTACTCCTATTTAAAACTAAATACTTACCTGTAAAATAAACCCTAGGTTAGCTGAAATATAACTAATAGTTACATTGTAGCTAGCTTAGAGTTTCTTTTTATTTTACAGGCAACTTTGTATTTATTTTAACTAGGTACAATAGTTATTAAATAGTTATTAACTATTTAATAACTACCTAGTTAAAATAAGTACAAATTTACCTGTAAAATAAACCCTAACCTAAGTTACAATTACACCTAACACTACACTATAATTAAATTAATTACCTAAACTACCTACAATTAATTACAATTAAATTAAATAAACTAAATTACGAAAAAAACAAACACTAAATTAAAGAAAATAAAAAAGAAATTACAATTTTTTAAACTAATTACACCTAATCTAATCCCCCTAATAAAATAAAAAAGCCCCCCAAAATAAAAAAAATCCCTACCCTATACTAAATTACAAATAGCCCTTAAAAGGGCTTTTTGTGGGGCATTGCCCCAAAGTAATCAGCTCTTTTACCTGTCAAAAAAGTACAATACCCCCCAACATTAAAACCCACCCCCCACACACCCAACCCTACTCTAAAACCCACCCAATCCCCCCTTAATAAAACCTAACACTACCCTCTTGAAGATCACCCTACCTTGAGACGTCTTCACCCAGCCGGGCACAAATGGACCTCCAGAGGGGCAGAAGTCTTCATCCGATCCGGCCAGAAGAGGACATCCAGACCGGCAGATGTCTTCATTCAGGCAGCATCTTCTATCTTCTTCCATCCGGAGTGGAGCGGGTCCATCTTGAAGACATCCGACGCAGAGAATCCTCTTCCATCCGACGGCGACTGAAGAATGAAGGTTCCTTTAAGTGACGTCATCCAAGATGGCGTCCCTTCAATTGCGATTGGCTGATAGAATCGGAATTAAAGGGACACTGAACCCAAATTTTTTCTTTCGTGATTCAGATAGAGCATGACATTTTAGGCAACTTTCTAATTTACTCCAATTATCAAATTTTCTTTATTCTCTTGGTATCTTTATTTAAAATGCAAGAATGGAAGTTTAGATGCTGGCCCATTTTTGGTGAACAACCTGGGTTGTCCTTGCTGATTGGTGGATAAATTCATCCACCAATCAAAAACTGCTGTCCAGAGTTCTGAACCAAGAAAAAACTTAGATGCCTTCTTTTTCAAATAAAGATAGCAAGAGAACAAAGAAACATTTATAATAGGAGTAAATTAGAAAATTGCATCCTCTATCTGAATCACAAAAGAAAAAATTTGGGTTTCAGTGTCCCTTTAAGGTAGGAAAAATCCTATTGGCTGATGCAATCAGCCAATAGAATTGAAGTTCAATCCTATTGGCTGATCCAATCAGCCAATAGGATTGAGCTTGCATTCTATTGGCTGTTCCAATCAGCCAATAGAATGCGAGCTCAATTCTATTGGCTGATTGCATCAGACAATAGGATTTTTCCTACCTTAATTCCGATTGGCTGATAGGATTCTATCAGCCAATCGGAATTGAAGGGACGCCATCTTGGATGACGTCACTTAAAGGAACCTTCATTCTTCAGTCGCCGTCGGATGGAAGAGGATGCTCCGTGTCGGATGTCTTCAAGATGGACCCGCTCCGCTCCGGATGGAATAAGATAGAAGATGCCGGTCTGGATGTCCTCTTCTGGCCGAATCGGATGAAGACTTCTGCCCCTCTGGAGGTCCACTTGTGCCCGGCTGGGTGAAGACGTCTCAAGGTAGGGTGATCTTCAAGGGGGTAGTGTTAGGTTTTATTAAGGGGGGATTGGGTGGGTTTAAACGCTGCTTTTTAAGGCTAATGCAAGACTCGTAATCTAGGCGAGAGATTGCAATGTACGATTATTTTTTTTTTATTTTTTTTTTAAAGGGACACAATACTTATATAGTAAATCACTTGAACGCAATGCAGCATAACTATAAAAAGCTGACAGGAAAATATCATCTGAACATCTCTATGTAAAAAAGGAAGATATTTACCTCAGCTCACCAGAATAAGTGCTCTGTAAAAAGTTATCTTTCAGTTACTGCCCAGCTGCAGGTTTAAGAACAAAAAAGGGAGGAAAATGCTGAGGTCATGAACTGTTTGTGATCTAATGAGACTTCTTAGTAAACTTCCTTAAACTGAATAGGGAAATAACATGAGTGTGCATGAGGTACATTCCCTTACAGATCGGTCCCTGGACAGGCATACTGATTGGCTGCTTAAAGTCCTTTACAATGGGTTTGAATAATTAGGAGTCCATTTTGAGGTAAAATATCTTTATTTTTTACATAAAGATGTTCAGGTGATATTTTCATGTCAGCTTTTAACAGTTATGCAGCTTCACTTTCAAGTGTTTCGACATTCAAAATTAAATGTTCATGCTTTAGACAGAACATACAAATTTAAACTACTTTCTATTTTATTTCTATTTTCAAATTTGCAATGTTCATTTGGTATCCTTTGTTAAAGCCCTAAATATATGCAGGAGCAACAATGCACTACTGGGAGCTAGCTGACCACATTGGGTGTACAAGACTCATATACAGTATGTGCAGTAACAATTCACCAGCTGGTTCTGAATAGTCTATGTCTGCTGCTTAGCCTATCAAGGTATGTTCTCCACAAAAAAAGGATACTCAAAGAACAAAGTAAATTTGATAATAGAATAAATTGGATAAGTGTTTTAAATCTTTTTGTAAGATGACTTTTCTAGGCTATAGGGTAAATTTTGGATACAGCTAACTGGACCTGTGTGTAGGGTAGCAAGATTCAGAGGGGCAGCACATTTTAAGGGGTACTGCTATAGCACAGTGTCTACCTTTTTATATGCTCTCCTAATGTCTTTATTCATTTTATTACAAATAATTGATCCCTGTTTTTCATACCTCTTCATACATCCCTGGCATTTGGTTGTGAGAAATATGAGAGAAATTGTTGAGGCTGTGTATGTTTATGCCCCAGCAGATTTCTCCTGGCCTAGGGCAGCATAAAAGCTAAATTGCATGTTTGCATTCTTATCTTGTAACATTTATCATTCTAAAGCAGCATTTCTGTCTGGAATAGACATGATTGATTAAAATTAATATATCCATTCCCTCCTCCTGCTATGACCTACAGTATGAAAATGAATCCAGAATGCCGATATGCAGGATCAGTGAGTTTATCTATTTTATCAAGTTCAAAGTACAGTATATAGGATAATAATTATATATGTTAGTTGTTGTAAGTAAAGATGTTATCCTGATTTCACCCTTTCCATTTCTCACACTCCAGCTGTTACGCTTCTCTCATTTCATACGGGTGCAAGTCATCAATATCTCAGTGCACTGATGCAGCTGATATGCTTTTTATATTTAGTCACAGAAAATAGTTCATAGAGAACATACAGCAGCTGCGGTATTTAGACTTGTGGCAACAAAAAATATTGCACATTGAGTTTAAAAGACAAATGATACCCATTGTGGTGGGTAAGCAAAATATGACATTATGATAAACAGTTTGGTTCATTCAATAGCACAGTTTATCTAAGCTAGCTTGTTATATAGTAACAAAGCATCTCCTATGCATGATCATGTGATATGCTGTTATTTATATTTGTAACAAATGGTACTAAAAACTCTATAGAATTGTGTCTATAAATATTGTCCTAATCATATGTAATTACATTTAATTGTATGCATCTATCTATCTCTAATCTAGCTATCGATAATCTATCTATCTATCTATCTATCTATCTATCATTTATCCAGCTATGTAAATATTTACATTTATATATGCAGGCTTTTTCACTATTTATATATTCAATTATTTTGATTTCGGAACTTGAAATGTACTCATCTGTTACAGAAAAGGAAAGCTATAAATTAATATTTTGTTTTTTATCTATGGGGGTTGATAAAATTGCTTTTTATGTTTTTTAAACATAGGGTCATCTGATTAATATATTTAGTGGCACTAGGCAAAGATTATGCCAGGCGCCCCATAGCTTTTTATTTCACTTGTGTCATTTAAAAATATTACTGTCATCTGAGTACTCTAAATCCTACCAAGAAACAAATATTTACTTAAAGGGACACTGAACCCAATTTATTTTTTGTGATTCAGATTGAGCATGCAATTTTAAGCAACTTTCTAATTTACTCCTATTAGCAATTTTTCTTCATTCTCTTGCTATCTTTATTTGAAAAAGAAGGCATCCTAGCTTTTTTATTAGTTCAGGACTCTGGACAGCACTTTTTTATTGGTGGATGAATTTATCCACCAATCAGCAAGAACAACCCAGGTTGTTCACCAAAAATGGGCCAGCATCTAAACTTACATTCTTGCATTTCAAATAAAGATACCAAGAAAATGCAGAAAATTTGATAATAGGAGTAAATTAGAAAGTTGCTTAAAATGCCATGCTCTATCTAAATCACGAAAAAAAAAATTGGGTTCAGTGCCCCTTTAAGACAGACTATTAATTTGCAAAACGTAGACACAAAAAAATAAGGTAACACAAGGGAGCAGTTGTACCTTAACTCTTTGTAAAAAAATAAATATATAAATGTTAAATTAAAAAATCCTCACATAAATTAAACGCTTATTGAAAGTAAATATAAAACAAAATACAAGCTGATGACGTTTCTTCTTCAGTGAAGCATTAGACAGTCAAGTTTCTTTTCCACAAAATGTAAGACAATTAAGATTTTGTTGCAAAGTAGAATTATTTTGCCTGCTAGATCGTTACCACATTGAGTTCCACAACCCCTGGACTAGCCTAGAAAATTGGAAGGTAGCCATCATAATACAATACTTTCAATGTACTTGTGTAGTATTCATATTCAAAGAAAACAATGAATAATATGTTTAAAATCAACAGAAAAAAATATTAATGGTACAATAGATGTTAAATCATGAAAGGCATAAAGGAATAGATCACAATCAACAGGAAAAAAGCACTAAAAATGTAAAAAAAAATGTTATTTCATAAAGTCATGTGGTAAAATATGCTATATAATAGCTTCATATCTTAAATGTATGGTTTGTTGTGTTGATCACTTCTAAGGACCATCTGACCCCAGCTGTATATAAAACTAAAAACCCTAACCATAAAGAAGCATAGGTGCCCATGTAAAATGCCACAGTGTATCTACTATATGATGGCAGAATTATCTTATTCACACATACACCACTGGTTCTTACACAGGTATCCATGGAAATGCATTTTAAATTCTAAAGTCTAATTAGCATCACCAACTGACATAGGCAATTCCACTTTTGTGGACTAACCATTTACTTGACACAAAAAAATCTTTACTGTGACATCCAACAACCATTGCAATAAAAGAGTCAAAATAAAACTCTTATAAATCAGATAGATCATGCAGTTTTAAACAACTTTTTTATGTAGTTTTATTAACACAATCGCTTCATTCCCTTGGTCTTCTTTATTGAAGAGTAAACCTACAAAGGCTCAGAAGCAACAACACTCTTCTGGGAGCTAGCTGTTTTTTTATGACTACACACAATTTGACAATAGAAGTAACATTAAAAGTTGTTTACAATGACATGCTGTTTATCAATTATGAAAGTTTAATTTTGTCCTTACCATCCCTATATTGCCTACTGTAAATAAAGTTACCCCCCACAGTATGTAACCCCCACTACATTTAACCACAACCACAAAAAGTTGCTTTAGCCTTTTAAACAGTGAACAGCAATGTTTCCATCTCAGAGTAAGCTCTTATGTATGTGATTATCTGTCATTTGTGCCTATTAGTGCCGGTCTAAGCTCAAACATACAGGCACAAAGAATGGGTCCCATAAAGAGTAAACAAAAAATAAATAATAAAACACTAGATTACAAGTGGAGCACTCTCACTAGTACAGTGATCATAAAGAATAACAAACAATCTGGCTTTTTAACCAAAGCATCTTAATATAGCATCTTAATATAGCTCTCCTTATAGTTTTAATGGATATTGCTTGGAGCACTATTAGTGCACTTATTGCATATGTATTACAAGTGGTGAGATAAACACAATCCATAATACATCTTTAAAATGTATCTATTTTTAAGTAATGAATTAAACTATTATTATTAATAGTATAGCACAGAACTACATGAAGAACTCCACTCCTTGTGCACCATCTGCTTAGTGCTCAAGCGATATCCAACATACTGCAAGCCCCCAAAGAAATCTATTATGTGAGGGATTTAAAACAGCTATGCTATCCGAAATGCAAATGTTAGTGCCACAAACTATTGTTTGAGTATGTGAAAATAACTTTGGACTTGTAATATGAACACAAACATAGAAGCAATAATGAGTGTGCTCAAAAGTTGTTAACACACAATACCCCTAATATGTTTGCTCTCCACTTGTTCTCCGTTCAAAATTGGCTACAAGCTAAGCGCTTAGATGTGTACCACCAAGAGCATATAATAGTAAGGAAAATAATGTATATCAATAGTATACAAAGTTACAATGGAGTGCATATAGTTAAATACAATATAGAAATGCAACTATAAAAAAATGCATGCTACAGTAAAAAAAATAAAAAAATAATAAATAAAGGTGTGAAGGTAAATTAAGCAATAGTCCGTCATAAATAAGTAAATAATTCAATAATTCAGAGTCCAATATAGAGACCACACATAAACATAAGAGTCCAATTGATGGTGATGTGGATAGTTACACCAAACACCTGTGACAGTAGACGTGGGGATGATCCATATACGATAGTGCACAGGTGTGGAACAAGAAGCCCCTATAGGGGATTTACTTAGGATAAGTGACCTCAATAATATGAAGTAAGGCAACTGCAGAGAATCAGACTATTGAACTCTGGGTAAATCCCTGTTGTCATCCGATCTGTATATAGGAAAGCCTCAAACATATGCAGCGGGCAAGATGTCACTGTCAGCTTCCGATCTTGTGTGAGTTGGGCCTCAGGTGATTAGGGTTAAATGCCCGTATGTAAGAAATAAAACATACACAGAATAATAGTGCAACACAGTTTAATATATAAGTTGATAGAAAAATGAAGATAAGCACACTTACAAAGTGTAACCTCAATGAAATGAGGTAACCAGTACGCTTGTCATATACACAAATGCAGAAACAGTTAAGGAGCACCGGGCAAGCTTAGGGTTTAAAACTTAATGAATTTTATTATCAATCATTAAAACACGAACGGGTTACAAACAACCTGGTAACGCCGTACTCTAAGCCTTGTGTAAAATGTTTCACACAGACAGCATTAAAAACAATTTCCAGTAAGCTGATTGGTCAAGAGGCATACACCTCCAATGGCAAAGACCAATCAGTAACCCCTATTTACAATGGTCCCCTCCTCCCCTGTGGGAACACTCAGTGACTGTTTAGATGGAATAATGTTTAACCTCCCACAAAATAAGAATACCAATTATATTGCGAAACCAATAGTTGTCACATACAAAATATATATAGGAGGTATGTATAAAAGAAAGTAAACAGTGGGGCACTCACCCAGGCACTATATGTGGTCCGCATAAATCACCTAAATAAGCAAATACGCTTATGCCCACATATATATATGTCAGACCTCCAAGTACCCGGTGAGGGTGTCCCAAGGTATACATAGTCCAAACCAGTTGTAGTCTCTGCAGAAGTACTAGCTGTTCCTAACAACCTAACCCTAAATATAATATGTTCATGGTGTGTTTCTAACTGTGGATAGTGGTATCTCCTAATCTAGCACTTAAAGGTTACTGACACATAAATTAAATCAAAATAACATAAGAAACAAATTAAGTGAAATGGAATAAAAAAAAAATAGAATAAAATACAATAAAATTCCCACAATTTACAGCTAGGGGGCATGTGCTGAAATATTTGAAAAGTTACTGTTTACTCCCCCTGTAGTGCATAATGCTAAAGGCGATCATACCAATTCATATAAGGTACGATAAAAACTTTATGTGATGGATTTTGTTTATTATTATTATGTATCCTAAAAATCTAACCTACTCCTAGCAGTCCTAGCCGTAATTATTCTAATACGTAAAGATGTCTGCTCTTGAGAACCTCATCATATACCTTTGTAACGTTATACCCCTGTATCCTTTCAGGAGTAGACAGTATTAGATGAATGGTGAACCTGGATAGATTGCCTTAAATTGATTTTTAGAAAAATGTATTACCAAAAATTTATACTGTCAAACTCAGAGTTAAGACCCTCTGGTATCCTGGTTCTCAACCTAAATATCCAGAAGGCCTCACGTTCTGCCTATTTTCTGGACCTATTTTCACCTGACACCTGACTTAACCGGAAGGACTCTCTCTATCAAATTCCATTTGAATCTTCTTACATCCTTGTCATGAAATCTAGAAAAATGATCGATGAGTGGTGTAGTGAGAATACCTGCCCTAATATCCGCTAGATGATCCTTTATTCTGACCGTGCCTCCCTTGTGAAAAGACCCACGTATTGGAGACCACAATGTGTTCAGGAGATTACATATACAATATATGTTAAGAGACAGTTTAGACAGGTTTTGATCTGGTATGTCTCCCCTGTAACCAAGGAGCTGAAACTGTTACCAGTTTGTGCCTTAGCACAGGCTACACAAGTTATATGGTTACAGCGATAAATCCCATTTAATCTGAGCCAGGAAGAGTTGTCCTCTGTATTTGTCTTCAATCTAGTAGGAGCCACTATATTGCCCACTGTTCTTCCCCTTCTATATGCAAATCTTATCCCTCCCCCCCTCCACCACTCTTTGGAGGCCATCATCTGCTAAAATTAAGGGGAAATGTTTCCTAATGATTTCACATATTTGGGAATACTGTTGGGAATACTCTGTAATGAACACAACTTTGTCACTAGTGTTGCCTCCACTTTTGTTGGTTTGGCATCTGGCCCTATCCAGTAGTTTATTTCTATCTAGTGTTTTCACTGTTTTCCTGGCTTTCAGAATGGAAGATATCTTGTACCCCCTGTCCTTCAACCTCTCAGTTAGGTCATCTGCTTGGTTTTCATACTCAACCTCATTCATACAATTCCTTTTGAGGCGTATGAATTGACCTTTCGCCACACCATTGAATACCCTCTATGGGTGGCAACTGGAGGAATGAAGGAGAGAGTTCCCAGAGATGGGTTTTCGATAGACTTCCCTTTTATGCTTTTGTCTGGGATGCCCCTAAGTGTGAGATCCAGGAAATTAATCTTTGATTTGTGCGATTCGGATGTTAAGCTAATACCTGCCTCATTAACATTCAGGTAAGCAACAAACTTGTTCATAGACTCTTCAGTGCCCTTCCAAATAAAGAATAGGTCATAAAAAAAATGCTTATATCACAAAATGTCCTGTCTGAAGGTGTTTTCCACTCCATAGACATGGGACAGCTCCCACTAACCCATAAATAGGTTGACATAGGAGGGGGCAAATTTTGCCCCCATTGCTGTCCCACGCATCTGGAGGAAGAACTCACCACAAAATTCAAAATAGTTGTGAGTAAGCAAGAATCTGGTGATTCTGATCACATACTCCACAAAAACCGAGCAGACATCATTACGTATTAGAATAATTACGGCTAGGCCTGCTAGGAGTAGGTTAGATTTTTAGGATACATAATAATAATAAACAAAATCCATCACATAAAGTTTTTATTGTACCTTATATGAATTGGTATGATCGCCTTTAGCATTATGCACTACAGGGGGAGTAAAGGAAACCCTCTCCCCGGTTGTGAAATAACAATCAGACAACAGTAACTTTTCAAATATTTCAGCACATGCCCCCTAGCTGTAAATTGTGGGAATTTTATTTTATTCTATTTTATTTTATTTTATTCCATTTCACTTTATTTGTTTCTTATTTTATTTTGATTTAATTTATGTGTCAGTACCCTTTAAGTGCTAGATTAGGAGATACCACTAGCCACAGTTAGAAACACACCATGAACATATTATATTTAGGGTTAGGTTGTTAGGAACAGCTAGTACTTCTGCAGAGACTGCAACTGATTTGGACTATGTATACCTTGGGACACACTCACTGGGTACTTGGAGGTCTGACATATATATATATATATGCGGGCATAAGCGTATTTGCTTATTTAGGGGATTTATGCAGACCACATATAGTGCCTGGGTGAGTGCCCCACTGTTTACCTTCTTTTATATATACCTCCTATACATATTTTGTATTTTGGTTTCGCAATATAATTGGTATTCTTATTTTGTGGGAGGTTAAACATTATTCCATCTAAACAGTCACTGAGTGTTCCCACAGGGGAGAAGGGGACCATTGTAAATAGGGGTTACTGATTGGTCTTTGCCATTGGAGGTGTATGCCTCTTGACCAATCAGCTTACTGGAAATTGTTTTTAATGCGGTCTGTGTGAATCATGTTACACAAGGCTTAGAGTACGGCGTTACGCCGAAACATGTCAGCCTATGCACTAGTTTCTTGTAACCCTCTTTTGAGTTTTACCAGGGTTGTTTGTAACTTGTTCGTTTTTTAAAATTCATTAAGTTTTAAACCCTAAGCTTGCCCGGTGCTCCTTAACTGTTTCTGTGATTACCCCATTTGGCCAGGAGTGAGCATGAGCTAGCTTTAGGGACCTGCAGGGGAATGGTCAATGGGTCTGCTGCTTCCAGGAGGATCCTGCATAAACCGAAGGCCCGTGGGAGCTACGGGTTGGAGCTGAAAGCAACTGTATGTGGTTGAGCAAGGAGGCTAAGATCCCAACACACAAAGTAAAATTCATAGCACAACTCGTTGCAAGTTGAACTCGGGACAGCCCATTAGTCCCTTGTAATCCACCCTACAGCTTCTTGAACCCGGACGGGGGAACCGTGAGTAATATGTGTAATACGTTCAATACGTTTTACTGAGACTCTGTACATATAACATAGCTACAAACAAAAGGATCCATATCTAACACGGGGGAAGGTGTTTTAAATATCCTTGGACACTGCAGACTGCGTTTGGGTGCAGCACACTATTACACCCGTACACTGGAGCGAGTGTATTGTTAACAGGTGTTATACATACACATACAAACATACAAAGGTTTAAACAGATGTAAAAATCCTGTTGTAACTGCACACAATTGATTGTTCACCACTGATGCATTGATTTGCTAGAGTATCTAAGTATGCTTGTTTGACTGTGATAATTGTGAGATCTCATTCCCAACCATTAACACTATCTTTAATATACACAAATGGATTACACAGTCTGTCCCAAGTAATCTCCAGTTTTCAATGGAGTTACTATTAACAATGGAATAACGAGTACTCCTAACAGGAGATCAGGATACAGCAAAAAAAATTGTACTCAATGTACAAAGACACCTTACGTGTTTCAAAGGTTTTCTGTAGTTAGACCTTCTTCGTCAGAGGTATATTGCCGTGAACCCGAACCCCGTGTCTCTTAAGGCTCAAAATGGACATGCCCCTGTCTAAGGACTGCCGTGATTGGATCAGTGTCACAGGGCTATGTCACACGGATAAGTCCATTCATCGGGGGTAAAAGTTAAATCCACTAAAAGGATATGGGTAAATCGTAAAACCAAATTGTAAGAAAAAAATATATATTTGTAATAATAAACAATTTTCTATTTGTTAAAATAAATGAAATTATATAAAAATGGGTTATTTTATAAGATTAAAAAATTCATAAAATTTAAGAGCCAGTATCCATCCCTCCTATTGGAATCATAAATATTGTTTGGGTTACTGATATATTGGATGCTAATTTAACTCTAAAAGAAATATATATATATATATATATATATATATATATATATATATATATATATATATATATATATCTATCTATCTATATCTATCTATCTATCTATCTATCTATCTATATATATATATATATATATTAATTAAGTAGACTCAATAGACAATATAAGAATAAGCATAACAATGGATAATTTGAGTCATAACAATTCATGTATGTGAAGGGCCCTAGTTAAAAACACTTAGGCTAAAAAGAACAGGCATATAATAAATTAGATCTAAAACAAAAGAATGATTGAAATATCTCGTATATAAGTAAATGTCAGTGATTATTCAAATTTGAGGGCTACCTAATAATATGTAAAAGTTAGGTACAGCACTATTTGAATAATGAAAAATGAAAAAAGGTAGATGAAATAAATACTTTAATAAATGATGATAAAATGCTACCTTAACCTATTAGAAAATTGGGATAAAAGCAAATTCATTTAAGAGAGACTAAACATATGTCTCATATTTGAAGCCAACTCATTTAAAGAAAGCAAAGAGAGAGAGTTGTTTTTTATAGAGCAGGTAGATAACACTGATCACAGACAAATACCCTCCAATATTAACATCACCGTGAGATCCCAGGCATCTCATGTCACAGTCCCACTTGCACTTGTCATGTTAGCGCAACTGAAGTCCTTGTGTAAATGGTTTGGGCTAAATAAAACTGTAAACAAAACACAACATAAATACATTAAATTAAAGAGTTACACTCATATATACACTATCTAATAAAATTATTCACATAAATATTTTCAGCAAATAAGGCGATCTTATGTGCAAATTTCCTTACTTTAATGCCTGCTATATAAGTTTGATATGGGCAGCTAAAGGTCCAAAGCTTAAAGCAAATAATAAGAGTGAGAGGACACAGCCCTACCTTGTACCATTTGCAATCTGTAGGTCTTTATATTTTAAAATGTGTTAATCAGTGTACTTGGGCTCTACAGAACCAGCATACTATTGAATACTATACTTTTAAGGATTGTTTTGTATTATAAAAGCTGTCTTGGCCACCTTGGAGTAAAAGCATTAATGTCATGCTGTAGCAATAATATTCTATTCTAGTTTGAAATTAACTGTATGAGAGCATTGTTATTACGTATGTACTTTACTATTTCCTATTGTCAAGAAAAAAATGTTGTTATATTAGTGGACACCTGAGTTGTTTAAAATAACCTTCACTGTACTCCACTTCTCTTAATTCATTTCTTTTCTTTCCTTCATGATTCAGATTCAGTTATAGTGAGCATTGCTGCTCTTGATCCTACCTGTCTATGTTTTTCAACAAAATATGCCAAGAGAATGAGGTCCATTTTAAAGTTGTTTAAAATTGCATGCTCTGTTCAAATCATGAAGGTTTGATTTTGACTTTCCTGTCCCTCTAATGTTCTAGCTACAATGTCTATGAACTGAGATTTTCCAGATTGTAACAGATGTTTCAGGTTAGCCAAATGACTTTGCTATGGCCCCTATTTAACAAAGGTCTTGCGGACCTGATCCGACAGTGCGGATCAGGTCCGCAAGACCTCGCTGAATGCGGAGAGCAATACGCTCTCCGTATTCAGCATTGCACCAGCAGCTCACAAGAGCTGCTGGTGCAACACCACCCCCTGCAGACTCGCGGCCAATGGGCCGCCAGCAGGGAGGTGTCAATCAAACCGATTGTACTCGATCGGGTTGAATTGTTGCGATTCCTGTCCGCCTGCTCAGAGCAGGCGGACAGGTTATGGAGCAGCGATCTTTGTGACCGCTGCTTCATAACTGCTGTTTCTGGCGAGTCTTCAGAAAAAGTTAGAATAATCACCTGAAAATCTGCAGGAAAAGTGTTTTTATTTGACAACTGGTGTCAAATTATCCCTATGCAAGGTATAGGGATTATTTTCATGGAATTATTGCATTTGAAAAGCATTAGATAAAAAAGTGAATGGGAGGTTTTCAAATTATTTAAAACAAACCTTGAATTATAATGCCCCATGAAAACCCATTTGATGCACATCACAAGATATATCTAATTAATAGGACTGGACCCCAAGTTCATAGATATAGCACTGTAAACAAATAGAATATTCTTCCTCTAACTTGGTCTAACACTGGTTTTCACTGTCCACTGCCATTGTTCTGATTGATTGGAGAATTGCTAATGTATTAACTAAGATTATGTTAACTGAAGTAATTGTGTCTTACATAAAGACAAATATCTTAGAGCACCAACGACAACCTGTTTTTATGCAAGAAGATTATATCAGATCTGTATAGCTGATTTAACTTTTGTGTAACTAAAATGGTTGGCCAGAGTGGTGCAGCAGATATAGCATATCTAGCTTTTAGTTAAAGGGACATAATACCCATATGCTAAATCACTGGAACTGCCAAAAGCTGGCAAGAAAATTACCTGGACATCTCTATGTAAAAAAGTAAGATATTTTACTTTAACATTTCTTCAGCTCACAATAGTAGTTGTTATTTGAAAAGTTATTCTTCAGCTACTGTAAGTTGTATGTTTTAAAAAACAACATTAGCCACCAGCTTTTGTCACATTTTGCTTTACTGTGAGATTCCCAAGTAAACGTTCTTAAAACTGAGGAGAAATAACATGCCTGTGCCTGTACATGCCAGATGCACACTCTTTTACAAATTGGCTGCTTAAAGTCCCTTTACAATGGGATGTGGCTACTGAGGAAATGTTGAGGTGATATTTTCTTGTCAGCTTTTACAAATGTGCTGCATCACTTTCAAGTGCTTCAAGATTTGGGTATCAAGTTCCTTTAAGTATTTAACATTGTCTAACATAGCAACATAATTAAAAGATGCATACCTTTAAACCAAACTCTGTTAATTGTGTGGACTGTTGACTTAAAGGGACAGTTCACCCAAAAACTTTCTCCCCTTTAAATTATTCCCAATGATCCTTTTTACCTGCTAGAGTGTATTAAATTGGTTGCAAGTAGCTCCTTTACTCATATTTCAGCATTTGAAATAGCTGATTTAGCTTGTGGTTTCCCAACCTATACTGAAAGTTTTGATACTGGCGTATACGCTATTGACAAGCCTAAGTAAACACAGCCAGCAGAAGAGATTACACTCCCAGTGGGATGCAGGATAGTTAAGTAATAAAATGATAATTTTCCATTGTTCTCTCTATGTATTGAGCTTTGGTGTTTCAGACAAATATAAGATAAGGAAGCAAGTCTGTTTACATAAAAGTGATAACATAATGAGATCTGATATTACCTGAAGCTCAACCCATTGTAATAGGCTGTGGTTTCAAAGCACAAAACCAGCTGCTTCAGATACACAAATAAACCTGAAAATGCAATTTCTCAAATATTTTATACTCTGCAGTTGGTATAACAAGTCATTTAAAATACATTTATAGAAAAACAATTTTACAGTGTACTGTCCCTTTAAGGATAGAAGACAGAGGGCTAGATTACAAGTAGGTCGCTATTCTTAGAACAGGACGCAATAAGTAATATTGTGACTGCACTAACTAGTTTGCATATTACAAGTTAAATGTAAATGGTTGCGCTCAAAAGCAAACAAATTTTGCACTCAAAAGATTAGCGTGCTTGAATCCCCAGCGTAAAGTATAAGGGTTAAATAAAAAAGTTGCACCAAACACATCATAGATACATTAAAATAAACTATTACACTCACATGCACACTTATATATATACTATATATAATCATTGTTCAGTCTCTTTATTATAATACAACCATAAACCATAAACTACAGGATATTTGTATACAGTACTAAAAAAAAGAAAAAAAATGCTTCTATAGGCTAAAATGGCAAATATTTAGTATGACCTCCCCTTACACTTGAGCAATAGCAGGAACCTGGCTCTCATAAATCTAAATGGAATGGAACCCTAATTAATGCAATTGCTAAAACCTGTATTTGTCCTACTATCTCATGTCAAAATGACTGCTGTGAAAAAGATCTATTACACCAGGTGTGTGCAAGACATGCTTATCTGGTATGAGTTTAATTCATTGGAAGCTTGCTATTAAGACCAACTCTCAATCACATCATTCCATTAAAAATGCCAAAGATCACATAATTTGACAGACATAAAAAGGCTACTCTCAAAGGGAAATCAGCAAACAAACTGGATACTCAGTATGTGATATTTAAGCTGTTATACAGAATTTGAAGAATCAGGAGAGGTCAAGGTCAAAAAAGGACTAGAAGACTAAGAAAACTTTTAAAATCTGATGAGAAGTTTCTCAGAGTTTCATTTTTGAGAGACCGGAAGAAGTCCAGCAAGCACCTGGCTCAGCATTTGGCAGCTTCATTGGGATGCCAAGTTGACCCTTCTACAGTCTGAAGAAGCTTTATCAGGAATGATCTTTGTGGAAGGGTAGAACTTTTTCAGAAGGCAACTGGGTGGAAAGATTAAGATGTGCTAAAGCTCACAAATATTGGAATGAAGATCAGTGGGAAAGAGTATTATGGAGTGAAGAATCCAAGTTTGAAATTTTTGGGTCCAATCGTCAACAATATGTGAGAAGAAGAGTTGGAGAGAGATGGAAGAATGAGTGCTTGCAGCCTTCAATAAAACATGGTGGAGGGTCTGTCCTGGTTTGGGGCTGCATTTTCTGCCAGTTTTATTGGTGATATTGTCAGAATTGATGGAATCATGAATGCTGAAAATTACAGAAAGGTTTCAATTAATCATGCCATTCCTTCTGGAAAGTGTCTGATTGGGAATGGTTTTATATTTCAGCATGATGACGATCCCAAGCACACTGCTAAAGCAGTGAAATCCTATTTGGAGAGAAAAACAGCTAAAAAAAAACTGACAGTCATGGACTGGCCTCCACCGAGTCCAGACCTGCATATTTTAGAGGCAGTATGGGGTCACCTGGACAGAGAAAGAAATAAAAGACAACCAAACTCTAATGAAGAACTCTGGTAAATTCTCAAAAAAGGCTGGTATAATTTAACAGAAGAATAATTCAGGACAGTCTCCCCAAAATAGTTCAAAATGTGCTTACTGCCAAGGGAGGTCACACTAAATACTGTCTTTTGCCTAAAGAAGCAATTTTGTTTTGAAAATTGTGTTTTTTTAATTTTGTAATATGTTAAGTATTTAATGAATTAAATAATGTATGTTTTTTTTTTTAAGATTAAAGTGATTTCTACATATAGATCTCTAACAAGGAATATATGTGTGATTTTAGATTTTGTGAAGTGTGCTCCTGTTTACCTATATACTGCTTTTTTATCATTTACATACATATGTATATAATAAATGGAGATTATACTTTTCCTTTAAGTTGCAATTATTTCAGATGATTGATCTTCCGTAATTTTTGCACACGGTAATATCAGTACTTAAAGTGGTTTATATAGCAGCAAGAGCTCACTACTTTCTAGAGCTTGAAAAAGGACACTATGTGCTGAAATGCATTGCATTGTTTGATTGGAATCTCTTTATATTCCAGCGCTCCTGGCATGACAATCTTCAATATACTCAGAAGCCTTGTTTTGGGACTTATTTCGTTTAATGGATTTTTAACAAATCATCATATCTTTTGTCAAATTTGTTTTTGTTTTTTTATTATTTGTTTAATTGTTTGCAATATTTAATCTGATACTACACTTTGTGACCGCTGCTTCATAACTGCTGTTTCTGGCGAGTCTGAAGATAGGCCCCTAAGGGTCTGATTTATGAAAGTGCGAGAAGACATGATACGATGCAGCGTATCATGTACGCCGCACATTGATAAATGCCGACAGCCGCTAGCAGGGGGTGTCAATCAACCTGATCGTATAGGATTGGGCAGATTGATGTCCATAGCATCAGAGCAGGCAGACAAGTTATGGAGCAGCGTTCTTTAGACCTCTGCTTCATAACTGCTGTTTCTGGCGAGCTTGAAGTTTTGCGCAGAAACAGGGGCATCAAGCTCCATTCGGAGCTTACTAATTCGGCCCCTAAATGTTTCTTTTCCATTTTTGATATTCTGATTATAGTTGCTTTTTTGCAGTGCAACAGTATTTCTTCTCTTATTTAAGGGTATTTGTATTTTTTTATTTTTTATTTTTAATAGTGCCCTCCTTTGAAGTCTATTGGAGAAGTTAATGAGGTTCCTTTATCAGAAGTCAAATTTTGCTTGTGCACTAACTTTTTACTTTCAACTTGTAATATGTGCGTTAACCCCCTGCATTAAAAGTTTCCTTTAGCTAAGTTAAGGCAATTAGCTAAAAATTCTGTTAGATCACCACTTGTGAACTAGCCTAGAGTGTTTGAATTAATTTAGTGCATTCCAAAGAGAGTCAGTTACTAGTTATGTTCCTCAGAGATATGTTCCAAGGCTTGTTTGTTCATCATATTCATCACTGATATTAGTAGTGGACTTCGGGTGGGTGGGGGTTAGAAGATGATACTAGTATTTGATGTTCCAGGTGGAGTGGATCAAATGAACAGTAATTTAAAAAACAAAACTGAATAACTGGACAATTGAAGGAAATCTAAAGTTCAACACCACAATGTGCAAGCTATGTATTTAGAATGGAAAAATCATAAGTTAATTATATACTCAATGGCAATTTACTGACGGTAACAAGAGGAACAAACACTTGGGAAATATTATTATATCAAATAATTAATATTTGGCAATCACTGCTGTAGTTCAGCAGGTAAAGCCAGTAGAATGATTGGATTATAGATATTAGCTGCATAAAAAGTAACTTTACAGATCAAGTTAGACCTTAGCACAACTAAAGTGGTAGATGGTTTAAAACACATAACTTTCAAACAAAGATTTCCCCTAGTGATGTCGCAAACCTAAAAATTTGGGTTCGCGAACGGCGGACGCGAACTTCCGCAAAAGTTTGCAAACTGGTGAACCGGGCGAACCGCCATAGACTTCAATAGGCAGGCAAATTTTTATACCCACAGGGACTCTTTCTGGCCACAATAGTGATGGAAAAGTTGTTTCAAGGGCACTAACACCTGGACTGTGGCATGCCGGAGGGGGATCCATGGCAAAACTCCCATGTAAAATTACATAGTTGATGCAGCGTCTGGTTTTAATCCATGAAGGCCATAAATCACCTAACATTCCTAAAATGTTTGGAATAACGTGCTTTAAAACATCAGGTATGATGTTGTATCGATCAGGCAGTGTAAGGATTACGCCCGCTTCACAGTGCGCAGTGTAGGTGATATACCTGCCCTGACCATACTTTGCAGACCAGGTATCAGTGGTCAGATGGACCCTTGCCCCAACACTGTGTGCCAGACATGCCATTATAGCAGACTTATATGGCTTTGGCGTTGCTTTTTGGTAATTAGAAGGCTGCTAAATGCCACTGCGCACCACATGTGTTTTATGCCCAGCAGTGAAGGGGTTAATTAGGAAGCATGTAGGCAGCTTGTAGAGTTAATTTTAGCTTAAGTGTAGTGTAGTAGACAACCCAAAGTATTGATTTAGGCCCATTTTGGTATATTTCATGCCACCATTTCACCGCCAAATGCGATCAAATAAAAAAAAATTGTTCACTTTTTCACAAACTTTAGAATTCTCACAGAAATTATTTACAAACAACTTATGCAATTATAGCATAAATGGTTGTAAATGCTTCTCTGGGATCCCCTTTGTTCAGAAATAGCAGACATATATGGCTTTGGCTTTGCTTTTTGGTAATTAGAAGGCTGCTAAATGCCCCTGCGCAAAATACGTGTTTTATGCCCAGCAGTGAAGGGGTTAATTAGGGAGCATGTAGGGAGCTTGTAGAGTTAATTTTAGCTTAAGTGTAGTGTAGTAGACAACCCAAAGTATTGATCTAGGCCCATTTTGGTATATTTCATGCCACCATTTCACCGCCAAATGCGATCAAATAAAAAAAAATTGTTCACTTTTTCACAAACTTTAGGATTCTCACAGAAATTATTTACAAACAACTTATGCAATTATGGCATAAATGGTTGTAAATGCTTCTCTGGGATCCCCTTTGTTCAGAAATAGTAGACTTATATGGCTTTGGCGTTGCTTTTTGGTAATTAGAAGGCTGCTAAATGCCACTGAGCACCACACATGTTTTATGCCCAGCAGTGAAGGAGTTAATTAGGGAGCATGTAGGGAGCTTGTAGAGTTAATTTTAGCTTAAGTGTAGTGTAGTAGACAACCCAAAGTATTGATCTAGGCCCATTTTGGTATATTTCATGCCACCATTTCACCGCCAAATGCGATCAAATAAAAAAAAATTGTTCACTTTTTCACAAACTTTAGGATTCTCACAGAAATTATTTACAAACAACTTATGCAATTATGGCATAAATGGTTGTAAATGCTTCTCTGGGATCCCCTTTGTTCAGAAATAGCAGACTTATATGGCTTTGGCGTTGCTTTTTGGTAATTAGAAGGCTGCTAAATGCCACTGCACACCACACGTGTTTTATGGCCAGCAGTGAAGGGGTTAATTAGGGAGCATGTAGGCAGCTTGTAGAGTTAATTTTAGCTTAAGTGTAGTGTAATAGACAACCCTAAGTATTGATCTAGGCCCATTTTGGTATATTTCATGCCACCATTTCACCACCAAATGCGATCAAATTTAAAAAAACTTAAATTTTTTCACAATTTTAGGTTTCTCACTGAAATTATTTACAAACAGCTTGTGCAATTATGGCACAAATGGTTTTAAATGCTTCTCTGGGATCCCCTTTGTTCAGAAATAGCAGACATATATGACTTTGGCGTTGCTTTCTGGTAATTAGAAGGCCACTAAATGCTGCTGCGCATCACACGTGTATTATGGCTAGCCGTGAAGGGGTTAATTAGGTAGTTTGTAGGGAGAGATCAGCCTCCCACCTGACACATCAGACCATCTGATCCCTCCCAAACAGCTCCCTTCCCTCCCCCACCCCACAATAGTTCCCGCCATCTTAAGTACTGGCAGAAAGTCTGCCAGTACTAAAATGAAAGGTTTTTAATTTATTTTTTATTTTTTTAGCATATTTACATATGCTGTGGTGTAGCATCCCCCCCAAAACAGCTCTCTAACCCTCCCCATCTGCCTTATTGGCGGCCATCTTGGGTACTGGCAGCTGTCTGCTATTATTTCACAGTCAAAAAAGTGTTGGTTTTTTTTAAATATACACTACTGTTACACCAGATATGAGTGGTGGCACTGGGCAAGTGGGCACAGTATACGCTGTGAGCCTGACACACACGCTGGCAGGCAACTCCAATTAGATTACACAGGAAAAAAAAAAAGCAGACATGTTCTAGCCCTAAAAAGGGCTTTTTGGGGTGCTGTCCTTACAGCAGAGATCAGATGAGTCCTTCAGGACTGTAGTGGACACTGAATACACTAGCCTAGCTATCGATTTCCCTATTAAATCAGCAGCAGCTACACTGTCCCTCCTCTCACTAAGAATGCAGCTTCCAAATGAATCGAAAATGGATGCTGTCCAGGAGGTGGGAGGATATGGGAGGGAGGGTCTGCTGCTGATTGGCTGTAATGTGTCTTCTGACTGTGAGGTACAGGGTCAAAGTTTACTCAATGATGACGAATAGGGGGCAGATCGAACATCGCATATGTTCGCTCGCCGAGGCGAACACGAACATGCTATGTTCGCCGGGAACTATTCGCCGGCGAACTATTCGCGACATCACTATTTCCCATCCTTATGTCCAGTTTAGTGTATAGAAATGCGAAAAAATAATATGATAGAAACTTTCAAGTATATTACAGGATTTAAAAGGGACATGAAACACAATTTGTTCTTTCTTGATTCAGGTAGAGAGCACGATTTTACACAACTTTCCTATATACTTCTCTTATTTAATTTGCTTAATTCTCTTAGTATCCTTTGTTGAAGAAGCAGCAATGCACATGAAGCATAGATGTGGAACCAGCAATCAGCAGCTTCTGAGCCTGCCTATGTTTCCTTTTTAACAAAACATACCAAGAGAACAAATCTAATTACATAATAAAAGAAAATTGGATAGTTGTTTCACATTGCATGCTCTGTCTGAATCACAAAATAATTTTTTTTTTGGTTTTTATGTTCCTTTAATTAAACTGAGGCTAAAAATGTTTTAGCAAAAAGACCAAAAACATAATTTATGTAAGAACTTACCTGATAAATTAATTTCTTTCATATTAGCAAGAGTCCATGAGCTAGTGACGTATGGGATATACATTCCTACCAGGAGGGGCAAAGTTTCCCAAACCTCAAAATGCCTACAAATACACCCCTCACCACACCCACAAATCAGTTTAACGCATAGCCAAGAAGTGGGGTGATAAGACAAAAGTGCGAAAGCATAAAAAATAAGGAATTGGAATAATTGTGCTTTATACAAAAAAAATCATAACCACCACAAAAAAGGGTGGGCCTCATGGACTCTTGCTAATATGAAAGAAATTAATTTATCAGGTAAGTTCTTACATAAATTATGTTTTCTTTCATGTAATTAGCAAGAGTCCATGAGCTAGTGACGTATGGGATAATGAATACCCAAGATGTAGATCTTCCACGCAAGAGTCACTAGAGAGGGAGGGATAAAATAAAGACAGCCAATTCCGCTGAAAATAATCCACACCAAAAATAAAGTTTAAATCTTATAATGAAAAAAACTGAAATTATAAGCAGAAGAATCAAACTGAAACAGCTGCCTGAAGTACTTTTCTACCAAAAACTGCTTCAGAAGAAGAAAATACATCAAAATGGTAGAATTTAGTAAAAGTATGCAAAGAAGACCAAGTTGCTGCTTTGCAAATCTGATCAACCGAAGCTTCATTCCTAAACGCCCAGGAAGTAGAAACTGACCTAGTAGAATGAGCTGTAATCCTTTGAGGCGGAGTTGTACCCGACTCAACATAAGCATGATGAATTAAAGATTTCAACCAAGATGCCAAAGAAATGGCAGAGGCCTTCTGACCTTTCCTAGAACCGGAAAAGATAACAAATAGACTAGAAGTCTTTCGGAAATCCTTAGTAGCTTTAACATAATATTTCAAAGCTCTAACTACATCCAAAGAATGCAAAGATCTCTCCTTAGAATTCTTAGGATTAGGACACAATGAAGGAACCACAATTTCTCTACTAATGTTGTTAGAATTCACAACCTTAGGTAAAAATTTAAAAGAACTTCGCAACACCGCCTTATCCTGATGAAAAATCAGAAAAGGAGACTCACAAGAAAGAGCAGATAATTCAGAAACTCTTCTAGCAGAAGAGATGGCCAAAAGAAACAAAACTTTCCAAGAAAGTAGTTTAATGTCCAGTGAATGCATAGATTCAAAAGGAGGAGCTTGAAGAGCCCCCAGAACCAAATTCAAACTCCAAGGAGGAGAAATTGACTTAATAACAGGCTTTATAGGAACCAAAGCTTGTACAAAACAATGAATATCAGGAAGATTAGCAATCTTTCTGTGAAAAAGAACAGAAAGAGCAGAGATTTGTCCTTTCAAGGAACTTGCAGACAAACCTTTATACAAACCATCCTGAAGAAACTGTAAAATTCTCGGAATTCTAAAAGAATGCCAGGAAAAATGATGAGAAAGACACCAAGAAATGTAAGTCTTCCAGACTCGATAATATATCTTCCTAGATACAGATTTACGAGCCTGTAACATAGTATCAATCACAGAGTCAGAGAAACCTCTTTGACTAAGAATCAAGCGTTCAATCTCCATACCTTCAAATTTAAGGATTTGAGATCCTGATGGAAAAAAGGACCTTGCGACAGAAGGTCTGGTCTTAACGGAAGAGTCCACGGTTGGCAAGAGGCCATCCGGACAAGATCCGCATTCCAAAACCTGTGAGGCCATGCTGGAGCCACCAGCAGAACAAACGAGCATTCCTTCAGAATCTTGGAAATTACTCTCGGAAGAAGAACTAGAGGCGGAAAGATATAGGCAGGATGATACTTCCAAGGAAGTGACAATGCATCCACTGCTTCCGCCTGAGGATCCCTGGATCTGGACAGATACCTGGGAAGTTTCTTGTTTAGATGAGAAGCCATCAGATCTATTTCTGGAAGTCCCCACATTTGAACAATCTGAAGAAAAACCTCTGGGTGAAGAGACCATTCGCCTGGATGTAACGTTTGGCGACTGAGATAATCCGCTTCCCAATTGTCTATACCTGGGATATGAACCACAGAAATTAGACAGGAGCTGGATTCCGCCCATACCAGTATTCGAGATACTTCTTTCATAGCCAGAGGACTGTGAGTCCCTCCTTGATGATTGATATATGCCACAGTTGTGACATTGTCTGTCTGAAAACAAATGAACAATTCTCTCTTTAGAAGAGGCCATGACTGAAGAGCTCTGAAAATTGCACGGAGTTCCAAAATATTGATTGGTAATCTCCAAGATTCCCAAACCCCTTGTGCTGTCAGAGACCCCCAAACAGCTCCCCAACCTGTCAGACTTGCATCTGTTGAAATCACAGTCCAGGTCGGAAGAACAAAAGAAGCCCCCTGAACTAAACAATGGTGATCTGTCCACCACGTCAGAGAGTGTCGTACAATCGGTTTTAAAGATATCAGTTGAGATATCTTTGTGTAATCCCTGCACCACTGGTTCAGCATACAAAGCTGAAGAGGTCGCATGTGAAAACGAGCAAAGGGGATCGCGTCCGATGCAGCAGTCATAAGACCTAGAATTTCTATGCATAAGGCTACCGAAGGGAATGATTGAGACTGAAGGTTTCGACAAGCTGAAACCAATTTCAGACGTCTTTTTTTCTGTCAGCGACAGAGTCATGGTCACTGAATCTATCTGGAAACCTAAAAAGGTTACCCTTGTCTGAGGAATCAACGAACTCTTTGGTAAATTGATCCTCCTACCATGTTCTCGAAGAAACGATACAAGTTGATTCGTATGAGATTCTGCTAAAAGTGAAGACTGAGCAAGTACCAAGATATCATCCAAATAAGGAAATACCACAATACCCTGTTCTCTGATTATAGACAGAAGGGCACCGAGAACCTTTGTAAAAATCCTTGGAGCTGTTGCTAGGCCAAACGGCAGAGCCACAAACTGGTAATGCTTGTCTAGGAAAGAATCTCAGAAACTGATAGTGATCTGGATGAATCGGAAAATGCAGATATGCATCCTGTAAATCTATTGTGGACATATAATGCCCTTGCTGAACAAAAGGCAGGATAGTCCTTATAGTTACCATTTTGAATGTTGGTATCCTTACATAACGATTCAATATTTTTAAATCCAGAACTGGTCTGAAGGAATTCTCCTTCTTTGGTACAATGAAGAGATTTGAGTAAAAACCCAGCCCCTGTTCCAGAACTGGAACTGGTAAAATTACTCCAGCCAACTCTAGATCTGAAACACATTTCAGAAATGCTTGAGCCTTCGCTGGATTTACTGGGACACGGGAAAGAAAAAATCTTCTTGCAGGAGGCCTTATCTTGAAGCCAATTCTGTACCCTTCTGAAACAATGTTCTGAATCCAAAGATTGTGAATTGAATTGATCCAAATTTCTTTGAAAAAACGTAATCTGCCCCCTAGCAGCTGGGCTGGAACGAGGGCCGCACCTTCATGTGGACTTGGGAGCTGGCTTTGGTTTTCTAAAAGGCTTGGATTTATTCCAGACTGGAGACGGTTTCCAAACTGATACCGCTCCTGAGGGTGAAGGATCAGGCTTTTGTTCCTTATTGTGATGAAAGGAACGAAAACGATTATTAGACCTAAATTTACCTTTAGATTTTTTATCCTGTGGTAAAAAAGTTCCTTTTCCTCCAGTAACAGTTGAGATAATAGAATCCAACTGTGAACCAAATAATTTATTACCCTGGAAAGAAAGGGAAAGCAAAGTTGACTTAGAAGACATATCAGCATTCCAAGTTTTAAGCCATAAAGCTCTTCTAGCTAAAATAGCTAGAGACATATACCTGACATCAACCCTAATGATATCAAAGATGGCATCACAAATAAAATTATTAGCATGTTGAAGAAGATTAACAATGCTATGAGAATTATGATCTGTTACTTGTTGCGCTAAAGCTTCTAACCAAAAAGTTGAAGCTGCAGCAACATCCGCTAAAGATATAGCAGGTCTAAGAAGATTACCTGAACATAAGTAAGCTTTTCTTAGAAAGGATTCAATTTTCTTTAAAGGAAGTACTATCTGCCGTAGGAATAGTAGTAAGAGTAGAGATAGCCCCATCAACTTTAGGGATTTTGTCCCAAAACTCTAATCTGTCAGATGGCACAGGATATAATTGCTTAAAACGTTTAGAAGGAGTAAATGAATTACCCAAATTATTCCATTCCCTGGAGATTACTTCAGAAATAGCATCAGGGACAGGAAAAACTTCTGGAATAACTACAGGAGATTTAAAAACCTTATTTAAACGTTTAGATTTAGTATCAAGAGGACCAGAATCCTCTATTTCTAATGCAATTAAGACCTCTTTAAGTAAAGAACGAATAAATTCCATTTTGAACAAATATGAAGATTTAGCAGCATCAACCTCTGAAACAGAATCCTCTGAACCAGAGGAATCATTATCGGAATCAGAATGATGATGTTCATTTAAAAATTCATCTGAAAAATGAGAAGTTTTAAAGGACCTTTTACGTTTACTAGAAGGAGAAATAACAGACATAGCCTTCTTAATGGATTTAGAAACAAAATCTCTTATGTTAACAGGAACATTCTGAGCATTAGATGTTGATGGAACAACAACAGGTAATGTAACATTACTAAAGGAAATATTATCTGCATTAACAAGTTTGTCATGACATTCATTACAAACAACAGCTGGAGGAACAGATACCACAAGTTTACAGCAAATACACTTAACTTTGGTAGATCCAGAACCAGGCAGCGATTTTCCAGAAGTATCTTCTGACTCAGGGTCAATCTAGGACATCTTACAATATGTAATAGAAAAAACAACATATAAAGCAAAATTGATCAAATTCCTTAAATGACAGTTTCAGGAATGGGAAAAAATGCCAGTGAACAAGCTGCTAGCAACCAGAAGCAATAAACAATGAGACAATAGTGACACCCATTATTTTTAGCGCCAAAAAAGACGCCCACATTATTTGGCGCCTAAATGCTTTTGGCGCCAAAAATGACGCCACATCCGGTAATGCCGACACCTTTGGCGCAAAAAAACGTCAAAAAATGACGCAACTTCCGATGACACGTATGAAGCCGGAAACAAAGAAAAAAAATTTTGCGCCAAAAAAGTCAGCGCCAAGAATGACGCAATAAAATGAAGCATTTTCAGCCCCCGCGAGCCTAACAGCCCACAGGGAAAAAGTCAAATTTTAAGGTAAGAAAAAAATTGATTTATTCATATGCATTATCCCAAAATATGAAACTGACTGTCTGAAATAAGGAACGTTGAACATCCTGAATCAACCATAGCTTAGAGTGTCACAAAAATAAGACTAACTTACCCCAGGACACTCATCTACATGAAGTAGAAAGCCAAACCAGTACTGAAACGAGAATCAGCAGAGGTAATGGTATATATAAGAGTATATCGTCGATCTGAAAAGGGAGGTAAGAGATGAATCTCTACGACCGATAACAGAGAACCTATGAAATAGACCCCGTAGAAGGAGATCATTGAATTCAAATAGGCAATACTCTCCTCACATCCCTCTGACATTCACTGCACGCTGAGAGGAAAACCGGGCTCCAACCTGCTGCGGAGCGCATATCAACGTAGAATCTAGCACAAACTTACTTCACCACCTCCATAGGAGGCAAAGTTTGTAAAACTGATTTGTGGGTGTGGTGAGGGGTGTATTTGTAGGCATTTTGAGGTTTGGGAAACTTTGCCCCTCCTGGTAGGAATGTATATCCCATACGTCACTAGCTCATGGACTCTTGCTAATTACATGAAAGAAACTGACAATAAAGTCAAAATTAATCATTTGTCATTAATAGTGTGCATGAAATTTTAACCAAAATTTCTCATTTACTATTATAAATTGTCTTTGTTCTCTTGGTATCCTTTGTTTAAGAATAAACCTAGGGAGCCTGATAGGATATTAGGAGTGTGCATGTTCCTTTAGCATTTTTTGGCTGCAGTATTTGCAACTATGTATAACACTGCTATAAACATTTTTGCAAACACTGCTGCGAGATGGCTAAAGACACATGCACGCTCCTGAGCTCACACTAGATTACTCTTCAATAAAGGATACCAAGTGAACTAAACAAAATTGATCATTAACCCCTTAACGACCAGCGTCGTATCCTGTACGACGGTGATCGTTATGCCCTTAAGGACCAGCAACGTACCCTGTACCACTCAAAATATTGAGATTGCGCTATTTATGCATGCCTCATGAGTGGGGCACTGCAGAAATAGATTTGCAGAGTTGGCAATGCAGAGAGAGTCTGCAAATGTGTGGCCCATCGCTGGAGCGGTTCCGGTCCAGGGTGATCTCTTCCGTTAATATGCGGGAGTGCGTGAGGGTGGCCGGTGCGTGTGTGCGCGTGTGTGCACGCTTCAGACCACAGTAATGTGATCATGTGAGGGAAGGTGGGAGAGGGAGGGGGGGATAAATGTGGGGAAATAAAGGTTGGGAAAGGGATCTGGATGGGTTGGTGGCTATGATGGAGGGGGGCGATAAATGATGGGGTTAAAAGATTTTTTTTAAAAAGCCAAATATGACTGCAAAGTTGGTACTAGCAGACAGCTGCCAGTACCCAAGATGGCGGCAATTAGGTAGAGGGGGGAGGGTTAGAGAGCTGTTTGGGAGGGATCAGGGAGGTTGGAGGCTAAGGGGGAATCCAACACTGCAGAATAATTTATAAAAAATAAAATATATTTAAAAAAAAAAGCCTTTTATTTTAGTACTGGCAGACTTTCTGCCAGTACTTAAGATGGAGGTGACAATTGTGAGGTAGGAGAGGGCAGAGACCTGTTTGAGGGGGGTCAGGGAGGGATCAGGGGGTGGGATGCATCTGGTGGGAGGCTGATCTCTACACTAAAGCTAAAATTAACCCTACAAGCTACCAAATTAACCTCTTCACTGCTGGGCATAATACAAGTGTGGTGCGCAGCGGCAATTAGCGGCCTTAGATTACCAAAAATCAATGACCAAAGCCATATATGTCTGCTATTTCTGAACAAAGGGGATCCCATAGAAGCATTTACAACCATTTGTTCCATAATAGCACAATATGTTTGTAAATAATTTCAGTGAGAAACCTAAAGTTTGTGAAAAAGTTAGTGTAAACGATTACTGCTGGGCATAATACAAGTGTGGTGCGCAGCGGCAATTAGCGGCCTTAGATTACCAAAAATCAATGCCCAAAGCCATATATGTCTGCTATTTCTGAACAAAGGGGATCCCATAGAAGCATTTACAACCATTTGTTCCATAATAGCACAATATGTTTGTAAATAATTTCAGTGAGAAACCTAAAGTTTGTGAAAAAGTTAGTGTAAACGATTTTTTTTTATTTGATTGCATTTGGCGTGAAATGGTGGCATGAAATATACCAAAACGGGCCTAGATCAATACTTGGGTTATATCAAAATATGGGTTGTCCACCAAAAAAAATTATATGCATGTCAAGGGATATTCAGGGATTCCTGACAGATATCAGTGTTACAAT